>NC_141466.1:28976811-29533026 GCF_009769465.1 Tauraco erythrolophus
CAGCAATATGCAATTGCTTAATACATATATGCACACACATTGCATGTATATATACAAATGTTCAATTACAACGAAAGAGTCCGGAGAGGTTTACTTCTAAGATAAATATCTCAAGTTAGCAACATGATTTTTTTCTTACTCTTTCAACTACAGAGCCATCCTGAGCAAACACTCATTTCACTTCTTTTTTTACCTTCCTTTTTGCAATTTCAGCTTATTTCTCCTTAGTTTACTGAATTATTTTAACTTAATGCTACAAAGACTATATTCAAACATTTACTAAACTATGTGAGCTATTAGAATGAGAGCTGGTTGAATGTCTCACAAGAGGTACAACTATCGATTGTGTGTTTGCCTGTGTTTAATTCTCTAAAAATATCAGCATCAAAGGAATTGTGAACAACTTAGACACCTTTTATCTCTGTTTGTTATTTTTGAAGATATATATGTGCTCTTTGGCCATTAAGTTTTCATTCCATTCTTTAATACAGCAGAGGATAGAACTCATTAATCATACACTGGGCTGGGGAACTATAGTTATAACTCTAAAGTTTCAGAGTAGTAAAAGGAAAATATTATTAATATAAAAACAGGTTTAGTCAGCCAATGAAAAGCTATCTTTGTTGTTTTCCATTAAATATCACTTTCTGTTTTTGAGTCAGTAACTGGTTTGATAGTTGCTGTTTCTATAGAAAACTAAAATAATACAATGGTTATGGCGTTCACTGTGCTGAACATCTACTTAGTAGCTAAGATCTACATTGCGCATATAAGAATGCTTATTATTTATTTAATTCCAACTATGGTATTATTGTATTAGAAAGTTTAAATATAAGAACTTTATGTATATAAACTGTACATAAAAGATCATGCTTTTAATATTTTTAATATGATACAATAACGATTCTGCATAATCAATATAGTCAAATATAGAAGCTAGAGATTACCTTGCAAAACCTCTATCTCAGTGTTCAAACATTTCTAAGTAAAGGTAAGTTTTGATGCAAAGTAGATTTTTGCTTTCCAAAAAGTTGGTATGAACACGTTGCAGTCAGATTTGCATGATAATATATGTACATTTGAACCAGGGAGTAATATGAAGAATTCCTCATAGCAATACGTATTATTACTAATTGAGATTGAACTGGTTTTGGCTGGAGTAGAGTTAATTTTTTTCATAGTAACTGGTATGGTGTTATGTTTTGGATTTGTCACTAAAACAATGTTAATAACACCCATGTTTTAGCTATGGCTGAGCAGTGCTTTTACAGTGTCAAGGTCTTTTCTGTTTCTCACAGTACCCTGTCAGTGAGTAGGCTGGGGGTGCACGAGAACTCAAGGCGGGACACAGCTGGGACAGCTGAGACCCCAACCGACCAAAGGGATATCTCAGATCATATGATGTCATAGAATCATAGAATCGTAGAATGGCATAGGCTGGAAGGGACCTCAGAGATCATCTAATCCAACCTCCCTGTCATGGGCAGGGACGCCTCTCAACTAGACCAGGCCACTCAAGGCTCTGTCCAACTTGGCGTTGAACACCTCCAGGGAGGGGGCATCCACAACTTCTCTGGGCAATTTATTCCAAAGTCTTACCACACTCATACTGAAGAATTTCTTCCTAAGATCTAATCTAAATCTGTTCTCCTTCAACTTAAACCCATTTCCCCTTGTCCTATCAGTGGACACTGTTGTAAAAAGTCCCTCCCCAGTCATGTTCAGCAAGAAAAACTGGGGAGAAAGTTTGCCAGGGCCACTGTTGCTCAGGCACTGGCTGGGCATCAGACATCTGGTGATGAGCAGCTGAGGTTTTGCATCACTTATTTTTCTTAGTTTTCTCTATATTTGAAGAGAGAGGGTTAAAC
The DNA here is from genome assembly GCF_009769465.1 of Tauraco erythrolophus. Lineage (NCBI taxonomy): Eukaryota > Metazoa > Chordata > Aves > Musophagiformes > Musophagidae > Tauraco > Tauraco erythrolophus. The sequence goes on from NC_141466.1 coordinate 28,978,680, forward strand.
CGCAACCAACTCTCTAGATTCGGGGTGCCTCCCTGACAAAAAAGAAAATTTGCTCAAATTGATAAGAATGTAGTTTAGTGGTTTCACTGTTAGCAGTGTGAAAGAAGGAAGGAGGCCTACAACATGTCTACGCAATCTTAGAGTAATTTACCTGAGGAAAACCAGTGTTTGATGGTGAACAGAAAAAGCAATCCTCCAATCCACAATCATAACTTCTTTACAATTCATAATCTATGAAAGATTTAATAAAAAAGTAAAGTAATAATAAAATAATTTAAAAAAAAAAAGAAAAGTAATCTCCTTTAAAAAAAGAATGTGAAGTCTCTGACTTATTCCGATGTACCTTAGTATAGCTATTATACGTAAAGGCTTTCTGATCAGAAATCTTTTGTTTGTTGCATGATACATTGCCAGACTACTGATTGACTAGTCACTGACTTTTCAACTTACCATCATTCTCTAATCTCATCTTCTCAAGCTTGTTTCTAATTAAAAGGAACACAAATTAATCATTTTAGTTGTCATAAACTGTTTTCTTTCTTAAAGGCTGTCACACCCTATCACCATATGATTTCTTAATTGTCTTTTACTTGTGAAGTTAAGCCTCACATGTGATTGCTTTTATGCAGACACTTCAGTACCTTTGGATTTCAACATATACTTTCTTACACAAGAACTAAAATAACTGTTTATTCAGAATTAGAGACACTTACCCCCTAATTCACCATGTACAGTGCTTGAACTTTTGCAAAATTCCATGTCTACAAGCAACAGTAGAAATTTCATTCAGAATGCTGATGATGCTGAAACTAAGTTACATTTAAAATGGGGGCAGGAAATCAATCTTTGGCTGGAAAGAAAACCTGCAGCTGGTGCAACCCTAAACTTGGACCATGCTGGTTCCCCACCGTGATTTTAATGTTAAACGGACTCTGTGTTCACATCTCCATGGCAAAGAGTAAATGAGGCAGGGCTAGTCTATTTATAATCTTTGATATTTTCATGTGAGGAAAGTCAAACACAGGCAAGACTATAGCTTTGCTGGCTCAAATATGATAGTGCTTGAAAAATCTGTCTTTTGAAATTCCCATTTATTGAGGAAACTCTTAACTAGTGATTATAAACTAGATCATGTTACCAGAGGGCAAATGGCAAGGTGGGAAAAATCTGCCTCTCTCTGCAGCTAGTGTAGTGATAACTAGTTTTATGAAGGATAGACCTTGCATGTCATGGTAATCCTTTTACTTATGACCTCCAGGTTGGAAATATAAAAGTCATCCTGAAAATGCTGTTCTTGGTACAAGATGAAGTAGATAACCTTCTTAAGCTTCATAAATAAAAGGGCGTAAATAGCCTGCATGTTTTTCTCTCTATTCCAGTTTACTATTGAATATAAAGAATAATTTTTCAATGGGATTGATGTTGGATACTTGGGAAATTCCCATCTGAGGAAAATCCAGACAGCTGCATTGTGTAATGACAAATAAATAAACAACATGTTCATCAGTAATAAAGCCAAATCTCTCTCATTAATAGGATTTAGACTCTAACAGCAACAGTACATCCTCAGCAGAGAGTAATAACTATTGAGTCCAAGAATATTCAAAGCTACATTCAAAATTTATTTTACTGATTTGGCTTTCCAAGTGTAAGTTGGTTATATTTCTGTATGTGTGTATCGGTCTATCTATATGTAGATCTATCTATCTATCTACATATCTTTATATGTATGCATGCAATCAACATATGCAAGTGATTGGTTCTTCCCATGCAGTGAAAGAACAGAGATAGATTAATATTGTAGTTTCAGGAAGGAACTCATGTGTAACAGGAGGAGTAACTGTCACAGCAAGTGGCTAAGTAGGAGAATAAGTATGATATTGGAATAGGAACAGTGAGCAACAGTTTAAGGTGTTTTTTTTTGAAACAGTAAAATAGCTTTGGGAGATCAAAGATGGGGGACTACTGAAAAAAAAAGGGAAGAGGTTCTCTTTGTACTGCCTTATATACCATACTAAGACTTTTAGATCGTGTTTTAGATGTTAATCACTGATAGCCATGGATTACAGGTCAGACAAAGGCATTAATCTTTACTAACAGGATGACCAACCAGTTGTGGAGAGCTTTAAACTAGGAACAACTGGGAAGGGAGATGGTGACCAGCAATTAAGTGAGGAAGCGGTAGACTGGGTTAGTAAGCTAAATGTGCAAGGTTACATGCTCATAGTGCACCTCAGAAAGTTTGCAGGTCATATAAAATTGGGAGGAGGGGCTGATACACTAGAGGGTTGTGCTGCCATTCAGGAGGGCCTTGACAGGCTGGAGAAACAGGGCAACTGGAATCTTGTGAATTTCAGCAAACAGAAATGTGAAATCTTGCACCTGGGGAATAACAGCCCTGAACACCAGACAAGTTAGAATCTGGCTGCCAGGAAAACGACTTGACAGAATGGGACCCGGGAGTCCTGGTGGACAACAAATTGAACATATGGTAGCAATTGTTTTAAACAGCATCCTGGGCCGTATTAGGAAGAGTGTTGCCATCAGGTCAGTTAGGATGATCCTTTCCCTCTACTCAGCACTGATGAGAAACAGAGAATGCTGTGTCCAGTGCTGGTCTCTTTTTTACAAGAGACATGGAGTTACTTGAGTGAGACCAGCAAAGGACCACAAATACGACTAAGCGACTGGGCTATTTGTCATATGAGGAGACGCTGAGAGAGTTGGGACAGTTCAGTCTGGAGAAGCGAAAGTTCAGGAGTGATTCTATCAATGTGTATAAATACCTGATGAAAAACTGTGAAGATGACAATCTGACTTATCTCAGTGACACCCAGTGAAAGGACAGGATGAAATGATCACAAGTTAAAATACAGGATATGTAATTTGAATTTAAGATTAAAACTTTTCCTGTGAAGGCTATCAGACACTGGAACCAGTTGCCCTCATAGATTGTGGAGTCTCCTTGCAGAGATTCAAAACCCAACAAGACATTGCACCGAGCAATGTGCTGTTGTAACAGATCCTGCTTTGAGCAGGGACTAGATGACCTGTAGAGGTTCCTTGCAACCTCAACTATTCTGCAAATACATGATTACACTTCAAGAATTTCCACTTCTAGTTTCCATTTCCAAATAATCATCTATTAGCTCTACTTCTGAGAAACCAAGGAATGCCTCTATGTTCAAGAGTGCATGCATGTAAAGAAGGCCTGAGTAAATGCTAATGAAATTACAAATTAGAAATAAAGAGCTCAAAAAAAAATAGGACAAGCAGAGACATCCATTTCAAATTATTGTTTGACTGTGACATCTTATCTCCTAGAAAGGAGAAAACACCAGCATCTCCAAAATTTAGTGTCTGGATGAGGAAATCAGGACAATGAAGACACAGGTGTCTTCTGGTCTCACAGTGAAACAAATATCATAGATCACTTTTGATATTTCAGTCCTTACTCGTTCCAGAAATAGGATTTCCAAAAGGGTGTACATACGTATGTGCAACTTTTAACAAAAATACCAAGTACCAGAAACCCAACCCCTGACAGAAAAAGATCATTCTGTCCTGAAACAGTGTATGGACTTTCAACTAGGCAGGTGTGTCATGGTTTAGGCCGATCCGGCAACTTAACTCCACACAGCCGCTCACTCACTCCTCCCCTCAGTGAAGTGGAGAGGAGAAAAATATAATAAAAGGACTGAAGGATAAAAAGAAACATTACCAGTTACTTGAGAGGATATAAAGAAACAAAGCCAGATCTTAAAAACAACACCTCTCCTCCCCCCTTTCCTTTTCTTCCTGGCTCTACCTCCTCTCCCAGTGGTGCAGGGGGACAGAGAATGAGGGAGTGCAGGTCAGTTCATCCTATGTTGTTACTGCTGCTCCTTTTCTTAAAGGAGGAGGAGTCCTTACACCCTTTTCCCCTTGCTCCAGTGGATCTCCTACTCAGAAGGAAAATCCACAGACTTCTCCAGAGTGAGTCCTACCCACAGGATGCAATCCTTCCCCATTGGATTGCTCCAGTGCGGGCTTTACCACAGTCTTGGATTCTTAGGGAGTTGTTGCCACTCGGGCTGGCATGCGTCGTCACACGGGCTCTAGATGCATCTCTACCTTGTCGTGTGTCCCATGCTCCACGACCTCTCTCAGGCTCAGGCATCTCTTCTCCAAAGTGGGCTTCTCCACGGGCTGCGAGTGCGTCTCTGCTCCACCGAGTCTGTCCTGGCTGCAGGGGGCCCGCCTGCCGTCTCGCCACCGGTTGCAGGGGAAACTCAGCTCCGGCACACCTCGTCCCGTTCTATCTTCACTGACCCGGTGTCTGTGTGGCTGTTTCTCTGAGATCTTAGTCCTCTCTGGGTGAACTCGGCCCAGCGGGCACCCCGGAGTGGGGTGCTCCCCGAGTTCCCCAAGCAGCTCCGCTGCTGCCATCCTCAGCGAGTGGCACCAGCCCTGCGCAGGCAGCTGCCTGAGTCGGAGCCAGGGAGCAGGGGAAGAGCCCTCCTCCCTTCTCTCCTCACCCCTGGGCAAAGCACCTTTTCCGATTCCTTTGTCACAAATTAAATAGGGCAATTCGCAGAGGCGCTGATTGGCTCAGCCCAGAGGGGTTTGGGAGTCTGATCTGGTGGCCAGAACCGAGGCTGTGTCGGCTCCGAAACCAGGGAAGTCACAGGGAGCAAATCCCCTCTCCTGTCACCAGAACCCCTTCACACCAACCCAACACAAGGTGAAAAGTAACAAAGGCTTGGAAGGGAAGTGAGAGAGTTACTGTTGACAGAATGTAAAATTTATCATTCATTACCACTGGAATCAAGTTCTGCTTACCTCAGAGAAAAACAAGGTCCTAGAAAAGATAAATAATATGCTTATGTTTTTATCTTTTTCAACGTTTTTGAACTTTTAAAAAAGAAAAATAAATTCTGTGGAAGAAAGACCCCATCTTCAGTTTCCAAATAACAAAACCACTGCAATAAACTAAACAAAGTATCAGTCCATCAAGTTATATGCTGCTACCTTCATTTCACTCAGAAAGACCAGGGATACCATAAGGAAGAGCAATTCTCCAGAGATATGAAGCAAAAGGAGCAGGTGGTTTTATAAACGTCAGTAATGGTCAATAAAAAGAGTTGATTCAAAAGAATCTTCCCAAGGGAAGAAAATATAACCTGATTGGCATAAAGCAAATGAGTGTAATCAGAGACATCTGCATATTGGAGTTTCCTTTCCTTCCTGAATTGCAGAGATTTTTCACTAGCGTTAGATTAATATTCTTATTCCATTAGTTCATTGTGGTTCACAGCTAATACACTGAAGATAGAGTTTTCGAAAAAAAAATTTAGGGAACAGTGAATTCAAGAAGTCTGCCTTTTCTTTATAATTTCTTTATACAAAAACCCACAAAAACCCACGAACAAACAACAAAAATATTTGTAAAAGTTTTCTTATGTGCTATGCAACTCCTTGTTGATATGACCAGACAAGTACTCAGTCTTGAAAAAGTTGCTAGGTAATTTTTCAATAATATCTATTATTTTTTATTATTTATAGAAATAACAGTCTGAAAGCTTCAGTCCATGGGAAGCTCAAACAGTGATATGGCACACAAACACATTAAAATGCTTAATGACCAGAGCAAAACTAAATGGCTCTTGAGAAAGGTTTATAATTACTCCAAGTATATATGTATCAAATTTTATATTGTCATTTGAATCCATTAATCTATGCAATCTTGTATTTTTTCCTTTTCTCAAAGTTTGTCTGGAGCTCCTCCTCTCTTTTTATCTCAAGATTGATTTCTAGCTCTTTCCATGTTTCTCCTTTTGCTACTTGTTTCCATATTTTGACCTGCCTGTTGTTTAAGCAGCTCTGGTGGAATTGTATTTAGGCTAGTCACCTTATTAACTGCAATCTTTTCTTTTTTTTTTTTTTTTTTTTTTTTTTTTTTTTTTTTTTGTATATTACTGTCCTGAAAAATTTATGGTCATAGTTATTTCTTTATTTTTCTTACTGTAGATGTAGTCACTGTGTTCCCAGGAAGAAATCCAGCACCTCTGTACCACAGCTATATGCACTTATGTATATGGGCCATGCCTGCTACATTTCCTTGAACCTTACGTTTTAAGAGCTAAATACACAAAGGTGTCTGAGACTCAGTGTCAATATCCCCTTCCTATGTACTCTATACCACTCTGTGAAATCTACATTGCTGATTGATGAACGTAGGTAGAACAACACTGAGGAAAATATATAAACCTTTAATACCATTCACAAAACACAGTGTGAAGAGCATGGAAACATTTACTTCACAGAAAATGTAGATAGGAAATGAAAGCCTACCTACCTTTCTCAATGAAATAAGCATCCACCACCAGCCTGGGTCTGCTCTTTCCGTGATTATCTCACTGCAATGAATACATTGTTGGAGAGAAAAATGTCAGCTCTTCTTCTTTTCTGATCATGTGCTTAATATTCTAGTAATAGATGGAATCCTAGAGGCAGAAATTCAAATATTGCTATTTCTGATTTGACATGATGACTTTTACTTAGATTGTTCACTGTCTTGCAGGCATATGTTTAAGGACACTCAAAGTTGTGTATCTCAACCTGTTCCATAAAAATAGTACCCTATTTTATACATATAAGGACTGGGCTCTTAGCTTTCCATATAAATAAGCTCAACTGCCCAGTTTCAGTAACACATTTAACCAAAATTTTGCCAGTGACAATAAATAGTTTTCACAATGTGAGAGAGCATTAGAACAAGAATTTGAGCCTCTATATTATGAAGCTTTCTCTAGAATAGGCCAGACACTCCTGTAAATTCAAATCTCCAGTTCCCAAGTTTTCAACATCCCAGTGATTCTGTAAAAATTTGTTGTTGTTGAGGTGATCTGCATAAGGACCAATTTGGTGAGCATGGTTGAGAACAGTGGCTATTATCAGTATAAATAGGAAAGGGCTTAAAGGTGTAAATGCCCCCTTGCAGTAAAGCACCTTCAAGAAGAATAGTCAGGATGTTAACAGGAACATAAATGTCCAGGTAGTTTGGGCCCAGCTCACTGAAAACATTGTTGATTGGGGTTTTAAATTTGAATACCAAAAGTTGCAATTAGGCAACAAATTCTCTCAGAGCTCCTAGTCTTAAAATGGCAAGCTTTTTATTTATGAAAGTGTTCACACAATTCTGAAATCATCTAAACCGCATAGACATGGTCTATGATTTTAAAAATCTTTCCTTAGAGCTACTGTTTATTTATTACAATTTCTTACCAGTTATTAATTTATTGCCATTTTTTAAACATTTGTGTCGTGGTTTTAGGCTGATCCAGCAACTAAAACTCACACAGTCTCTCCTTCTCCAGTAAAGTAGAGAGGAGAGAAAAAAAAAACAAAGGGACTGAGGGTTGAGACAAGAACAGAGGGAGCACCCACCGACCATGGTCCTGGGCAAAACAGGCAGAGCTTTTCTCAAAGCAAAACAGTTTATTAATGATTACTTAGAAGGACAAAGGGAAACAAAAGCTGATTACTTGAGAGGACAGAAAGAAACAAAACCAGATCTTAAAACCGACACCTTCCCCCCCCCCTCTTTCCTTTTCCTCCCGGCTCTACCTCCTCCCCCCAGCAGCACAGGGGGCAGGGACTGGGGGAGTGCAGGTCAGTTCATTCCGTGCTGTTACTGCTGCCTCTTTCTTAAAGGAGAAGGAGTCCTTACACCCTTTTCCCCTGCTCCAATGGATCCCCTACCCACGAGGAAAAAATCCACAAACTTCTCCAGCGTGAGTCCAGCCCACTGGAAACAATCCTTCCCCACAGATTGCTCCGGTGTGGGCTTTACCACAGTCTCGGGTACTTAGGGAGCTGTAGCCACTCGCTCCGGCGTGGGTCGTCACTCAGACTCCAGATGCCTCTCTGCCTTGCCGTGCACCCCAACACGACCATCCTCAGGCTCAGGCATCTTCTCCCCACGGGCTGCGAGTGGGTCACTGCTCCACCGAGGCCGTCCTGGTTGCAGGGGGGCCGCCTGCTATCTCACCATCAGCCGCAGGGGAAACTCGGCTCCGGCACACCTCCTCCCGCTCCATCCTCACTGACCTGGTGTCGATGCAGCTGTTTCTCTCAGATCTCAGTCCTCTCTGGGTGAACTCAGCCCAGTGGGCACCCCGGGAGTGGGGTGCCCCCGAGTTCCCCAGCTGGCTCCGCCGCCGCCATTCTCCATGGGTGGCGCCGGCCCGACACAGGCAGCCACCCGGCCGGGAGCCAGGGAGCGGGGGCAGTGCCCTCCTCCCTTCTCTGCTCGATCCTGGGCAAAGCACCTTTTCCGGTTCCTTTGTCCTGACTTAAATAGGGCAATTCGCAGAGGCGCCCTATTGGCTCAATCCCAAGGGGGATGGCAGTCTGATCTGGTGGCCGGAACCAAACCTAACCCGGTTCCAAAACCGGGGAGGTCGCAGGGAGCAAAACCCCTCTCCTGCCACCAGAACCACCTCCCCCCTCCACATCAAACCATGACAATTTGCCTTTTTAAAATTCTGTTAAATTTTCTTCTACAAATTCACTTTTCTCAAACATTCTACTCTCTGCAGCTGCTGGTACTTTTTACCTAAGCATGTATTTAGCTTTTTTAAAGTGTTTAAAATAATGTCTTAGTATGAGGAAAATGGACTCTACCCAATTCTCTAATAATGATTTCCTGACTGTCTTGAACAAAACTGCTGCATGGCCTAGTTTCTCCATTTGTTAATTAGTATTCATTGCTCATTTCTTAAAAGCTTTAATTTCCCAGTGTTTTTAGAAAATAGTTTTCAAAAACTAGTATAAAGGTTCAAAATAGTTTGGATTAGTATTATCAAATGCAAAGACTAATAATGGATGTGACTAAGAAATTATTCTCTCTCCTTTATTCTTTTATCAAGTTAGGAAGCCTAGAGCTATATTATTAAGCACCACCACTGCCAAATTTATTCTCTGCAATTATAGGTGCACTGTGTTATGTACAGTTATTACTGAACTTAAAAATGTAGGGATTTTTTTCTTATATGAAAAAATATCCAATGTTAAAGATAAATTTATAAACTCAAAGCCTAAAAATAGATTTTGTTGATAATTTTGGCCTCCAGCTAGATCAACATGATCAATCACCGATTTTCTTCTTATGTTGCTTTACAGTCCAACTGAATCCTTGTTATTTGCTTCTTATCAATGTTTGATTTTTCTTTTCTTTCATTCCACAACCTCAGCTGGTGTTAAGCATTAACAAAAAATTTAAGGACTCTTTTTGTCTCAGAAGTCTAATGGTTTTAAGTTCCTCTGATTATTTTATCCTCTTAATCTAAAAAATTTCTACAGTGGTGATGTTTCTAACAATTTCTGCCACCAAACAGTATGTATAGTCTTTCATCTCAGTTTCCTTAGCTAACATTTAAGCTACTGCTTTAGGCTGCCTGCAAGGTTTGTATTATCAAGCCTAAATACAGTAAACATTGTGATGTGAACATCATTTGTTTTAATTAGCCACATCAAATAATTTTATCTTCATCTTTCAGAAGAAAACATGTTAAGAAGCTTCTACCCTTTCTTCTCCATGCATCTGTTGAAGGTTCTTGCAGGTGTAGTTGATTCATGTTTTAGAGATGTCTTTGGTGTTATGATTTGTAAGGCAGCAGAATTAAACAGCACTAATTCTATCTTTCTGTTGTCATCAAATAGACAGTTTCTGGAGTGCCTTCATGCTAATAGCTTGGATGTTTCAGTTATAAAAAGACACCAAAAAAGGAATTAAAAATGGATTTAGGCAATTAACATGGGGCTTCAATGGAATTTAGGAGCTCAGATACAAATTTGTAATCCTGAAAATTCCTAGTTAGTTGATTACTAAAACTTGAGGCATCTGATCTCTAAATGGCTTTCAGCTTTTTACCTGGGAGTTTCCTGAGTCTAACATAATTACAAAATGGGAAGGGCTTAAAGGACTATCCAGGACATTATAGGTCCATCAGTCTTACTTCAGTCTCTGGGAAAGTCACGGAACGAATTCTACTGGGAGCTATCACAGGTCAATCGAAGCACATGATTGGGATTGACATCTACAAATCAATGGGTCCAGAGAACATGATCAAATGACTGGGAAGCCTGCCATATGAGGAAAGGCTGAGAGAAGTGGATTTGTTCAGCCTTGAGAAATGAAGGCTTAGGGGAGACATAATATTCCAGTATTTAAAGGGTAGCTACAAAGAAGTGGAGACTCCCTTTTTACAACGAGTCACACTGGAAAGAGAAGGGGTAATGGGTACAATTTACTCCTGGGGAGATTCTAATTGGACCCAAGAGGAAAATTTTTCACAATGTGAACAATCAGCTACTGGAATTATCTCTCCAGGGAAGCAGTGGATTCCCCAACATTGGACCTTTTTAAGATTCATCTGGACAGGGTGCTGGGCTATCTTATCCAGACCATGATTTTGCCACGAAAGGTTGGACCAGATCATCCCTGAGGTCCCTTTCAACCTGGTATTCTATGATTTCTGTGATTATATGAACCTTTTTTGTTTATCAGAAACAGTCTCAGTTTAAGAAGAATGAAATAGGTTTTGTTTAAGAAGAATGAGTCCAAATTTCTTGGGATTCTCCTAAAGAATTCCAGCGTCCAGATCCCAAACAATCTGATTTATAGATTGATTCTTGCTCTGAAGAGGCACATGTGGTCTGCCTCATTCCTCTGTGTAGCATTTCTTGTCAAACATACTTTGGTAGCATTCCGTAACTTTCTGAATCACCTTTAACATGTAGTGACGTCTTTCCATGGATGGAGTGGAGAGCCAATGTGACGGTAAGGAGAGTATTTTTTTGGTTGGTACTAACTGGCAACCACATTAGCTTAATCAAAATGCTTTTGTCACCTTCAAAACCAGTCCAAAAAACTCCAACATGACAAAAGAGCTCCAAGATGACAGATGTGTCCATACAAGTATTTGGTCAGCTTTACCTCCTTTTTTTAACACATTTTCAGTTTCCTCAGACTGCCAGTGTCACTAAGAAGAAAGGCCTCTTAGGTTAAGAACTACTCACCATGACAATGCACTGGCAAATCTGACTAAGAGTACAAATGTCTTTAATTAAACTACGTTATATCTACAGAGGACTACAAATGTTGAAATTCTTTCTCAAAGAAATATAAACGGCACAGAAGGTTACATTTTAATATTTCTCTGCATATAACATTTTGGTCTTGAACCAAATACATACAAAGTAGACCTTGAAGCTTTGAACTAATTTCTATGTGTTTTAAGGCATGAATAGTGTAAGGCGTGAAAGGCATAAAACACCCCTACTCTAAGAATCAGGCCTCCTTTTTCATAAATAAAGAATATTTTATTCATGCCGTACCGAATCATTATTTTTTGCATCCTTTTTCTCCTGCATGTCATTTTCAAGTCCCGGTAATTTCTCATTATAGTCATCTGTCTTTTTACAATCTCTTTGTGTTAGAAATTAAAATATACTGTAGTATGTATATATCCCGTTGTTATCCTAGCTTCACCTTCTTCCCTACCTCGCAAATCCAGAATAAAAAAACAATTGAACCATGAGAGTTTTCAGGTAGTGGAATATCTGTAATTGTATGTGACCTTTCCGTGCACATTCCTAAAAGATTAAAACTTCTTTAATTCTCCAAATTACGTTCCAATGCTTTACTCTGTAGGCTTGTATCCTGAGAACAAGACGTCTTTTGAGAATTTGGCATCCAGATATTATGATAGTTCATATTTAGAAAGAAACATGCAACATCAGCGATGTGTAGAATCTCTATCTGCTTGTGTTCAGGAGTGGCAAGGTAAACTAGTTAAATGTTATTTTCTCATCATATCATCACATCTACAGCAGCTATTTCAAGCGGGATTTGTCTACCCAAACGTATGTTTACAGTATACATCTACATCTGAGCTAATCATCCAAATCCCCTTTATATAGACAATGGAGAGGTGCTAACACTTCCAGGAATTTCTGCCTCTTGTAAACATTAAAAAAAGATAAGATAAAACATGCCCAGATAAAAAATGCTCATTTCTGTCACCTGACTTTAAAGCTATTCATGATAATTTGCATAGCTATAGATGTGTGATGAGCTTGTAAAATCACTTAAGTGTGATTCCATTCCACCATTAAAGTCAACCATATATGTACAACTTAGGATGTCTGAAAGAAAAAAAAATATGAATTTGTTCTCTCCTGATGACTGGGCTGGAAAAGAAATAAAATCTCTTGGTGGATTTTTTGAATGTATTTTATCCCACAGGAAGCCCATAGTTCCTATCTACTTAACAGATTTTAATTCTGTCTTTAACTAACTGATTGCCTGTCAACTCAATTTACTTTAGACAGTGAAGTCTATTGTGCATGGATAACTTGTATAGTTTACGAATCCTGTGAAAATTGTGTCAGAGATGCCTCGATACCAAAACTGGATTCACAAAAGCAAATTCAGTTTTTTTTAGTACAGACGCAGACCTAAATGAGCACAGCCATCCTAATTTTGGGCCTAAGTTAGTGACATGCTTTCATACACAAAGCTTTTCTTGGAAGGTATTCATTATTCACAAATGTAAGCACCATCTTAACCTGCTTTTCAAGAGCCATCTCTAGTTTACTAACAGTAACATTATGTAAGTTTTCCCACTCCCTGGAATGCTCCAGTCCTCTGCTCTATTTACTAATGGGAAACTGACCACACACATTAAGTCTGTAGATTGTACAGAAGCTCCTTCCAGGAAACAGGCTTCACAGTCTAGCCATGAGTGCGATGGCTGACATTGCAAACGTGGATGATTTTCTCAGTAAATCACATGCTTTCTCTTTCCATGGGAAAAGTGTGTGGAATGTCCAAAAGTCACATCTGTGTCAAGATAACGGTTAATTCAAAGTATTTGACAATTGGTTTGCATAGAATAGTGTTGAGAAACTGAAATGAAGGAATTATAAAGTGAGCTTAGAGCCTTGTGAGGAAAAAATATTGTCAGAAGAAATGTCACTTATAAAGACAGCATGTTACTGTCTTCTCAGAAGGAGCAGTCATTTGGTGGTCGGAAAACAACGTCTTTGTCTTTTGCTGTGTGGACCGCCTGTCAGTACATTTGCAATATCTTTATGACATGTTTGTTCACTTGGAGGTTTTTACCTGACTTCCCCTCCCCAACTCCTGACCCCAAATGATAGAGAACCTGTGTTTATGTGACATCAAATTAATATTATTTTTTTAATTCTTTTGGAATTACTGCCCTCACAACATCACCTGGGGTACTATAAATCTGCCTTTCCTAATCTTACCTCAGCATAGTGCCAATTACCTTATCTATTCTCAGCACAGCAGCCACCTCCAGACAACCATATAAAGAGGCTCACAATATACATCACTGTCTGTAAAACACCTCAAAAGTCTGGGCAGCAGCCAGATTTCAAAAGACCTTGGACAAATTTTTGAATTGTATCTCATGCTGGTCCTTAAGATGATTTGGAAAGATTTAGTCCACAACAAGCTTCTCTTTTAGAATACAACTACTGAATGTCCATTTCACCTTTCTTCAGTACAAACATTATGAATTGTCTTCAATACTAGAAACAAATGGAAAACATTAAATGATTTGTAATTGCCCCTTCTTGTACCTAAAAACTCTAGATCCTTATCCCACTCTCACATATGTGCCTTTCTCAATATATGTAAGCATTTTCTTATGTGCAAAATATTCACTCCTTTCCTTTTTCACCCAACGCTGAATCAAACTGCCTCATTTTAAGGTTTTCGAGGCAGGCATACGGCTTTTAATGGTGATCTATCGTTCTTTTTATTTTAACTAGGATTTACCAAGTTTCTGACTGAATGGCTCATGAGCATGCGAAAAGCAAATCCACTGCACATGTGCCAATTGACTGTGCATGCACCACAGGTGTGACAGAGCCTGCTTGCTTGGTACCCCTGAGTAAGTGGAGCTCTGCAGAGTGATGAAGTAGACCATCACATTTTACCTTGATTTGTTATCCTCTTTCCACTTGGTTATCCTTTGCTCTGGTCTATTTCCCCGCTCCTTCTCCAGATTCTCAGTGATATCGGCCATCTTGCCTCAAGTTACAACCCACCCACTCCCTGCCCAATGTTCAGGGTAATGGGGATACAGATGACAGTATAGACGAAAGCAAGGAGGAAAGGATGGTCTTGTGCTTAGTTTTCAATAGAATTGAAGTGCCCAGGCAGTGTGAAAAATGTCACTAGTCCAAATCTGCTTCATTAGGCACCCAAATGCCCCTAAGGATCCTGCTCTAAGAGATGTAAGAAAAAAACATTCTCTAAAAGCAGAGACTTAACTAAAGGGGAAATGAAGCAAAGAGAAGCGGAAAAAGGCATATGAAAAAGGAACACTGCCGGGGTGCAGCAGGGGCCAGGGACTCCCAAAGGGAGCAGCATGGGCTCCTTGGGGTCCGCCAGGGCAGAGCCGGCCCATCCCACCACCCCAGCCAGGAGCAGGGCAGCTGAATCACAGAATCACAGAATGTTAGGGATTGGAAGGGACCTCAAAGGATCATCTAGTCCAATCCCCCTGCCGAAGCAGGACCACCTAGATCAGATCACACAAGAACGTGTCCAGGCAGGTTTTAAACATCTCCAGAGAAGCAGACTTCACAACCTCTCTGGGCAGCCTGTTCCAGTGTTCTGTTACCCATACTGTGAAGAAGTTCTTCCTCATGTTTAAGCAGAACCTCCTATGTTCCAGCTTATATCCATTTTCCCTTGTCCTATCATTGGATGCCACTGAGAAGAGCCCGGCTCCATCCTCATGACAGTCACCCTTTACAAATTTATAAGCATTAATGTGGTCCCCCCTCAGTCTCCTCTTCTCCAAGCTAAAGAGACCCAGCTCCCTCAGCCTTTCCTCATAAGGGAGATGCTCCACTCCCTTAATCATCTTTGTGGCCCTGCGCTGGACTCTCTCAAGCAGTTCCTTGTCCTTCTTGAACTGAGGGGCCCAGAACTGGACACAATATTCCAGATGCGGCCTCACCAGGGCAGAGTAGAGGGGGAGGAGAACCTCTCTTGACCTACTAACCACACCCCTTCTAATACACCCCAGGATACCACTGGCCTTTTTGGCCACAAGGGCACATTGCTGGCTCGTGGTCATCCTGCTGTCCACCAGGACCCCCAGGTCCCTTTCCCCTGTGCTGTTTCCCAACAGTTCAGTCCCCAACATGTACTGGTACATAGGGTTGTTCTTACCCAAATGCAAGACTCTACACTTGCCCTTGTTGTATTTCATTAAATTTCTCCCCGCCCAACTCTCCAGGCTGTCCAGGTCTCTCTGAATGGCAACACAGCCCTCAGGTGTGTCAACCACTCCTCCCAGTTTAGTGTGATCAGCAAACTTTCTGACCATGCACTCTATTCCCTCATCCAAGTCATTGATGAATATGTTGAAGAATACTGGTCCCAGTACCGACCCCTGAGGGACTCCACTGGATACAGGCCTCCAACTGGACTCTGTCCCATTGACCACTACTCTCTGGCTTCTATCCTTCAGCCAGCTGGGGCAGCACCAGGGCAGTGCCAGCCCATCCCACCGCCCCAGCTGGGAGCAGTCTCTGGGAGGTGGGCAGGCAGGGACAGGCAGGTCCGTGGGTGCCTTCAGCACCCTGACAGCTACGAAAGGTACATATTAGTAGTTAAGCACTTCGCTCTTCAAATCCTCGTATTAGGCACCTATCCCCAGCTCCATATGCCCCAGGTTATTTTAGGACATGCTTTTTGAACTGTATTCATTCCACTTAACCTTACAATGAGAAAGCCACCTAAGGTGGGGTTGTAGGGTTTCTAGTTTCCTTGATCAAAGGAAGAGATGCAGACCTCCAGAAGGCTTTTCAATCTAAGAGCTGAACTTTCCTCTGAGAGTATCTAGGTCTCTCCTTCAAGCAGCTGTCTCTTGTGACTTCACAAGATTGACTATACTCTTAAGTATTTCAGGCAGGTGCCTCAAATTAGGTAGGATGATTTTGTGTTACTGCCTGTGATCTTTCTCCCCACAAGACCCTTTTGTGCCTATTCTCACATAGGCCTGAGAATTCTGCCCTAAGGAGAGGCCGTGATCTAATCCTTCTTTTCTAACTGACTGTCATCCTGAAAAATAAACAAATTTACTACAGGTAGGTAATACAATCACTGATTTCATAAAGAGCACACATTCAGAAGACTGCCTTCTAGCTATCTTGTCGCTTTCCTCCATGGGAAAAAAAAATCACCTAGAAGTATTAGCTTTTCCTGTGGTTAATGCTGATTTCACCTAATCTGCTTTAGAAACTTGAGCCATACAAAGCAAAAAGAGTGCTGGAGATGGAGAAAGTTGTGAAAATGTGTTAGAGACAAATGTTCTTCTTGTTTGAGGCTTGCACACCGTTTCTACCAACCAAAAACCAGATAGCGATAGATGATGAGAAGGGAAGCGCAGCTCCCACCCTGGCAGGGAAGGGTTACTTAGGCCAGGGTAAAAGGCGTCTTCACATGGCAGAAGCCTGTTAGTGGCGAGGCCACTTCTTCCATTGTATCCATGGAATTGGGAAAGGATGCTCTGTAGGGTGAGGTAAATAACCCACTAAATTCTGTTTCCTTGTAGTAAATCCCTCAGGTGGCTGCAAAAACCACAGGCTCCATAGGAGTGTGAGGGGGATTGTTCTGTCTTTTCCGTACTCTTCCACCGTGAATCTAGACTAACACATTTAAACCAAATCTGACAGAAATGAAAGCGTCCTGGAGAAGATAAAACATTTTAAGTTGCTTCTAAAAACAGTTTGAGGAATTCTTTAGCTTAGTCTTACTTAATGCAAAAGCAAGGAAAGAGTGTATTAATCAAAGCCATGTGGGAACTGTGCAAAATTATAAACGGGAGAAGATTAAAAAAATAAAAAGAGAGAGCCAACAATGTAGAAAGATATGAAGAGGCTCAGAAAGTGGATCAGAGAGACCAGGGGACTGAAATCATAGCCAAGAGAACAATAGGGGAGCCAAAGGCCAAACTAGAGAAGGAAACGGAGAAGCAGAAGGCAAAATCTGAGACTGAGAGTACCATGCCAAAACACAGCTAAGAAATGCAAAATATACTGCAGAAAGGAAGACCTGGAGAAGAGCAGGATCGCTACAGACTTGAATTATTCTCTGAGAACAGCATTATTGCTCTACCGCTGGCTAGCTACAGACGGATTTCACTAGGCATAAGGAAATATAGTCATTAGGTAACTCACATCTCTTAAACCTACCTGCATGTTGCCAGTGTTTGCTGACTTCCAGGACTTCAACACCACAATTCATTTTTAAATGCTGTTTTCTAGTATAGAAGTTGTTTCGTAAATCTTTGCCTTTTCAGTTCTTGCGGTTTTATAGTCTTAATATAATTTCTCCAATTTTTGTGTTTGCAGTGCGTGTTTCTTGATACACATCTATTTAAAAGTAGATGAAATTTATGAATTATAATTTTATTCTTATGGTATAGAATAATCTCCTTTTAAATTAAGATATTTTATGAAGACAAAAAAATCTTATGTTCCATTAGAAATCTCATGCTTTATTTAGATCCTTTTTAAAGACACTTCATGGTATTTTCTGTATTTCATTAAAACACTTATCACAGTCAAAGATATCTTGATGTTAACGTTTCAAAAATCTGTCTATCATATCAGAATTTTTAATTTGTTATTTAGTATACTGTTCTCCATCCTTTACAGAGTTCAATGACAACTAAGTTGCTGGATTTTTTTCCTTTAAGCATTTTGATTCAGACTGCTTACCTATTTATCTGTACCTCTTACTAGGTTCTTGCTATCATATAATACTTTCAGGAGCCTATGCACTAGTGGGTTTTTTTCCATGATGTGTGCTTTCTCCACATTTCTGTATGCTTGTATCTTTTGAAACCCTGATTTCCTCATATTACCTTTTGTTTTGCCGACTATAATAAATAATAGATAGTTCAAACAACTCCATGGGGGCCAGCCTATTCCTGCACCTGGGGATGGGTGCTTAGCAGCATCAATATTCATTTTTAATCTCTTGCTACATGTGCTGAATCTTTAATGCCACATTTCCAAACACGTAGTTACTAACATTTTGGGTTTTTTTCAAATGTTTCCAGAAAGCTCTTTCACAGCTCTCTTTGGCTATAGAAGTCTCATTTCCTTAATCTATCTTAACAAAAGATAGATTTATGAAATCCATATCCGTCAGTATTAGTCTCTAGATTAAATTGTTTGATCATGAAAAAAACAAACTATCTCAAAATCATCATCCCTTTTTTGTTGTTTTTTAAGCAAGTTTATTAGTACTTTGATGTTCTTAGGCTTTCTGCATTTTCTTCAGCTGCAACTGCTCAAAACGATGTTGCCTGGGTACTGCACTCCACTGCTTCATTCTGCAGGGCTGGCAAGGGAGAGTGGACATTAAACGACTGAGATCACCATATCATTTTCATTCAGCTACATTCTCTTCTAAGAGACATTGCATAGTGCCTCTGTAGCTCTAGGGAATCTTTACACTGACTAAACAAATTCAGACGAGATAGTTAAACCATTGATAGATGGTTATAGCAGGAGTATGTACAACAGTAAAATTAACCTTATATACAAAATTTATGGATCCAGCATGACTTCTTCTAATTAACTGAAATATTCAACATCAGTATAAATAGGCTTCAAGGCAGGCAGGAGTAAGGATGCACTGATTAACATAGTAAACAATCTTGCTCATCAGTTAATAACCAAAACAACAAAAACCAGCTATATTTAGTGCTCTGCTGGCAGACAGTCAAGCCCCAAATAAGCAACTGTTGTGTTAAAATCTAAATAGGACTGAAGATGTACTAAGTCATAGATGGAGATTGCTGTGGACAGACTATGTTTGCAACACAGGAAACTAAAAAGTCACACAATCTTCAGATATAAAATTCGAGATCTTACATAATCGTAGTATTTCATAACAAACTTTTGGTTGGGGGAAGGTGTCTTGTTTTCAGTTTCACAGTTTACATTATTTATATATTGAAAATTTATTTATTATGCATGAAGGCTAAGAGAGGTGGAGACCTATCCTGCTATTCATAGTTATTGTGTCTCCAACAGCATGAAATACTGGTGAAAAATGTTCTAAAGATTAGAGAGGAATGAACTTCTCTCTTATATATTTTGTTTTCCATCACCTGTAAATGTTCAGCATTGACTGAGATAGAAAATTTAACTGTTATTGAATACTATAATTTCATCACCTATACTTCTCAATGTGCTACATGAGCATTGCACTGTGCATATCTGAATTAAGGTCCCAGTTTCCCAGAAAGCTTGCACAGTGCAGGCGTAATTTATTTCCAAATACACGGATGTTTCCAGATGTCATTGTAATCAAATACAGTGCAATGCCATTTAACCATGTCATGCCATTGCTTTAGAAAACAGAACGAAATGTGAGAAAGGTACATAGCATAATCTTATTAGCTTGTGAGTGAATCTTTGAACATTCTGATTATTACCTGTCCTGGTTTCAGCTGGGACAAAGGGTCCACAACTCCTTTAATGGTTTGAATTTAGACTTCGGATTGAGAACCTAATTTGCCAAAGTCATATTTCGTATTGTGCAACGTCATGATCAGTATATAGGTGAGGGTTGACCAGGAAGTTGGGGAACTCTCTTCTGAGGTCTCTCTTCTGTGGGACTCTCCCAGTCTCTCAGAGTTCTCTCTCTCTCACTCTCTTTTTGAGCTTCTCACTCATCCAGGATTGCTTTAGAAGGGATTTAATGCAAAATAAGTATAATAAGTATATACTGGGGTTGCTTGGCAAGGTTTTGGTGGCAGGTGGGCTACAGGAGTGGCTTCTGTAAGAAGGTGTTGGAAGCTTCCCCTATGTCCGATAGAGCCAATGCCAGACAGTTGCAAGATGGACCCACTGCTGGCCAAGGCTGAGCCAATAAGCGATGGTAGTAGCTCCTCTGGGATGACACTTTAAGAAGGGGAAAAAATACTGCTGCAAAAGCAGCAGCAGAGAGAGGAGAGTGAATATATGAGAGAAACAGCTCTGCAGACACCAAGGTAAGTGCAGAAGGAGGTGGAGGAGTTGCTTCAGGTGCCAGAGCAGAGATTCCTCCTGCATTCAGTGGTGAAGACTATGGCGAGGCAAGTTGTCCTCATGCAGCCCATAGAGGTTAATGACGGAGCAGAGATCCACCTGCAGCCCATGGAGGACACCAGACCAGAGCAGGTGGATGCCCAAAGGCAGCTGTGACCCTGTGAGAAGCCCATGCTGGAGCAGATTTAGTGTATGTCGTTACAAAAGATTTGATTTCCTAATAAAAGTAAAATATGTTCACAGAAGGCATATTTCGGACAGGCTTAAAGTGTCATCCTACATTTAATATAAATAAAAATTAGTAAACATTCAGGAAAGAATTATATTATATATGTTAACTCTTCATAGCTTGATTAGAAAGATATAATACTCTTTTTTGAATTTTCAATATCGTGTTAACTTAGTTGAGTTTCTCTAAGAAGATTGCATCATTCTACTGCTTAGCTTCCTATCCCGTCAACTCAGGAGAAGAACCAATAAATCTGATGATAGATTGTAAAAAATCATAATGATAGATCAATAACATATTGCCTGCCCTCCTTGTTTTCCATGCCATTTTAGCTTCTTCTAAAGTCTTCTCATTTCCTCAGCATTTTGCCCTGTTATTTTAAAAGACTATTTTGCTCAGTATTTTTCTGCCCTGCTTGTTGTGGTTATATCTATCTAGATATTTATTTATTTAATTCTCTCCTTCCTGACTGGCTTTCCTTTTCTTCTAGAAAAGAGGCAGCAGATCCAGCCTTGCGAGCTTCAATGTAATGACAGCAGGAAAAGATGGTTTATGACTCTTCAGTCAAAATCTAAAAGGATGTCTAATGTGATAATGTCATGATAATTTTACCTTTTCTTACAGATGAGAACTCTTCCATGTGATTCTCTGATCGACAAATAGAAATGAAGTGGATATTTTCTAGTAAGTAGAAATAGAGGTCTGATGAAACCCTCTCGTTTCAGTCGAGTAACTTCTTTTGTTGCAAAGAGTAATTTAAAAAATCTATCAAGTTCTATCATTAAACTAACTGGGTATTTCTGAACATTCTTTTTGACCCATTCTCACAAAAAGCTGCTCAGAAACTTTCTTCTTTGAGGAAACACAAATTTATCCAAGAGAAATTAGTATGTATTTATTCTTCTGAATATATTGTGGTGGGGGGTTTTTGAAAGCTTCAATGGATCATCATCTCTGTTTTGTATTTCTCAGTGTTTTTATATAGAGAAATAATATCCTCACTGAGATTTCTTTCTTTCTTGTTCTTTTTTTTAAAAAAAAATAATATTTTCAGATCTGTGCTTATTATTGAATGTAAATTATGCTGATGATCTGAATAAACATTCTCAGGGACTTTTCCTGTCTGAGTTTATATGCAGAAAGATGGCCCGTATCCTTAAATGATGTGAACTCACATTAGCACAGACGTTGTAATGCCATTGTCATCCGTGAATCTGAAATTCATTGAACTGAGAGCTTACTGACAGTTTTCACACTTCATCTGGTAGTAGTATCACTGTTAGTATCACTCTGTGTTAGCCAGCTGCAAAGATCACTGTACACTTTGGCAATGTGTCTTACATATTTAACCATCAACCGAGGGACAGTTATCATGGTCAGGTTCCTTCTTCCTGGGAGACATATACACAACCTACATAAGAATTATAGTTTTGCACTTCAAGATCATCTTAATAGGCCATTGACTCTGAATTGGTTGTGGTTTTTTTTAAACAAAGTCGTGTCTGACTCTGTGGGACTCCCAAAGACTGCATGACCAATTTTTATATTTTGCTGTTGAATTTACATCTATTTCCATTGCTTGACTCCAAAGATCAACCACAAAGAGAGAGCTTCCCACAACTGACAGTGTGGCACATTGTTACCAATATTTTTTATTACAAACTCTAATTTCTTGTACCACAGTTCTGAGCATTTATTGGTGCTAAAACTAATAGTTGGTGAAATCTAGATCTAATCTTTACTCAGACTACATATCCCTTCTGAAAAACTTATGAGTAGGAATTTGTACAAACATAGGTATCTACATATACATGTAAACATATACACACACAAAATTTCATCTACGTATGTTATACCTTTCTCAGGCAGTTCCTTACCTAGCTTAACTTTTTTGTACTACTCACCAACTTCAAAAATTAAACTAAAAGACCACATCACTCATTTTATGGAATGACAAGCAGATTAATCCTATCACTTTTACTTGGTATATAAATATACTAATTTCTCACAGGTAGATACATGCAGTTATTAGTACTGTCAGTCTTTATAAAGATCATGTGAAATTTAATCCAATTTTGTTCTACGATGTATCCTATTCTCAGTTATTTCTTGCAGGGTTTTATTGTAAGGTCTGACAAAGTATTCCTGTAAAAAACAAGGACAGTAAGCCAAAATCAGCTGTCAAAGAGGAAGTTGTACAATGGAAAAACCTGAACATTACTGCAACGTAAGTGAAAACATTTGTCTCTATATTAATATCTTAAATAAATTCCATTTTTTAAAGCATGAAACAGATACTTGACATGAGATACAAAAATCAGACTTTTATTTAAAATTTTAAAAGCCATTCAAAGAAGAATATAAATAAAATTAGATTCTTAAGAATATGATGTTACTGTCTTTTTTCCTAAGTTATTCTTGCATTCAAATTGCAATCATAAGTCAACAGTGAGCAATTAGATGAAAGATCTCATGCATTTTTGTGGGCAGAGGAAGCACATCTTATATTTGAAAACAAGAATTTACTGATAGTCTAATTAAAGTCTTAACAGTCTAATCAAAGAGTTAATATTAGTCTGTTTAGAGTTGTACCAGCATTTATAGTCCAAAGTACCAAACTACAGCCTATTCCAAATTAAGTTACAGTTAAAGGTAACACACATAAACATTCTAACATTTACCATCTTTTCTGAGGTTATGCTTGATGTTTTCAGTGTGATGGTGTGGTAAGTCATGAGCAGTCAGACTTCTTCTGAAATGAGTTTTCATGATGGAGCCTTGTTCTACCTAGTTGTTGGGTGTCCTTGAGGTTATCTGGTACATTTGCTAACAGTCAGCTTACTTTTTTCACATTTTTTTTTTTCATTCTTTATATCAGCATGTCATGTTACATCTAAGTTTGGCATATGCTGGACACTTTTCTTTGCTCTCTCTATTATTTGTAAAGGTAGTTCTGCTCTGTTCCCAAGGCTGTATTCCTTTAGTAAATAGAAATTGACCATTTCTAAGTAGTGTTTATAGATCTAGGGCATCTGGTATCACTCTGTCCCTGCACTTTCAGGGCCTGTGATATTGTCTTGTTTGGGGATGCCTGTTATAAACTGTTATTTGACTTCACAGCCTTCAAGTTGCCTAGGTAATGTTTTATTAGTACAAGATTGTCAAAGATACAACTCAGTTTTAAGACCATTAATAGTTGTCTCTACAAAAATGATGATTGATTAGAACATGTATGTGTACATATGGGTACAGTACACTTCTGTACCTGTTATTAATATCTACTAGTTTTGGCATACCACTCTAAATTTATGAAAATCGCTTCCCAACACTATGTTCAGCTAGGTTTCCAGTACTTCGCTGTTTCCCGCACCTACCTTGCCATGTCTAAAATCTCATATATCCATTCCACCTCCTCACTGAATATATTTCTAGGATAGAGTAGTTCTTCCATAAGAGGTAGAAAACTACATGAAAAGGGAGATACCACAAAAAGTTGTAAGTAATTCTGAATACTTTCAGAATACTTTAGTTGACCAAAAGCTAATTCTGCAGTCAAGATAGTCCTTCAAAATATTCACTTCTGCATTCTTCCAGGAGTTACATTTTTTGTTCCACTTCTATAATTTTTGTTTAATCAAATGCAACTTTGTTACACAGAGATCAAATGTAGATTGGTGAGACTAACTAGCTGCTGTAATTTTTTGTAATGAAACTTTTGAAGTGCCCTCTGTTTCCATTTCTTTAAGTCTCTGATCAGTTAATTGGACTCCTTCAAAAGCAGTAATGACTGATGGAGACTGGAGGGAGAGACATAAGGAGAGAAAAAACTCTGCTGTTCACATCCCTAATCTTCAGTTCTGTTGCAGAATTTGTTTGCTAGGTTTTCCTGTCGTTTCTCTCTCCGTCCTTGACAGAGAAAGTACAGGAATACAGAACATAATTATAATTAAAACTCAATAGAAAATTGAAGGCAATATTACAACTAAATTGGCAAAACCTTCTTCAGGCATTTAAAAGGATAAGGATATTCTTTTAAAAGTCTAGTTCTTTTTTTTTTTTTTTCTGAAAGAGGTATTTTTAGGATTTCATGGATTTAAACAAGTATTCAATAAAAAACATATTATGTATATGTATGATGTCAATACATATACAAAAATGTTTTTCCTTCTAACATGACTTTTCATTTTGAGTGTTAAGCTCAGAATGCATCATTGAAAACAGTCAAAATATGTGTGAAGGGTTGTGAATCTACCAAAAGGAAATGTATTCACTCAATTGAGATTTTTTTTTTTTTTTAATGCCCGAAAGAGATTTTGACTTTTCAATCCAATTTTATATTTTGAAATTTTTATGAAACAGGAAAACTGTCTTTCATCTGTCATCTAGAAGCTTACAGTCAGAAGGATAGACAGCAGTTGCAGAAGAAGCATTGAAGGACACGCTTCCTATTCCCCAAATCAAAATTAAATGGTCAGAAGAGCCACAAGAGAAAAAATAGCAGAGGAATGAGTAAAAGTATCAAGTAGTGGGAGTGGGGTTTCCCTTCTTTTACTGGTGATGTTACCACAGCTGGATGAGTCAAAGTGAAAGGAATCAATTTCCGTGTCAGCCTTAATTTTTTAATTATAATCATGTTTGCTGGACTGACCACATCTATTATTTTTATGTAATCATTAAGAAGTGTATTTATCCCCCCCACTAAACAATATTCACTAAATCATGAGAAGATATTTCCTGCTATTTGAATGGATCATATACTTTTCAGATAAGCTATTTGCAAATGTAACAAAATTGCAATGTCTTTCCCCAAATATTAAACCAAATCATGTAACAAGGACACTATGACATTTCTGGGACTTATCTCTTCTACTAAAGAAAGGAAAACTTCAGAACTCATGTCTTTAACTTTGAACCATAATACAAAAGAAGCAATCATTTTGATTTATACTCATCAAGACATGAGAAAGGTAGTTTTGCTTTTCAATATTTATTTTCATTTCTGTGGGAATATGTAATAACTCTAGGAGACCACTGGATGTTTTCCTTGTTACCAAAAGTTTGATATGAGTTTTTATTTCCTTCCTGGTTTCAAGTTAAGCAGTTTTTCTTCTAGAGGTTATAGTCAGCTGGACTATATTAGTACGCAATATAATGATCTTGAAATTCCATCAACTTGTACTTCCTGTAGGACCTCATCAACATCTATAACATTGATGTTATGTTATGAAATAACATTTCACCATCTGAAGTGAAATAAAAGCATCTCACATTAATCTGTGGCAAGTTCAGATCTTTTTTCTTCATCAATTTTCCTAAATAAAATATCTCCTCAGTACTTTGAAAGATGACTACTGATTTATGTGCCCAAGTGGAAACACCCAGCAATGGTCACATCTTCAAGAAGGGCTAACTATTCTGACCAGTGTGAAAGTAATTAGAATCAAAAAATCAGAGCAGCACTCCCATCTCTAGAACTGATTGCTAAAAAAAGTTGAAATGTTTTCTGAAAGAAATAAAAATTTACATTTAAATTAAATTTCTAATTAATTTTTTTATGAAATTAAAAGAACAAAATTTCTTACTCCTTTTCTTTTCTTTCTTTTCAAAACTTTTGATCACATCAAATTGAAAACTAATAAAAATATGAACAGTAATAGTGTTAATAATGCTTTCTTTT
This sequence comes from Tauraco erythrolophus, assembly GCF_009769465.1. Taxonomy (NCBI): domain Eukaryota; kingdom Metazoa; phylum Chordata; class Aves; order Musophagiformes; family Musophagidae; genus Tauraco; species Tauraco erythrolophus. Next base: position 29,004,728 of record NC_141466.1, read on the forward strand.
AATGCAGCTGTTTAGTAAAACACACACAGTGCTTCAAAATTTTTTTTTCTTCCAAATGTCTTCCGAAACCTGTCAGTTCTGGAAATCAGCAGAATGTGATGCAGATTCAGCCTGTCAGCCAAGCCAATCTTCAAAACACTCGTCTTTATGTGCACAATTCTCATCCAAGATCAGCAGAGATCTACAGTGGCTTTCAATATTCCTATGTGCCTTGGCTCCCTGGCTACATACCTTCTAGTAAATTATGAAGTGTCAGAAAATGTTCCTAGGCACTGAAACTTTACTCTCCATATTTCCAAATAGTTAGAGGGGTCCTTGGTGAGGTTTTGGCCTTGACCAACTAACACTGTACCATTTCCCGGGCACAGCTGAAGCACTAGTATCCCCCAGAGATTATTTCCAATAGTTGGATGCAGTTACTTGTCTCTAGAGTAAGAGAAAATAACCAAATTAATGGAAACTGTTTTGTGCCATTTACTTCAATATGAAGGAATTATCTCAGACACTTTCAATTCACCAGTCTCGTTTCCACCTTGTTATGATTTTCACCTAAATAAAAAACGTTTTGTGACCTTTTGTTGAAAGCAGCAGAAGTGAATACTGTGAAAATTATATATATAATATAAAATTGTTGAAGAATCTGTATGCAGAGTCTCACTGAAGTTGCCGAAGTCCTTGTTACCTTCTCAACATTAGCAGCAAGTGTTTTGCTCATGAAGAATTGTCACTAATAAAGATCTAAGAAATCAACAAACTCTCAACTGTTATATTGCTTTGCAGGAAGTAGAGTTATCCAATATTTTTATTAGTTAGCATTGCTGCTTTCTCGCTCCACAGCAACTTCTCAGTCATGTTATTTTTTCATTTGATCAGTGCCAGAACACTTGTGTTCCGGTGTTCACATGTTCCTTTCTTTTCTGTCTTTTCTCTCCTCCTCACACCTCTCAAATGTACAAATTGCCCACATAGTGTTTCATCAATTACCGGAAAGACCACAATAGTTTCCTCTCTTGGTGCCTGTTACATTCCTAAATCCTCAAAGACATTGCATTAAGGATTAGTTGTGAGGTTTTTTGGTTTGTGTTTCGGAATTTTTTAAGATACAAAATTTAGTTGTGGACAATGTAGCTTTTCTTCTGTTTCTTTCCCTCATTTACTTAAATAGTTTAAAAGAATGTGATCTGCTGCCTGAAATATAGTTTGCAAAAGTAATGGAAATGTAAATTGAAGTGTTTCAAACAGAGGTAGAATTGTCTAGGGACTACAGTTTCCCTGGGACAGAAGGTCCCAAAACCCACGAGCACTCATCATGTCCTGTGGGATCATCATAAGATGTCCTGTGGGACTAAGGTTGCACAAAAGCCTAAAAATGACCCTGCCAACAGGAGAAAAATTAATCCTGAACACAATGGGACTCAACTCACTCAAATGAAGTCTTAGTGTTTCGTGTTTGTGACTAATGGTTTATCTGTGTAACATTGACAAGGTTTCAGAGCCCTTTTAAAAAATGTAAATACACAATAAAACTCAGATTTGTATGTATATGATTAAAGTAGTTTACAATCTAGCATCACCTAAACTCCACATCCAAACAGTCTGCTTCTGTTCTCACAGAGGATGATCCAGGTTACTTCCAGACTTGTCTGCTGAGGTGCACTATGGTTTCTGGTTTACATACCACAGGTAGAAACCCACAAAATTAGTTTCTTTCTTTGCTGCACAGATATAGAGCCACTGAAAATTAGGAAGTCTGGAGATCATAGCCACCTTGGTGGGGTGAAGTGCCTGGCACCAGATAATTTCTTTAGTTGTATGACTTTCAGGCTGTTTTTATCATTGTGCTAGTATTGCTGGGAGGCAATTCAGTATGTCCACATTAAAAACCTAATTGCTCTTCAACTTAGTTGTTCAAAGTCTTTGTCTGCAGGAACTGATACATCTAAATTGAACCAGTTCAAGTGTTTGAAGTAAAAGATGCCAACGCATAATTTCTAGTAAAACAAGATCACAATCAGACTGTTTAAAATCACTTCACTCTCGATTTTTTTGCTGTACAGTATTGTTACTTTATCTGTCGTTAGATCCTTATTATTTGTCTGTTAAAGTTGTCATCAGGTATTTTATCTACACTAACCTTTTTCTTTATGTTTAAAATAATGTGGGATTCTTTTGCCTGTGTATTGTACTCCTTGAGAATTCCAACAGAATGTGAAATATGCTACGAGGAAGAAACAATTGCTACGAATTATTGAATGATTAATATCCCGTGCAATTTTGTGGTAAAACGACTGTTTTCTGTAATATGCACAATATTTAAATGTAGAATATTTATTGCTGTCAATCATTTAATCCTAATTGGTGGACTCAGAGATAGTGCTATTAATGCAGTAATAATACTTAAGATATATTAATGAAAACACAAATATAAATTGTCCCAGCTCCTCAGCTGGTATAAACCAGAACATGCAATTAAATGAATTCAATACATCTCCATTTCAGTCAATGGGGTTATGCTGATATTCACCAATAGATGATTCGTCACATTATTTCTAATTTATATGTATCTTATTAGAAGCAAGAATGAAAATAATGCATTTAATTATCTTAGACAGAAGACCGCGACTTAAACTAGTTTAGGACATACAATGCATATCATCTTATCTTGTTTATCTTTGACGTAATTGTTTGACTCAGAAGTTTTACTGTTTTGGTTTGTTTTGTTTTGTTTTTTAGGCTAAGGTAGGATAGTTCCATAAGGCACCTGTGTTAGATACTTAGACATTTCTAGCAGCTTGACTGCAATTATTTTATCTTGCTCTCGATAGCAGTATTTATTTTGAGCGTTTTGTGATTTTTCTTTTTAGTAGCTGAGATATGAAGTTGCAATCAGTGTATCACAAAAAAATGTTCTTGTTTCAGGAGTTTAAGAGCATTCTTACTTCTTTCAACTTTTTCTTTTCTTTTTCTGTTTTCTCTCAAGAATCACATTCTTCTGTGTTAGGAAGTATTTTTCCTCAATATTGTTAGACATCTTGTTCAATCTCTTCTGTTCTTTAGGTATGGGATGCCTCCCAAATTTCTGAGCTCTCTCAAGAGAAAGAAAACCATAGAAAATACTTTGCATAGAGGTGGGGAGGGGACAGAAAAAAACCCTAATAAATATTAATTTATTCCAGAAATAGTACAATGCATTGCCAGTGTTTAATTTTTTTTTCCTGTAATATTTTTTTCTGTTTTTCCACATTTTCAGACAGTTATTTTAAATAGAAACTATGTCCATTGTGTGTCACATAGTCATTTCTAGTTTTTCACTTACTCCATCTCAACATGATGCTTGCTTTTTTAAATTTAATTTTTATGTTTTTATTAAAGGTCACAATTTTTTAAAAAAATAATCTTAAATTAATATTATTGTTATGCTCAGCTGTTTCCTCCTGCTGTTTCTATTGTAGAAAAAGAAGTTAATCAGAGGAACATACACCAGAATTGCACAAGATGCTTACAGCCATTCCAAGTAACTACTCAATGAAAATAAAAAAATATAGTCAGTTACATAAAGACAAACTTCTAGAATTGTATATTAAATTTAGAAGAAATTGTTCTTAGAATATTTCTCTGTTTCTTCCTTTCCCTCTTTTAATGTCCAAGAATGACATTAAAAATTTCACACAGATATGGGGATACCTTTTACTTTAGTCTTCTCTATCAGTGTTTCTCAGATTTAGGTGTTTATTTCTGTTATGCGGTAGGTTATTTTCTCTCTCTCAAATGAAAAACTCAGATGTATCAAACATTTGTAGAAGCTAATGCTTTAAAACACTCACTGTAAGTGAATGCATTATTATGCATTATTTTTATAAGAATATAAACCCAACTATCCTTAATTTGACCAAAAAAACCCTTCAGCTCAGCAATCTGTCTCTATTAACAACCAGTAGTTCAACAAATATCTTGAGAAAGAACAGAATAGATTAGGTACATAGGGAAGTTCACTAGCTTCTAATATTGTGCTGCTCACAAACTTGCCTTAACAGCCATAGCTATTTTTTTTCTATCCATTTGTCTAATTAATTTTTGTAATCATGCAAACATGAATATTCATGTCTTGTGGGAATGTTTTTATTGTTCTTTTTTGTTTGTTTTAAACCAGAGACGTTTTTATTTCATTTGGTTCCTCCACCATTCATTCTAGATGTTCACCATGATCAGACAATGAATGATGTTCCCTATTGAGCTGGCAATGTGCGCTGGAAGCCCAGAAAGCCAACCACATCCTGGGCTGCATCAAAAGAAGTGTGGCCAGCAGGTTGAAGGAGGTGATTCTGCCCCTCTACTCTGCTCTCGTGAGACCCCGCCTGGAATATTGCGTTCAGCTCTGGAGTCCCCAGCACAAGAAGGACATGGAGCTGCTGGAGGGGGTCCAGAGGAGGGCCACGAAGATGATCCGAGGGCTGGAACACCTCTGCTATGAAGACAGGCTGAGAGAGTTGGGGCTGGGCAGCCTGGAGAAGAGAAGGCTGCGGGGTGATCTTATAGCAGCTTTCCAGTACTTAAAGCGGGCCTACAGGAAAGCTGGAGAGGGACTTTTTACAAGAGCGTGTAGTGATAGGGCAAGGGGCAATGGATTTAAACTGAAAGAGGGCAGATTTCGATTAGATATAAGGAAGAAATTTTTCCCTCGGAGGGAGGTGAGGCAGTGGAACAGGTTGCCCAGAGAAGTTGTGGATGCCCCATCCCTGGAGGTGTTCAAGGCCAGGCTGGATGAGGCTTTGGGCAACCTGGTGTAGTGGAGGGTGTCCCTGCCCATGGCAGGGGGGTTGGAACTAGATGATCTTTGAGATCTCTTCCAACCCAAACCATTCTATGATTCTATTTCTATTGTTTGAGGCTCTTTTGATTTTAAAGACCAGAACCACCAGAATTCTCAGACTTCTCTTTTACAGGCTGAATAGACCTGGTCTACTTAGTTATTTCTAAGTATTTCTTATTTATTTATGCATCATACATATATATATAGTAGGAGGATTATTTATGTGTAAAAAGCTTTTCCTTAAGATTGAGAAGATTTAACTCCTAAATCAGGAGGTAAATATCAGGCAAAAAGCTTGTAGTGCCAGTGTTTTTCAATACACCTGCCTCAGAGTTCCTAGACACTTTTGAATGAGCAAGTACTGACTTATGTTACATTTCAGAGCTTCACTTATGCCACTGGTACTGTACTTAACTCACTGCAAGTGTTCCACACACCTGATTTGCTACTTGTAAGTTAATAAAGAATTGAATAAAAAGTTCCAATCTCTCACCTTCCTCCAATGTATCATAGAATCATAGAATGGTTAGGGCTGGAAGGGACCGTCAAAAGTCATCTAGTCCAACCCCCCTGCAAGGAACAGGGACATCTCCAACAACAATTTAAAAGAATCAACTGGAAAATTTAAATTGTTATTAATAGAGAGGAATTTAGCCCCCAAATTATAAGAACTGCATCTGTTTAGTAGAGGAATTAACCAGAACATGTAATTAGATCAGTATATTTTCAGTCTCACTCTCTTTTTCTCTCACCGTCTTTTTCTCTCTCTTTTAAGATTAATCACCAAATGAAAGAAAATTAAGTGAATTTTGTGGATGTCTCATCATACAGATGAACAATAGGTTCAAATATCCTGATAAGTATAGAACACACACTTCTCTGCTGCCATAGTGTCTCAGTCCTTTTGAGTCCTAGGAAAAATATAAAGTCTGTTCTGTCATGGGTTACTTGTGAAAGTAGAAATATTGTTAATGAAGGAATTACACTGGAGACAGAAGGCTTATAACCAAGATTCTGGCTGTTGATTTTAGAGTCTCCTCTCATATAAAATCAATTTTGCTGCTAATTATGTCAAAACTTACAAAGATTCTCTGCTATTGTAGTATATGTACATAAAATAATAACAATATTGAATATCAAAGTATGATTTCAGAACAAAATAACATGCAATTCTAATTGCCTAACTAATTTTTAAAACCAATCCCAAGTAAAGGTAAACCCCAAGGTCCTCAGTAAGTTTTCTTTTTCACACTCATGGCATAATAAAAAGAAAGCCTGAATAATCCTGCCAACAGAACCACAGAGAGTGTTTAACTGTTTGCAATGTCTTCAAATGACTACCACTTGGTCATCTACAACAACAAAATAAGCAGAAACACACAGAATAAAATACATAAACTACAAAATTTTGTATTTTAACTACTACTGGCTATGTGTAAAGAGTATGTGCTTCTCCATGTAAGTTTGGCACTCTGGTATTTCTAACAACTGTAAAGATCTCTAAAAATTGTTACTTTCCTTTCAAATATTTGATATATCAGCAATCTAGAGAGTGTCACTTCAGCTTGCTCTGCAGACCAACTGTTCACATCATGAGGACAAGTGTCTTCAGAAGAGAATGAAGACCTCCGCTGCCTAGAGTTGTAGGGAGCTCCAGAGCTTCGTTGCTACTTCAAGACCAATTATACTACACACAGAAGGATAAAAATGCAAAACAGGTCCCAAACTGAAAACTTTTTCTTCCATATCCTTCATAGAAAGAAATATTATATGTAACAGATATATCAACTATATCAAAATATCAAGTACATATTGAATACATCAAAACTTCTTTCTCTGTGGTTCATGTTCTATCCTAGTAATGCTTTATTCATTAAACGGTATTACTGATATCACTGGGATGATTTGCAATGTAAATTACTGTTCATTCTGAATAAGGGTGACAGAATCTGGCTTAAACAGGATGAAATGAAGAATGAGAGTAAAAGAAATGTGAATCACTTCAAATTACAGCATTAGAATGAAATCCTGAACTAGCTCCTGTAAAACTATTTATGAGCTTCTCATGCTGAGGATATAAACAATCCTTATTTGCTGATGCTTGAATGTTTGTGGTAAAGAACTGTGACCACAAAATCTTTCCATGTAAACTGAAATATTTAATTGCTCTCTGATCTATGCATACCCTATTCATTTCCTTTATTAATGTACTTTGGCTGGTGTCCCCAACAGACACCAGGCTTATTTAATAATACTCTGGAAAATACTCCACAACATTTGAATCTGGTGTGAGACAGAATTTGACCGTTAAGTGACCATTAATGACCAGTGTTCAGGAGAAAAAAAAAACAAAACAAAACAAACCCACAGAGTTTCATGTTTCAAACACAAGTTGTAGTATACACTCAATTCTGCAGCAAGCCGGCTTCATTGCCCAACATCTCAGGAAACAATTTTGCATGTCTGCTTTCAGAAACATGCATTTCTGCTTTCAGAAACATCCTGGTGGCATGGTGGTGTACTGTCTGCTTTCTAAAGCTCTGAGGAGAGTCTGTCCACAAAGTTTCTTTCCACTCTTATCTGGCTATTTTATTTACTTGCAGAGAAGCCAGTTACAGACCCCTTTGATTAGGAATGTACAGTTGTAAATGAAAAGAAAACTAAGGTTCAGATTATCAGAAGATTGACTCTGGGAAAATAGCTTAATATCTGTAATTCATTGTGTATGTTAGCTAAGGTGTTATGAATCATGTTCATGCTGTCTGTCCTGTATATACTTTGAGAATAGAATTAATCTCACCTTTATCCTATAAAACTAGGAATTTAGTTAAAGCTACATTTGGTACCTAACTCTCACAAAAATAAAATATAATGGTTACAGTTCCTATATATCCTTGTTGAAATATGTGAGGTTTTCCCCTCTAAACACTGAAACAAACTTATTTCTATGTTCTGTCATATTCCCAATCATATCCAGAGTGGCCTACTTATTAGTTGGACTATATATCTTTATATACATCAAGTACTTTCAAATATAACATAAAGTAAAATAAAATTAAAATAAATGTAATTACTTGAAAACATGTAATTATTTGAAAACATACCAGTTAATTGTTAAACTCAAATAATAGTATTAATAATAAAATTTATAGAAGTGTCTCTCATTTCAAATATTTAGAAACATAGCCTTATTCATAACTATTTTTTCATTTCACTTTTAAAATTTTTTCCCTATAATAAAATTCTATATGTTAGATAAAAGTGCTTTTTTTTCCTGTTTACAAGTTTCACAGTACACCCTTTAGCAATTATACCACAGCTACTTAGCTTAGCTTCCACCTTTATTTCTCCATTGTCGATTAGAATTAGTAAGTCCATCTCCTGTTACCTACCCTGGAGCAAGTAATTGTGCAGCCTTCTTTATTATTCTTCCAAGCTGAATTTCATGTGGACGTTCCTCTTCCTGAAACATTTATAATTTATAAATAAAGATCTTGAAACAGAGACACACTTTCACACAGAACTCCCTTTATTTACATTTGCTACATAACTGGAATTAATATTCTCCTATGTTGTTAGCCATTACTCATTTTTGAGCCTAGTCTCATACTCACAGTTGTCAGTGTCACAAAGAACGTTGACTTTAACAATAGCTTTTCTTTTAAAATACAGAATTTAAAAAATATTGGGAGATACCTATTTGAACCATTTATGTAGACATTCCTGTTTCCCCAATGTCAACTTCTTTCAAAGTATGAGGTAAGATAATTTTGTTGTTGAAAAGTCCCTGACAGAACTTAACTAAGCAATGGGGCCTGGCAGTCCAATCCTGTATTGATCATTTCTAGTTGTGATGTAAATCATAATAATGCTTTATAGTTATTGGCTGAAAACAAATTTCCACATCAGAAGATCTACCACTGTAGTGGAATAAAAAAGTTTTACTACTGGTTCAGATACTGTAGATAGCCAAAGGAAAACTTGATATTTCCTTTCTCATAATATAGACAGATAAAGCCACACTTCAGTGCAAGCAAATATGAATTCTGATTTCAAAGTATCTGTGAAATTTTACCATTTTCTTTGACATAATAAAAATTCAGATTCACCCTTGTAATATCATACCAAGTATCACCACTAAATATGAATCAAAATTAAATGTGTTTTCAATTATTACCCATTTGTTGCACTAAAAAGATAAAACTGATGGAAAAAAAGGGTCAGTATTGCTTTCACCCAAATAGAGTTCATATTTGGTCTATGCAACTGTTGTGGTTTAGCCCAGCCGACAGCTAAGCTACCACGCAGCCGCTCGCTCACTTTTTCCCCTCGGTGGGGTGGAGAGGAGAAATGTGTAACAAAAGGCTGAGGGTCAAGATAAGAACGGAGAAGGAGCACCCACTGGCCATGGCCCAGGACAAAATAAACTCAGCTTGGAGACAAATCAATTTAATTTGTTAACAGTTACTTGAAAGGACAACAAGAAACAAAGCCAGATCTTAAAAAGACCTTTCCCCTGCCCCTTCCCCACTCTACCTCCTCCTCCAGCAGCTCAGGAGGACAGGGAACGAGGTGGGGGGGGTGTGGGGGGTGGCCATTGCAGGTCAGTTGACACATGTTAATTCTGCTGTTACTTCCTTAAAGAGGGATATTTAGAGTTGCGGCATTTGTCTTCCCAAGTAATCTTACATATGATGGATACTTGCTTTCCTGAGGATGGCTAAACATCTGTCTGCTGATGGGAAGCAGTGAATGAAGTCCTTACTGTGCTTTGATTGCAAGCGCAGCTTTTACTTTAGCTATTAAACTGTCTTCACAGTCCATGAGTTTTTGAAGTTTTGCCCTTCTGATTCTCTTCCCCATCCCACTGATGAGGAGCGAGCGAGCTGCTGCGTGTAGCTTAGCTGCCTAATGCAGTTAAACCACAACAGTGTCCTTGATCTAGTCAGTAGCCATGGGCTGATCAGCCAGTAATCTTACGGTCAGTAAGTAATAAGAAGCAGGATAAGTGATTTGGAATACAGAACTGTAGGCACATATCGCTCCTCTGTCCCCACCCCAGAAATAATTAGGGAAAGGTTTGGGATTGATTCTTCTTCTTTTTCTTTATCTTTCTTCCTTTAACACTACTGACTGAGTTAGTATCTTTATGCTTCCCTTGAAAATAATGTATGAAAGACAGGGATTTGAAAGGTAAACATAACAAAATCAAATATTTATGGATAAATATATGACATTTTAATGATGCCTTAAAAAGATTAGAGTTGCAGAACATGAGTTTCTTCAGTACTTTCAAATTTGTATACTTTCTTCTATTTTTAGCCATTGGAATGCTACTAAGGAAAGTGGTATAGATTTTTTTTTTTTTTTGTACAAATGCTTGTCAAATAATATTTATATTTAGGATTTTGTTTCTCTTTAGTTGTTGGTGGTGTTGTAGGATTGCAATCTATGACTGCACTCCAGTCTCCTTTAGAGAGATCTGCTTAGGATGAAATACTATCTAATTATTATTACAAATATGAAAAAACACCTTGATTTTCTACGTACTGGAGTATATACTGAAAGATCATTAGACTTAATCTTGAGCAAACTGGAAGAAAATTTAAATCTGCAGATTGCTGTAGAGTTTAATAGTCACATTGTCAACATTCTCTTTTAATGGCTTAATGAGCTCGCTGCTACCAAAAATAAAAATAATCTGTTTTATGGTAAGAACTGCTATAACTTATTTAAGCCATCTAATATTTAGACTATTCAGCTAGGATTCATATCAACAAAAGTTAGTCTTCTGCAACACAAAATTGACAAATAAAAAAATTGCAGTTGATTCTCTTTATATTTAATGCAGTGATACAAATAATGAATCCTGTCACCAACTATTGATATCTGAATCAAGATGTGACCACATGCATTCTCAAAGATCCTATGCATTTTCATCAGCAGTAAAGGCAGTATAAGTTGAACTGCTCAGATGTCTGTGGCTGTTTGGTCAAACTGACTCCATGCATACTCTGAGATAAGCTTTCAAGCCCATTGAATAGTCAACAGTGAGAAACAGATATGTTGAGGATACAATTTCTTCCATCTGCTTCGGATTCCTAATATGAGAAGGAGGCCCTATCTTTCCATATTGACTGTAAAATGAAATAAACTGCTATCTTAGACTTAGATGGATAAAAATACAAAATGTAAATTTTATTCCAAGCTCAATACGGTTTCTTAAAAATAAGAATCTAGTGCCATTTGAGAGGCTGAAGACATCTGAGAAGTCCACAAAAAGTCTGACCTGATGCCATGCAGGATGGACAGAGACATGTTTTTCTGGACTGGCAGAGAGGAAACTACATAGGATAAGCTCAAGCCCCTATGTTTAGGGAATTGAATCAAGACCTAAACATTGAATTTAGAAACTCCAAGATCAGCATAGAAGGAAGAGACTTAATGAAAGAAAAAGATAAGGAATTTAACAAGTTGGTTTAATGCAAATACTCAACAGACTGAAAGCAATAAGAGATTAAAATTCAGATCCTTACCAAAAATCCTCATTCAATCATGTATATTTAAGGCAATCATGACATATGAATGGAATGTATTAAACTAATGGATGAGTATTTCATTATTCTATGCTTCCTGTCAGAACTTGTTTCAGTAATACATCTGGGAGCAGGACTTTGGAAGCATCAGCTGAATTGAAGAAATAAGTAAATTTGAGGACTTAGGTATAGACTGGTGGAGACACAGGCCTGAGTTCTCCAAGATCTGAATACATGTACAGATATCTCATGTTCTGCAATGGACACGTATGTCTAAAGATTTCGCAGCATAAAAGACAGTAGCTATGAGATAATTGAATGTGCCAAAAAATGGAGAAAATGTTTTAATAAGTCAGGGTTGTGAAATGTGAAATGTGACATTTATTGTTCTTTTTATTATTTGGAATGGCTCGAAAGTACAAATGTTACTTTTAATTTTGATTATAACATCGTTAGAAACTAATTGTTAATTTCCATTTTAATCCTCCTAGGTATTTTTAAAATGGCTATAAAGTTTCTAGGCTTTTTACAAATACTAGTATATATTTTGTACTGAGCCGTTATTTAATATAGTTCCTAGAAAGTCAGTAAATTTGTGTGGGCTAGAAATCACTGCTGAATTTAGCCTAATGGCTATGTAGAAGTCAACTGTGGTAATACAGGAAAACCAAATAAAAATCATGGCAGGAAAGTCATTATAACCTGCAATTAACATAACAGATTTTACAATGTGTGCTAGAAATAAAGAGGTTTTGCCTTCTACACAGTTTTGTAATAACAATTATAAAATGAAATGGCAATGATGATATGAAGATAATGAGATAGGTCATGGTTATAGGCCTAGCTGCATCTCCTTTCTCTTTATGGTTGCTGAATTCATCCCTCAGGTGTTTGGCTTCTTGTGCTTAATGGTCTTAATGTAACATTATACGATTCTTCCACGTAGCTATACTGTATAGCTATAACTATACCAATATTTATTAACTTGCAATCCCAAGAGCATTCGGGCCATTTATTGGACGATAACCTCCTTAAGCCTAATTCATTCATTCATTAGAGAAAAAAAAAAAGAAAAAAGCTATTGTAATATAACTGTACTAGTAAGAAGTAAGGCTGTACAGAGCTGCCTTGTCTGCCCAGCAGTGTCAGAGGCAGTTGTGCATACTCTCATTAACAAGTATTTAGGCATGTGGCAAAGTCTGTCAGTGGAGACAGGCCGTTGAGAGGCTCAGATATTCACAGGCAGAAGGTAGGTCTTCAGAGAATTTCATTAGCATCTTCAAGGCAATTTGAACAGAGACTTTTATGCATCCCTTGTAAATCTAGCCTGAACAATATGCACGCATAGCCACACTACTTAACAGCCTAGTATTTTATAATGATGAGTTAGGAAGGTCTAGTTTTTTTAAACACTTCACACTATTAAATCACTTCTTGAACTCAGCTTTTCTCTAGCACCTACAGAACATGAGCATACATAATGCCTATAATACTCCTCTCATCACATTGTTCACAAACGTACTGTTTTCCTGGCGAACCCCCCTTGTATACATCTGTTCAGAAATTGCTTTAAGGGGAAAATTTTAAATCTTAGACCAAAAAGTTTGATCCTTGAGTTGGGTTTATGTGGTGGAGTTTTGGTAGTTGGGGAGGGACTACAGGGATAGTTCCTGTAAAAAGCTGCTATAAGCTTCTCCGGCTCCACGTCAGTCCAGCCTCTGGTCAGGGCTGAGCCAGTCAGCTGTGAATAACATATTTAAGAAGGGACAAAGAAACCTGTTCATGCAGGACCACATCAGAGAAAGGGGCAAGGTGGTGGTTGTGGCTTGGAGCAGTTTGGAGCACTCCAAAGCTCCCTGCTCCTGGAGCACCAGCTGGGCAGAGTTCATCCTGCCAGGGCCACCAGAGTTCATCAGGCTGGTCAGGCCCAGCATGGCTGCAACAAAGAGAGGAGCGTGATGTGAACGAAACAATTGTGCAGACACCAAGGTCCATGCAGGAGGGGGAGGAGGTGCACTGGAGCAGATTCACCTGCAGCCTATGGTGAGCCAGCAGGCTGGCCTCCTGCAGTCCATGGACATTAAAGGTGGAGCAGTCCGTGAAGACTTACAGCCATGGAGGACCCCACACCAGAGCAAGTGGCTGTGCCTGAAGAAGGCTGTGACTCTTTGGGAAAAGCCTGGGCTGGAGCAGTCTGTTGGTGAAGGACTGCACTCCACGGAAGGAACCCACACTGGAGCAGTTCATGAAGAGCTGCAGCCCATGGGAAGGACTCACATTGGAGAAGCTCATGGAGAACTGTCTCCTGTGGGAAAGGATCCCATGCTGGAACAGGGGAAGAGTGTAAGGAGTCCTTCTTCTGAGAAGGAAGAAGCGGCAGAAACAACGTGTAATGAAGTAACTGCAATCCCCATTCCCCATCCCCCTGCACTGCTGGAGGGGCAGACGTAGAGCCGGGAAGAAAAGAGAGGTGTGGAGAAGGTGTTCTTAAGATCTGGCTTTTGTTTCTCATTTACCCTTTTTGATGTGATTGGTAACAAATTAAATTGATTTTTCCCCAAGTTGAGTCTGTTTTGCCTGTGACCATCATCGGAGAGTGATCCTTACCTGTCTTTGTCTCGACCCATGATCTTTTTGTAATATTTTCTTCCCTCCACCCCGCAGGGGTGGGGAGTGAGTGAGCAGCTGCATGGTGCTTAGTTGATGACTGGGGCTAAACCACAACAATCCTGAGTTTACTTATATTTTTTGTCACGTCTAAAGTATTTAGATGAGACCTGGATCTGAAAACATTCTGTTTGTTTAACTTTAATGTTTGTAACAATCACGAGATGACTAAAAATATGAGAGAGCACAGACGAGCCCATGAAGATGTGTTATCAAGGCCTTTTCATTGCAAGTGAACAAGGAGTGCACTGTGGATTGCTATGAAGCAAACTAACTCATGAGGAAATATTCTTGCTTCCAAGTAAATACGTTTGGCAGCTTTCGGCTACTCAAACCTTCAGGTCCTCCCTCTGTTGTTGACCTAAATGGATGTTCTGTTTTCAAACAGTTTCTTCCTTTTTCCTGGATTGAAGCAAGGGAAATCTTGCTTAAGTATATGCTTTAATGCTTGTTGAGAGCTGAAGATTCTAAAGCTCTGAAGGAGCAAACAAGCTAAAACCTACCAGATGAAAGTATTTTTATGAAATACAATACTTTGCCCAGCAGCAAAAGACATATCGAACATCGACCTCTGTGCAAAGACATTTAGCCTCATGGCTGGCCTTCTAACAGTTGCTTCTGATCTCTTCCTCTGTTTACCACAATTCATTTCTTTTCTACTGGAGAATGGTTCACAGCAGCTTCACATTATAAAGTTCACTTAGTGCAGTAGTCACAACTTCTGTAGAAACTCTCATGATAAGGGAGGCTAATACTTATCTTAAATACTTAAATTTTAATTTTTAATTTTAATTAATTTAATTTTTAAATTTTAATACTTAAATACTTATCTTTTAATACTTAAAAATCCATAGATGTGATTTATTTTCTCTTTTCTTTCTTCTGACTTCTATTGTAGAGTTATTTATTTGCTATTAAAATATATAAGACTGAAACAGAATTTCTCCCATTGAGTTAATGTCATTTCTAGTGTCAGTAAATATGTTGTTCAGAATTTATCTAACGTGAAAATGGAGTCAGTTTTCAAGTAACTTTCCCACTGCATCTAGCTACATTCAGTTTGTGTTCATCCAGTTGTACATCTGTCTGTCCCTTTTTTGGCTAGTATTTCATATTAATTTATTCACTTTGCATAGACAGTAAAGAAAGATTTTTGCTTCCACCTGGTGCAGTGTAGAATAGAAAGGCTACAGGATAACTTATTCCAGCATACTGAAAAACTAGTACATTGTGAAAAAGTGTGACTACTGATGTGTTTTCCCTTAACTATTCAGCATGCTGGTCATGTATATTATCCAAAAGAAATGCTAAGATGTAGATAGCACTAGATTATGGCAGGAATATACATCCCAGAAAACATTCATGAACCATAGAACTATTATATTTTATGAAATTCTTACATTGGAACTTCACCTCCTTAGTTTTCCATCTCCAGTTTTATATCTTTAAATTAAATGTATTTAATTCTTAGCGCTTTTTCTATGTTCTCTGCAGTTTCACCTTGGAGAATTAATGTAATGTATTTTTTTATTTTGCAACAAAAAATCTTAAAGTATACACTTTATACACCAAAATATTTTCCTTGATTTTTGTGATTTCTGCACACTCTTTCATTTTCCTTTGCATTTGTCTCTCTTTTCTGCCTGTCTTTTCTCATTTGTTCTTACTCATTTAGGCCTTGTGCTGGGTTTACTGGAGGGGCTGTGGAAACGGTCCCTGTAAGTAGCTGTGAAAAGCTTCGCTGGCTCCAAAACCAGCTGGACCAACCTCTGGCTGGGTGAGACCCCCCAATCCCCTCAGGCAGGAGCTGAGACTATCAGCCCCTCTGGGAATGCCCCATTTAAGATGGGGACAAGGGAGCCCGAATGGGGCTGGATCTGCACTGAAGAGAGGGGAGGCGGGGAGCTGGCCTCCTCAGCTGCCCGGGCAGGTGGGTGCCCGGTGATGGGCTGCAAGTACCTGACTGGAGATGGCTTCAGCAGCATGACTTGGACAGCTCCGAAGAGTCCCACTGCTGGGGCACACGCTGGGAGGAGTTCATCCTGCCAGAACTGCTGAGGCAGACTGAGATCTGAAACAGCCACGTAGACACTGGGTCAGTGAGGATGAAGCGGGAGGAGGTGCCAGAGCTGAGATTCCCCTGTGCCCATGGTGAGACGGCAGCGTCTCCTGCAGCCATGAGAGACTCAGTGGAGCAGAGACCCACCTGCAGTCCATGGAGAACCCCATGCTGGAGCAGAGGTGTCTGTACCTGAAGGAGGTTGTAGAGAGTGGTCTCTATGAGCTGCTGGAGGCTGATGACGAGGCGGAGAGGCATCTGAAGCCCGTGGAGAGACCCACGCCAGAGTGAGCTGTGACTGTGAGGAAGAAGCCCGCGCTGGAGCAATATGATGGGTAAGGATTGCATCCTGCGGGAAGGACTCATGTTGGAGAAGTCTGTGGACTGTCCCATGAGGAGGGGATCCATTGGGCAGGGGAAAAGAGTGTAATGAGTCCTCCTCCTTTAAGAAAAGGAGCAGCAGAAACAAAGATATGAACTGAACTGCATCCCCCATTCCCTGTCCCCTGCACTGCTGGGGGAGGAGGTAGAGCAGGGAAGAAGATGGTGGGGGGTAAAGTTGTTTTTTTTTGAGATCCGGCTTTGTTTCTTGTTACCCTGTCTAAATGAGCCATTAACAAATTAAATTGATTTGTCGTCAAACTCAGTCCATTTTGCCCAGAGCCATGGTGGGTGGCTGATCCCTCTCTGTTCTTGTCTCAACCCTCAGGCTTTTGTTAAATTTTTTTCCTCTTCACATCACTGAGGGAGAAGAGTGAGCGAGCGACCTCGTGGTGGCTGAGCTGCTGGCTGGGCTGAACCACAACAGCCTATACTTCTGTTAGTACAAGTTGTTCCTCTGTACTAATTTGGCTTCTACTGATACTAATATGCAGGACCGAGGCCCTGCAAAACAACGCTTTCTCCGTTTATTTCACCTCTCTTTGGATGTTTCTAGGATTAAGAGACCATGTTTCACAGCATGTACCAGACTCACCTTTCATTAGTTACTCTGACTTCCTTGAGACCCCACCTAGAATACTGTGTTCAGCTCTGGAGTCCCCAACACAAGAAGGACATGGAGCTACTGGAGCGAGTCCAGAGGAGGGCCCAGAAGATGATCTGAGGGCTGGAGCACCTCTGCTATGATGACAGGCTGAGAGAGTTGGGGCTGTTCAGCCTGGAGAAGAGAAGGCTCCGGGGTGATCTTATAGCAGCTTTCCAGTACTTAAAGGGGGCCTACAGGAAAGCTGGAGAGGGACTTTTTACAAGGGCGTGTAGTGATAGGGCAAGGGACAATGGATTTAAACTGAAAGAGGGCAGATTTTGATTAGATATAAGGAAGAAATTTTTTACATTGAGGGTGGTAAGGCAGTGGAACAGGTTGCCCAGAGAAGTTGTGGATGCCCCATCCCTGGAGGTATTCAAGACCAGGTTGGATGAGGCTTTGGGCAACCTGGTGTAGTGGAGGATTTCTCTGCCCATGGCAGTGAGGTTGGAACTAGATGATCTTTAAGGTCCCTTCCAACCCTAACCATTCTATGATTCTATGATTCCTGAAGATCTTCATGCTTCCTCATATCTCTCTAACCACTTTTACTGTCTGTGGCAGCAAAAGCATGATAATTTGACCACTTAACTTTGTAAGCCATTTCTACTTAAAAAGCAGCATGTAACATTGCTTAAGCTAAAATTAAGCAGATATGTATCTCAGGAACACTTCTAAAGGTAGGTTTCCAATTAACTTTTCTCCCATCTAATTTTTAAAAGTTGATTTCAGAATTATAGGCCTGAAGGCCAAACTGTAAAGGAACATAATACATGCCTTTTCTTAAATATACACAGTGACATTTTCAAATGATCTCCATTAATTTACCACACTGACGGTAAATGGGTCTGAGTTGCACAAGTAAGTACCTTAAGTGGAAGTTATCATCTGAAGAAAGTCAAGAATAATCATAGAATCATAGAATTATTTAGTTTGGAAAAGATGTTTAAGATCATCAAATCCAACTACAAAACTAACACTACCAAGTCCACCACTAAACCATGTCCCTAAGCATCACATCTGCAGGTCTTCTAAATACCACCAGGGATGAGGACTCAGTCACTTCCCTGGGCAGATTGTTCCAATATTTGGCAACCCTGTTGCTAAAGATATTTTTCTTAATATCCAATCTAAATCTCCCGTGGCACAACTTGAGGCCATTTCCTCTTGTCCTGTCTCTTGTTACTTGGAATGAGAGACTGACACTCACCTCACTGCAACCTCCTTTGTTGTAAAGAGGTATAAGGTCTCCCCTGAGCCTCCTTTTCTCCAGGCTAAACAACCCGAGTTCCTTTGGCTGCTCCTCATAAGATTTGTTCTTTAGACCTCTCACCAGCTTCGTAGCCCTTCTTTGGACATGCTCCAGCACCTCAATGTCTTTCTTGTAGTGAGGTATCTAAATCTGAACACTGTTTCCTAGTCCTGCTGGCCACACTATTTCTGATACAAGCCACAATACTATTGGCCTTCTTGGCCACCTGGGCACACTACTGGCTCATATTCAGTTGGCTGTTGAACAATACTCCCAGGTTCATAGATTTCATAGATTTCATAGATTTCTAGGTTGGAAAAGACCTTAGAGATCATCGAGTCCAACCATCCCTAATCCCCATTAAACCATATCCTCAAGTAGCTCATCCACCCTATTCTTAAACACATCCAGGGATGGGGACTCAACCACCTCCCTGGGCAGCTTATTCCAGTGGCTGACAACCCTTTCAGAGAAGAAATACTTCCTAACATCCAACCTGAATCTCCCCTGACTAAGCTTATGCCCATTTCCTCTTGTTCTATCACCCATCACTAATGTAAAGAGCCCTTCCCCTAACTCCCCACCATCTTTTCTCAAGTATTTATAGGCCGTAATCAGGTCTCCCCTCAGCCTCCTCTTCTCCAGGCTAAACAGCCCCAACTCCCTCAGCCGCTCCTCATAAGTTTTATTTTCCAGCCCCTTGACCAGTTTAGTCGCTCTTCTTTGGACTCGCTCCAGGAGCTCAATATCTCTCTTAAAGCGAGGGGCCCAAAACTGAACACAATATTCCAGGTGCGGCCTCACCAGTGCCGAGTACAGGGGCAGGATCACTTCCCTGCTCCTGCTGGTCACACTATTCTTGATACATGCCAGTATCCCATTGGCCTTTTTGGCCACCTGGGCACACTGCTGGCTCATATCAAGCCGGTAGTCAACCAACACCCCCAGGTCCTTCTCCGCCAGGCAGCTCTCCAGCCACTCCTCCCCGAGCCTATAGCGATGCTTGGGGTTTTTATACCCCAAGTGAAGGACTCTGCACTTGGCCTTATTAAAGCTCATGCCATTGGCCTCAGCCCAACGATCCAGTCTGTTCAAATCCCTCTGAAGAGCCTCCCTACCCTCGAGCAGATCGACACAGCCTCCCAGCTTGGTGTCGTCCGCAAATTTACTGAGGGTACATTCAATCCCCTCATTGAGGTCATTGATAAAGATGTTAAACAGAACTGGACCCAGCACTGAGCCCTGGGGAACCCCACTGGTGACCGGCCTCCAGCCGGATTTAGCCCCATTTACCACCACTCTTTGGGCCCGGCCATCCAGCCAGTTTTTAACCCAAAGGAGGGTGTACTTATCCAGGCCAGCAGTTACCAGTTTCTCCACCAGAACACTATGAGAAACTGTATCAAAGGCTTTACTGAGGTCCAGGAAAGCTACATCCACAGCCCTTCCCTCGTCAACCAGGCGGGTCACCCTGTCATAGAAGGTGATCAGGTTTGATTGGCAAGACCTGCCTTTCATAAACCCATGTTGACTGGGCCTGATCACCCGGTTAACCTGTATGTGCTCATTAATAGCACTCAAGATAACCTGTTCCATGACTTTGCCCGTCACCGAGGTCAGACTGACAGGCCTGTAGTTCCCCGGATCCTCCTTCCGCCCTTTTTTGTAAATGGCGGTAACATCCGCCAGCCTCCAGTCCAGCGGAACTTCCCCAGTGAGCCAAGACTGCCCAAAGATAATGGACAGGGGTTTGGCAATGACATCCGCCAGCTCTCTCAGGACTCTCGGGTGGATACCATCAGGCCCCATAGACTTGTGGGCATCCAGCCGAAGGAGCAGATCCTTGACCCGTTCCTCTTGGATCACAGGAGCTTCGATCTGCTCTCCCTCCCTGCACTCAGACACCGAAGGCCAGCTCACCTGGGAACTGCTGACCTTATTATTAAAGACTGAGGCAAAGAAGGCATTAAGGACCTCAGCCTTGTCTTCATCCCTAGTGACTAACGTACCCCCTGAGTCCAGTAGGGGCTGGAGGTGATCTTTAGCCCTCCTTTTGTTATTAATATATTTATAGAAAGACTTTTTGTTGTCCCTTACGGAGCAGGCTAGTCTAAGTTCCAATTGGGCTTTTGCCTCCCTGATTATCTCCCTACATGCCCTAACTTCCTCCCTGTATTGATTCCTGGATGCCTGCCCATTCTTCCAAGACTTGTAGACATCCCTTTTTCTTTTGAGATGTTCCCAAATCTCCTTTGTTATCCAAGCTGGTTTTCTACCCCGGCGGCTCGACTTCCGGCACACAGGGACAGCTCGCTCCTGTGCCTCCAGAATTTCCTTTTTGAATAGTAACCATCCCTCCTGCGCCCCCTTACCCTTGAGAGCTGTCTCCCATTGGACTTTGTTAACCAGACTTCTAAACAGCCCAAAGTCAGCTCTCCCAAAGTCCAGCTTGGCCGTTTTAGGTTCTTTTCCACCAGGAAGCTTTGCAGCCACTCTGCCCCAAGGCTGTAGTGTGGCATGGGGTTTTGATGACCCAAGTGCAGGACCTGGCACTTAGCCCTTCTTGAACCTCATACAATTGGCCTCAGTCCATCGATCCAGCCTGTCTACACTCAAGTAGATCAACACTCCTGCCCAACTTGGTGTCGTCTGCAAACTAGCTGAGGGTGCACTTGATCCTCTCCTCCAGATCATTGATAAAGATATTAAGCAGAACTGGCCCAAATACTGAGTCCCAAGGAACACCACTTTGACTGGCCACCAACTGGATTTAACTCCATTCACTACAACTCTTTGGGCCGGGACATCCGGGCAGTTTTTCTACCCAGTGAAGACTATGCCCATCCAAGTTATGTGCAGCCAGTTTCTCCAGGAGGATGCTGTGGGGAATTGTGTCAAAGATTTTTCTAAAGTCTAAGCAGACAGCATCCACAGCATTTGCCTGATCCACTAAACAGATCATCTTGTCATAGAAGATGATCTGCTCCATAACCTTCCCCAGCACTGAGGTTAGACTGAAACGCCTTTAGCCCCCTGGATCCTCCTTCCCGTCCTTCTTGTAGATGCGTGTCACATGTACTAATCTCCAGTCAACTGAGACCTCCATTGTTAGCCAGGACTGCTGATAAATGATTGAAAGTGGCTTGGTGCACACTTCTGCCAGTTCCCTTAATATCCTTGAGTGGATCCCATCCGGCCCATAGACTTGTGTGTGTCCAAGTGGTGTAGCAGGTTGCTAACCATTTCCCCTTGGATTACGGGAGCTTCATTCTGCTCTGCATCCCTATCTTCCAGCTCAGGGGGCTGAGTACCAAGAGAATAGCTGGTTCTACTATTAAAGACTGAGGCAAAGAAAGCATTTAGTATCTGAGCCTTTTTACTCATCCTGATTGCCCTCAGACTTCTTGTTGCAACTTCTTCACTGTCTACCTGAAAAATCAATAATGGATAATATCTGAGGGTTGTACCAGGGTAGGAAGCTTTCTCTTCACATCTTTAACTCAGGCCCAAGGGAGACAACAAACTTCCCTAAGAGGTGAGTCCAGTCTGCATGTTGGGCCTTCTGTTCCCTTCAGAAGGGAGTCTCCTATGACAAGGACCCATCTTTTTTGCTTTCTGGAAGTAGTTTTGATGCCGGGCATAGGCCAACTTAACCCTGGTGACACCTCCAAGTTAGATAAGCTATCACTCTTGTTATTGTTTGGTTCCACTTGCAGAGACTCATACCTATTATGCAAGGGCACCTGGGAAGATGAGGTAGTCATAGAGGAGACGCACCTGCTGTGTCAGGCAGGAAGTTGTCACCACTGCCTCCTATCCCGTAAGTCACTGTGTTCAGCCAGGCGGAGAGAGGATTGTGAATCCTCCATATCAAGCGTCCTGTCTGCCTGTTGGGACTGTCTCAGGGAAGATGGAGTGCCATTCCAGTAGTCTATCTCTCTCTCACACTCCCTGATATCCTCAACCTACTCAACTCCTCCTGGAGCTCTGTCACTAAGTGGAGGGTTTCCTCTGCCTGGGTGCACCTCCTGCTGCTGTGCTCACTGCTGCCGTGTGATGCTGGCATGAGAGTAGGGCAGACCCAGCAGCCTGACACCTGGGTGGCAGCATGTTCCTACGGGAGCTCTGTCTGGAAAACTGTATCAGTCATGGTGGATGCAGAGCTTAGAGAGGCTATGGCTTTCTGCCAGGTGAATACCATTGCTTCCTGGTTCAGTTGGCAGAGCTTCAGCACCTTTCCTGCACATCCTTCTGGGTGAAATGCCACGCAAACTGCTGCACCACGCCCTTGCTGGCATACCACACCCTGCTTGCCCACCCTGGTCTGTAGTGCTCTTGTTCACTAGTGCTCCTTACACATATGTGGGGGCTTGGCTGCAGTTGCTCCTGGCCTCACCAAGGTCTCATCAACCACTGTCAGGTTAAATGTGGGCTCCTGGAAGCTCTCTCAGCTCCCCCTGGGGCTCTCCTGATTTGGGAAATACCCCCATGCAACGAGCTAGAGAACTCTGCTGCAGATCGTGCCAGCACTGGAGCTGCTTGCTTCTGCGACTGAGGTGAGCGTGGTCAATTAATTTTTTTTGCATTATTTCAGGTTATAACTAAAGCCCTATGAAAATAGTTGTGGGCTAGGAATTTTCTATCCTATAAGGCTTTTATTTATACTCTAACTGTTCTGTAAATGACCAATATCAACTGAGAGACTCCCTGGGCAGTGAGATCCAGATTTTGGAAGTTTTCTTGGCAGCTCTCTGTTTAGCTACAGTGAGAAGACAGATGCCTACTTGCTTTTCATAGTCCAGATGATGTTCACATGCAGTTTTGGCCAGTACTGTGGTTTTTCTTTCTTTCACAGAAAATTTTCATTCCCATTGTTATTCATTTCTGTTTTATAATACTTCCAGATAGAGCACCATGTAATTGTATAGAAACTGATCCTTTCATGTGATCATCTCATTTACTCTTGAGGACATGGAGGACTGATTTTTCAAAAGTAGTCCTTTGTCAAAATGATGTAATTTTAAACCTGATTTTCATGATACAGGGACCATTAATTTGAGGACCCAGATAAAAAAAAAACCCGACTTACCACTTTAGGAACTCCGGTTTAAAAGACAGATGCTGGGATAAAAGTGTCCGTACAATTAGATCATTTTCAGCTGGTGTTCTATGTTTTTTTTTTCAGGAAGTCAACATATTGTACTAGCTGCTAGTTGTAAGAACTTTTCTTATTAATTCAATAGTTGTCTTCGATAGGGTGATAAAAATACACACGTTTGTTTCCTTTAGATCATCAATTTGATGTTACTTTTATTTTGCAAATCTATCTATCTGTCATTCTATTAATTGCATGTCATAAACTGCATAGCAAGGTATTAAAATACACATGCAGGCCTTACAAAAAATAAGCTGTAAGGTATATTAGAAGTAGTATACATTATTTTTTTCTAGTAAATTAATCATAATGCACAATCGATACCTTCAAAGGAAAAAGCTAGTTCCACTCTACTAAATTAAAATATCAAAGTTAAAAAAGGGAAAAAAATCCAAATTGTACTTTCTAAAGCAGAAGTCAAACTAAAAGGCAAGAGAAAACAAGACCTAAGGTCGTGTGTTATCTGAAGTGGCTTACATCTCCTTAACTCCAGATTTTAATCCCTGACATAAACATATTGGTGAGTAAAAGGGGCTTTAAAATTAGTGGAAATGCAACAATGGGTGCTGTTGTTAGGCACTACAAAACATATGGAAAATGACCATTAAGATCCTGACTCCTTTTCATCTATCACTTTCAGGATGTTAAAGGGCAATTTTCTTGCACTTCAGAACTCTTGTATATCACCAAAACGGAGTAAATAAACATTTGTGTAAATAAGAATGGGTACTGGTAAAAAGAAAGGGTTATGATAAAATTGTGCCTTAGGTTTGAAAGTGTGGGAAATTCAAGTAAAATCACATACGAGTAGCCAAATCGTTCTATAATTTCTATATTTCTGGATGCTGGCATAATTTTAGGAAAGCTAAAATAGCTACAAAATAGCTCCTGAAACTAAGCATTTTTAGTAACACTTTTAGTCCCTCTGCTGTTTTAAGACAGATGGTGTATGGGCAGCTCTAGTCTAGCTGCACATATATTTTTCATAAGTTTTGTTGTTACAGAACAACAAATAGTATCGTGAGTATTCAGCTAAAACTGGACTACACATGTAAAGGGACCGGAAATCAATAAAGTTGAACTGGGAAGGTAATAGCAGAAGAGAGTATTTGAACAAGCTACTACACAGTATCAATAACAAATGGAAGGTTTTGTTTCTTTTTTTCCTAAGAAGTGGTTGTGTGCTTTACTGAATACCAAGAAACCTATGGACTTCAGCTTCTTTTATGGATGTTGGGAAACGAATTAAACAAAATTTTCACCAAAGTTTAATAAGTTAGTGCTAACTGTGAATATGTTTCTATTTTCTCCTTCTTCAGTTCTGAATGTTTGAGTTCCAGGTCTGAAAGTCATCTTTTACATACCAACCTATAATCTATTATATGTACATATATATATATATAAAAGAAGTAATTTTCTACATACAGACAGAAATTAAAATCAATATTATACCTTTAATGTAAATATCCACATATCTGCACCAGTGATAACATTAAATGCTTGGCACGAATCTTGACATAGAATGAAAGAATAAAATAAAGATGTGGGATGACAGGCATTTCTTTTACCTAAGCAAACAAGGAGAAAGATAAAGAACTTTTGGTATGTGCCAGTAACCTTCCCTTTTACTCATTTAGAATATTCTCTGACAACACCATTATAAGAATAAGAACATGAACAAAATAACTTGTAGTAGAATTCCCAGTTGAATAAATCTTGAATAAATGACAAATTTTGAGATGTATAGGAGTTTTGCAAACATAGAGCCAAATACAGGCACCTGGAGTGGACTTCATTTCACTTAAGTCACGGGATGTTAGTTGCTTTATATTCCCATTATAGCTGATGAGAGGAAATAAATAATTTTAGTACACACTTTCATCTGACTTGGTTGATCTACTTTGGGATGAGCTAGATTACATGTTAAAATATGTATTTCCTTTGGTAGAATTCCATATAACGATTTGCCCATACATAGATATTGGTATTAGCCTACATTTGGTCAGATACTTAACTCTAGTGTGATCAGAGGCTTGTCTTCACATTTTTTATAGTAAATGGCTTCAGAATGTTACTCTGATAGTTTGTAACTTTGTCACAATTTTCTGAAAAATATATTCATACCCAGTGTACTCCATCTGTCCTTCTGCCATCGCATATTCTGGATTACTTGCCTGTTCTCCCATCTGTCTTCTAGAAAACATCCGTGCTGGATTCACAGAGAAAAATCATAACTACTTGTTTTCTGGACTAAAGAAATTAGCCTCTTTTGTCTGCTCCAAAGTGAGTTAATCTTTCACGATAACTAACATCATACACAGTATTTCAAAGTGATTGTCATAATTTCCTTGAACGATATTATTGTTTCCTATTACCTTGAATATAACCTAGAGCCATATTTGCCTTTCCATAGCCTTAGCACACTACTTTTTCCATTTCATTCGCGGTTCTTTTGAAAATCCATGTCCATATTGTTTTCTTCTGATGAGCTTACAGTTGCTGAAATCGTTCTATTTAGACGGTAGGTTTGGCATTGCAGATTTTCACTGGCAGTTCACCCAAATTCCCCCATGCCTGTCAATGTTTAAGAGGCATTTGGACAATACCCTTAATAACATGATTTAACTTTTGGTCAGTCCTGAAGTGATCAGGTAGTTGGAATAGATGATTGTTGTAGGTCCCTTCCACCTGAAATGTCTTTCCCTTCTCCCATTACAAGTCTCACAGTGTGGTATTTTATTTTTTTTAAATATTGATCATATCTTCCATATTTATTCAGTCAATAACGTTTTATTATCCCACTCCTAAATTTTTAGCCAGAATTATTAATTAGAGTATTATGTAAGCTCTTCCTTACAAACCTGTGAATTCTGTTTAGTGATGTCTAATGTAGCAATGTAACAAGAAAAGACTGACATTAAAAATAATTCATGATAGTCTCAAAACTAAATGAACATTTCACTTGTTTTTCTCTGCGATGGAGATACTAAGGATTAGAGCAAAGACTATGTGGTTAGCTGGGAAAAAGGTAATTGAAACATCAAAAAGAAACCTTGCGGTAAAAAAAAAAAATCTAAGGTGACGAAAAACCCATAAAACATCTCAGTCAAAGGAACTCATGCTCTCTATCATAGTATGCTGGAACACACTGTATGTGAAATTGCCAATTTATTGTTAGGAAGCCAGGGAAGGTGGTATCATATAACTGAGATGGGAAAATACAATGTCTGCTTTTAAGAGGAAAGAAATAGCAATCTGAGTAAGTGTAGACTCATTGTCATATGAATCAATGGTATTGAAAGCTCTGGACAAACTTTTAAAGGAAAATATAATCAAAGAAATGGAAGAACGTGGAAAATGGGATGAAATACAACACACATTTAACAAAGATAGTTCATGCCTGATTAATTTGATATCTTTTTTGATATGTGAGTTTTTAGGAAAGGGAAATGAAGTTCATCTAATCTATCTGGACTCAAGCTCTATGAATAATTGATTTTTCAGTTCAACCACTCATCTAAAAAAAAATAATTAAGAACCGAAAGAAAAATAATAACAACAATAATGATTACAATAAGTTGGTTAGGGGATAGGGAAAAGGTAGCAATTTTAGTAGTTAAATATATATTTTCTGTATGTATGTGCATTCGTATCATAGAGATTTAAAGACATAATAGAAAATAAAAAGTGAAAAAGGCAGATATGTTCTGTCAAATCTAAATAGAAACTAACAACAGTGAGATCATATAGGGCTTTGTCTAAGTACTTTTTAAATAATAGGATTTTTTTGTTTAATTAGGTATTTTATAATTTTAAGAAAGAAAGATTCCAAAGAGGACTTTGAATTCAGCCTTGTATATGTTAAGTTATTAAGTAGTTATAGCTATCTAGGAAAGTACAATCATTAGAAAAGCAAGAGAAATTGTACTATTAATACTCAAATACTTAAAATCAAGGAAGGATAGTATCTGAACTAAAACAGAATCAAAGACATAGATAAAATGTTTTATAGGAAAATATTAAAATTAATTCCCTTTAAGTTGCTAAAGCAAAATAAATTTTAGATCTAAAATAAGTGTAAATTAAATTAAAATAGTAACATTACTAAAAATATAAAAGTTTAAAGAAACGTTTGGCAGAAAACCTACAAAAAATGGACAACATAACAATCCCATTAATGGGTACAGTAAATGATTAACTTTGCAGAAGTATCGGATATTTGGAAAAAACTTTTGAAGCATCACATACCTCAACTAATCCTTTCAGGAGAAAGTTTTAGTTAATCATAAGGTTCTACTTTTATTTAGTTAGAAATAGAAAACAGATATGTCCTTACAAATCTCATCATAAATGTGACAGTGGATATTATCTTAAAGACAGAAAACACAGTCAGACAGGTTAGCTGCTAATTTTAAAAGATGTCTTAGTCTCTGTATCAATACACTTATTTAAAATGCTCTTAAAAAAACAAAGAACATTTCCTAACAGTGGAAAAGAAATAAGGATAATTCTTCTTCACTGTGTATACTATTAAAAATAATTGTTAAAGGCTTCTGCCACATTTTTGACAAATATACAAAGAGCTTTATTAGTTAAAAAGGTAAACTCAGATCAATCAAGATTTATCGTCGTTAGACAAATTGCTGCTAATAAAATCAAGATGTCCTTGATTTGAGTTACAGTTCTCATGAAGATAACAACTGATACATTTTATTATCTCTCTGAACGCAGAAAAATCTTTAGCCAAATAAAATGTAAATATATATTTATTCTATTAAAAAAATATTTTAGAGAAAAACTAAGAACTGGCATTCCTTCTACATATGAGAATCCTGGAAGCTTAGATTTAATGAGTGAAGTTTCTTCATTTAGCAAGATAAGAGAGAGTTGCCCACTATCACTAGTTAAGAAAGCTAGGACCCTCTGCATCATATTCTTTCGTAATGAAAGAAACAAATTTAAAGACTGAGAAAAAATAATTATAGTTAGTTCTGATTTACATTTCTGTAAACCACTTGAAAATAAGAAACATGCAGGAGTACATTATACATAAGCTGCATGTGGAAAAAGAATTTTTAAATAGAAAAACAATTTTCATGATCAACTTCTGTTTGTACAATGGTCTAGTCTTTTTAGTAGTCGGTTAAAGAACTATAAATGTTAACTCCAGTATTCATTTTCCTGAGACAATAATGATCAAATCCTTTGAAGCTGGAAAGCTCAGTTCCCTACATGTAAGGTTATTCTTGCTGCTCTCATTCTGAAAGAAATAATATCAAAAAAAGTTGATTTTACTTTCCCAGAATGCTCAGCTACTGTCATAGTCAGATGAATGCCTTCTAACTCACACCACTCTAAGTGAAAGACATGCCAGAAATAAGACATACCTTGCAGCCCTCTGGGACCTGTAAGGTTTGAGGTCGGCTGCCATTGCAATTTTGCTAGTGACTTTCTGGCAACACTTACTAAAGAGGGAATAATTTGTCCACTTAAGCCATTATGAATCCATTACTCTTTCTTTTTTTGGAGGTATGTTTATTTTAAATATGAAACTGTAAGATAGATTCTTATCAGAATGAGCATCTTCTCACACAAATGAAGTAATTTTTCATATGGCCGTTTGCTGGAACAAAAGTTGAACTGTGTTTTGAACTCACATTGGCATTTTCATCAAACTTAATAGGCAAATCATCGAGCTTCCCATTAACAAGAAGTTTGTAATGGTGCCAAATAATGATAAAATTAAGGGAATGCATTATGATATAAGGATCCGAACCTAAGCTTCTAAATTATTTTATTTACACTGAAGCTTGAACATCTGCCAATAATCCAGCAGGAGAAAAGAAAAAGCTCTTGTATAGTCAGTACCAGCATCACTTCAGACTGGATGATGAATGGATTGAGTGCAGCCCCACAGAGGAAGGCTTGGGGTATTGGTAGATGAAAAATTAAACATGAGCCAGAAACATGCACTTGTAGTCCAGAAAGCCAACTGTATCGTGGGCTGCATTAAAAGAAGCATGGCCACCAGGTTGAGAGAGGCGATTTTCCTCCTCTACTCCACTCTCATGAGACCCTCCCTGGTGTGCTGTGCCCAGTTCTGGGTCCCTAGCACAAGAAAGATGTGGACCTGTTAGAGCGAGTCCAGAGGAGGACCACAAAAATGATCAGAGAGCTGGAACATCTGTCCTATGAAGAAAGACTGAGACACATGGGGTTGTTCAGTCTGGAGAAGAGAAGGCTCTGGGGGGATCTTATCGCAGCTCTTCAGTATATAAAAGGGGCTTACAAGAAAGACAGATTTACCAGGGCCTTGAGTGACAAGACAAGGGGTAACAGTTCTAAACTAAATAATAGTAAATTTAGATACAAGGAAGAAGTTAGATATAATTAGATGTATGGAAGTAATATTTTACAATGAGTGGTGAAACATTGAAACAGATTGCCCAGGGAAACTGTCAATGCCTCATCCCTGGAAGTGTTCAAGGTCAGGTTGGATGGGACTTTGAGCAACCTGACCTAGGGGAAAGTGTCCCTGCCCATGGCAGAGGGGTTGGAACTAGATGATCTTTAAAGGTCCCTTCCAACCCAAACCATTCCGTGATTCTATGAATATCCTAAGAATATTTAAAGTCTAAAATGCCATCAAACAGATGTGATCTGCACTATGTTCTGTTCTCTGACTGGAGATCTGTCTGATGATGCACAAATATTCCCTGCATCTGAAGGTATGTAAGATTATCCATAAAACTTCATTTTTCCTACTGCATTAGCTTCAATAAGTTTTAAGCAATACCCTACTGAGTCTGAGTGACCTTTTCACTGGGATCATACCAAACACTTGCCTCAGTGCCTTGTAGCAGTGTGCTACAAATCCCAGGGTAGATAAATTAGACATTTAAGCCATCTGAAAATGTTTCTTCCCCTGTAATACAAGTTCTAGGGACAATTGTATGTTCCTTCAATATCTGAAGACAACACACAGCACTGCATTCAATTTGCTTCATGGTAGTGGCTTCCAGAAAAGGGTGTTAGTTTCTGTCTTAGCTGTTCTAATTCATAGCAGCTACAGTGCAAACATCCTTTCTATCCTATGCTGCCTGTATCATGGAGTTGATAACTCTTGATCAGTGGGGTCTGATACACATAGCTGGGAACAATAATATCAAAGCTGTTCATCAGAAGGATGGACAGTTCCTATCTATTCAAGGTAGAGAAAGAAACCTAAGTTGTCACACTTGTAAATAGACTGACGTTGGCGATAGGGCATATAATTTGACAAAACATGGATCTGATTCAAGATGACAATGTTGAAGTTACTAAATAGCTATGTTTCTTCATTATGAACAATGGAAATGGTTTCTCAGAATGCTCTCTCTGTTGTAGTGTTCCCTTGAGGCAAAATGGTTGTGGCTATCTGACTTGATTTGAACTACAACAGATTTGCATCATGAAGCAGTGTAAAGCAGTTAGACTGAATAATTGAAACTGAGGAAAGAAACATTGCAATGATAATTATTTTTTTAACATTTCTATTGTTCCAAAGAGTTTATCTTGGTCAAATAATTTCTAAGAGCAGAAACACGTGCTATTATTACCTCTGTTGCTGCTATTCTACAGTAGGAGAGCAGTAGTCCTATAAACAGCAATTAGCAGGATGTTAGTGACTGGAAAGAACTTAGAGATAAAGGAAGGGATGGTTGTGTGTATGTGTAATTTTCCTTGGGAATCAAAACACTTTGCAAGTCAGAGAAAGAGCAGCTTTTGTATAGCCACTATTGCCTTACATGTGGAAATAAAACAAATTGATAAAATCATCTTATATGCATAGTTACTAACCTTATTGATCATTGTATCTTAGCTAGTGCAAAGAGATGAGTGACCTTTGCTAGATGAACGTGTGCAGAAGCTATAGGAGGAGCAGGAAATGAGTCATTTTCTGAGCTCCTGGACGGATGCAAGTGTATTTCTCTCTTATCTCTTTATTCCATTAAAAATACCAGAATATTTTTACTTGCAATCATGTTGGTGTGGGACTGGTCACTTAAACTGGAAAACAATGTTTCTGCTCCTAGACCAGATAACTAATGCATTGAACAAGAAAGAAGTTCATTCTTGCATCAAAGCCTCAAGCAAAAGCCTTGTACATTATGTAAGTTCTTATTTATAATAACACTTAAATAAGATTTAAATTATTGTGGTTCTCAAACTTTATCTGACTGAAAATGATGTATGCAAAAATGGTATAAGAAATATCTTATAAGGTCCAACAGAAGACGAGAGCTCAAAAGAAATGAGAAGGAGACTGAAGAGGTAAATCTCCTCTTCTGTCCCTACTGAAGAAGACAGGAAAAATTGTTTGGCACGTTTCAAGAAAATCAGGCTTTTTCCTCAGGACTGCAGGTATTAGTCAGTGGATTAATAAATTCTCACTTTGCTGGCATTAGCATTTCTATAAGAAACCACAGAATTAATTAATTCTTATGTAAAAATACACTTATTTTCTCCATCCTTTAGTAGTAATAATTTACTCGCATGGAATGATTCTCTTAACGCATACATTCATTAGATATCTGGCCATTCTGAAATTATAATGGACAATTATTTACAATTTTCTCTTTAAGTATAACAGCAGAAATATAATTCCTGTCCATAAACAGTAAATAGAAATGCCATTTGTTCCTTCCTTCTGTTTAAATGACACATTAACCTTTTTGATTAATCTAGCGCTAAAAGTCACATGGTATTATTTTATTAAGCAGCATTTCACGTTGGTCTTAATAGCTCCAATCAAACATCACTTACTATTTGCCCTTGGAGTGTTCACTTATTGTGTATTTACATAAACAAATCATGTAATACACCTCTCTGATGCAAATCCCATTGATTAATATCACATATTTATCTTGCAACAAAGGACTTCATAGGTTAAAAATCCAATAACTAGAAGAGGAAGAAGTGGAGAATGGGAACACGCTGAGTCTTCAGTCATGTGATGTTCCCCACTAGTGGCAATCACCGTAATTCTACTGAAAGCAGTGGAGCTAAACTGACTTAAATCTAAATCTTAATTCCATCAGTTTCCCTGGAAAATGAAGACTGATATTTTACTGGTAACAGTAAAATGCTGCATTTGTAGGTTCCTGCATTCTGTATGACCTTGTCAAGGTTCCTCAATTTCTATTTGAATTCTGCATTCAAGCTATATTTTACAAATCTGCTCATTGAAATCATAAGCTTAAATCTAGACGACGTTTCTTTACAATGCTAATTCAAGGCTCTGGTTTCATCATGCAACAATATAATATTTGTTATATTTATTAATCCTAATTAATTATTGATTGCTCCCTTTTTGCTAAATCTGGCCTTCCAGTAATAATTAGGTGAAATAGAAGGTGGCAAAATGAAAGTTTTGAGAATGGATATAAAGTTGCAGGAAGCAAACAAAAACATTTTAAAATAAAGAGGTTTAATCTTTCCCCATACTGACCAGGCAATTTAAACAGGTCTGTAATAAAAACCCAATCAACCAGTGACACAATGCCCCATTTTCTGAGGCTGAAGACTTGTTTAGGAAGACACGTATTCAAATTGTTGCCTACCCAATTTGAATTTGGGATTAGAAGGCAGCTTCACCATCTTCTTGCTCATACAGAGAGGCTCAACTTTAGCAAGAGGTAATAAATAAAACATAATACAGAATATTTTTCATCTGAAATAGTCTTTAAGAGACTGGAGACTTGTAAGTCTAGGACTAAAACTAAGTAAAGACTTGAGACCTGAATATAATATACTGTTAAGGTACAAGAATATCTTCAATTTATTGATATCATTTTTATTTGTGAAGTACCTCAGAAGGGGTATTTTGCAGCTGAGAGTTCAAGTTGGCAGAAAGAAATATTTTGCAGTACAGAACGTAATTAAACAGCTGGACTCTTAAAAACACAGTGTTCTGCAATTTCTTTTTTCTTTAATGAACGTTAGGGAAGCTGAAACCCACAGTTGATTGTAGCGCCTAATGCCTTCATCTATCTCACAAACAGATCACACAGGTTAATCTTGGATTCTGCAGATTTTGGTCAATGAGTTGTCTTAGAGAGGATTTAAGCTTCTATTTCCTGCTCAGAAACACTTTCGACCTTGGACAATAATGTCATATTATTGTGCCTTAATTCTTTTATTGTGAAATAGAGATTTCCAAGAAAGGTTGAGATCTACTGATACAGAACGCTACAAACACTACTAGCTTCTCTCCAAAAATAGTGTCTTTCAAAAATCTTACCGAAACCACTCCCTGATTTCTCTTTGGGATTTTTTGTTTGGTTGGTTGGTTTTTGTTTGGTTTTGGTTTGGTTTTTTTTGGGGGGAATGGGGGAGTTATACAGTGGCAGAGGTTGGTTCGATTCTTTACTTTGAAGAATTGTAATGTTTGTCTTTTCAGATGATGCCATATGATAATTGTTATGAGGGGTTTTTGCCTTGTACCAGCTTCTGGGACCGTTGTATGAGAAAGGTCGCCTAAAAGAAACGAGCAAAATTTTACTCTGACTAATTTAAGACAAAGAAAATCTCCAGCCGGAATGAAATTAAAAATGTTCAGCTTATTACAATGGATTAAAGGCTAATAAACAAAGAAACAAACCAACTCAAATACACAAACACCCAGGATGTGCTTATAAATAGTATGTATGAGGTTTCTGGGAAGAGAAAGGCAGAGAATAAGATGCCACAGAAGACAACCCTAATGCTACAGAGCACACACATCATCAACTGGAACTGTGTCTGATGGTTTTCCCGTTCCAATGAATTACAGCCCGCCCTTCCCCATTGAGACATCTGGAGCTGCATATAAAAATGCAAGAATAGCAATGTCAAAACTGCAGACGTATTGCTACTTTCTGTAGCCAAATGAGTTAAATTCCATAGCCAAGTTAGTATTTCGAAAAAGCCTGAACAATTACAAGAATATGCAAGTGTAGCTTGCAATATTTAATTGTAAATATATTACACAGTGTCGTGGTTTTAGGCCGATCCGGCAACTAAACTCCACCCAGTCGCTCTCTCACTCCAGTAAAGTGGAGAGGAGAAAATATAATAGAAGGACTGAGGGTCAAGACAAGAACAGAGGGAGCACCCACCAACCATGGTCCCGGGCAAAACAGACTCGGATTTCTTAAAGCAAAACAATTTATTAATGGTTACTTAAAAGGACAAAGGGAAACAAAACCAGTTACTTGAGAGGGTAAAAAGAAACAAAGCCAGATCTTAAAACTGACACCTTTCTCCCCCTCCCACCCCTTTCCTTTTCCTCCCGGCTCTGCCTCCTCCCCCCAGCAGCACAGGGGGCAGGGACTGGGGGAGTGCAGGTCAGTTCATTCTGTGCTGTTGCTGCTGCTTCTTTCTTAAAGGAGGAGGAGTCCTTACACCCTTTTTCCCTTGCTCCAGTGGATCCCCTACCCACAAGGAAAAATCCACAAACTTCTCCAGCGTGAGTCCAGCCCACAGGAAGCAATACTTCCCAGCGGATTGCCCCAGTGTGGGCTTTACCACAGTCTTGGATTCTTAGGGAGCTGTTGCCACTCGCTCCAGGGTGGGTCGTCCCAGATGCCTCTCTACCTTGTCGTGTGTCCCAACACGACCATCCTCAGGTTCAGGCATCTCATCTCCATGGGCTGCAAGTGGGTCTCTACTCCACCGAGGCTGTCCTGGTTGCAGGGGGGCTGCCTGCCATCTCGCCACTGGCTGCAGGGGAAACTCAGCTCCGGAACACCTCATCCCGCTCCATCCTCACTGACCTGGTATCGATGCAGCTGTTTCTCTCAGATCTCAGTCCTCTCCGGATGAACTCAGCCCAGTGGACACCCTGGGAGTGGGGTGTCCCCGAGTTCCCCAGCCAGCTCCGCCGCTGCCATTCTCCGTGGGTGGCGCCGGCCCGACGCAGGCAGTCGCCCGGCTGGGAGCCAGGGAGTGGGGGCAGTGCCCTCCTCCCTTCTCTCCTCGCTCCTGGGCAAAGCAGCTTTTCTTTTTTTCTTTTTTTTTCTGGTTCCTTTGTCTCAACTTAAATAGGGCAATTTGCAGAGGTGCCGATTGGCTCAACCTCGAGGGGGATGGGAGTTCTGATCTGGTGGCCAGAACCAGGTCTGACCTGGTTCCAAAACCAGGGAGGTCACAGAGGGCAAAACCCCTCTCCTGCCACCAGAATCCCCCCTCCACATCAAACCATGACACACAGAGTAAGAAGATATGTACCTATCACAGTACATTGAGAATCTGTCCAAAGTAGAGAAATTTTGTGGCAAGAACACCATGATAAACTGATGTCTCGTGTCTTCTTTCGAAATAGCCTGAAAAATAAATCAAACATTCATGTTATTTGCTATATACTTGGTATAAATCATAATTGCTTTATCTTTAATGATAGTATTAAAAGCAATTTACTTTAAGGAACTCATCTACTGTTCTGTAAGTTTTGGTTATTTTTAGTCCTCATACGTTGCTAATCACCTGCTGCACATAAACCTTTGTTTAGTTATATAGCTTTCAACTTTCCCACAGTTAAAGAGTAAAATTTACTTCTACGGACAGCCAGTGGAAGAACTTTGTGATGTATAATGTCTTCTTTAACCGTTTCAGTCATCAATGATAAGACAGAGCTTTTACTACTGCTGCATGATGTAACAGTCAGATTTCAATCACAACTAGGACTGTGCAATCACTGTAATAAGGGTCACCTTGTCCTAAGAGAACCACTGTCTAATTAAACAATAAAATGAATAATAAGAATCTATTTTTTTTTAAGGTGCAACAATTTACCCAAAGTCTCAAAAGAAGTAGGAGCACAAATGATTTTCAGAGAAAGTTGCTTAAGAGGAAATCAGAATCACTGTTTTATTAGCTATTTTAGGTTATGCTTTATAAAATAGCTTATGAAAGATTAAATAATTTTTTCTTCATCTTTGTTGACGACCTGGACAGTGGAATTGAGTACACCCTCAGCAATTTTGCTGATGACGCCAAGCTGTGTGGTGTGGTTGAGATGCTGGGGACCTTGACAGGCTTGAGAGATGGGCCTGTGAGAACCTCATGAAGTTCAACAAGGCCTAGTGCAAGGTTCTGCACATAGGTTGGGGCAATTGCAACCACAAGCACAGGCTGGGTGGAGAATGGATTAAGAGCAGCCCTGAAGAGAAGGACTTGGGGATATTGGTTGATGAGAAGCTCAACATGAACTGGCAATGTGTGCTTGCAGCCCAGAAAGCCAACCATATCCTGGGCTGCATCCAATGAAGTGTTACCATCAGGTCAAGGGAGGTGATTCTCCCCCTCTACTCTCCTGTCCTGCTACCGCACCTGGAGTACTGCATTCAGCTCTGAGATCCCCAACATAAAAAGGACATGGACCTGTTGGAGTGGGTCCAGAGAAGGGACATGAAGATGATCCACGGGCTGGAGCACCTCTCCTATGAAGACAGGCTGAGAGAGTTGGGGTCATTCAGCCTGGAGAAGACATTGGGTAGACCTTCTAGCAGCCTTCCAGTACTTAAAGGGAGCCTACAAGAAAGATGGAGAGGGATTTTTTGCAAGGGCGTGTAGTGATAGAACAAGGGACAACGGTTTTTAACTGAAAGAGGGTAGATTTTTGTTAGATCTAAGGCATAAATTCTTCCCTCTGAGGGTGGTGAAGCACTGGAACAGGTTTCCCAGAGAAGTTGTGGATGCCCCATCCTTGGAAGTGTTCAAAGCCAGGCTGGATGAGAATTTGAGCAACCCGATCTAGTGGAAGGAGGCTGGAAGTAGAGGATCTTTAAGGTCTCTTCCAACCCAAACCACTTTATGATTCTATGGTTCTATGATTTTTGGTCTCTTGTTTGGTTGGATTTTTTTTCTTGAGACGATGCTGTGTATTTCACTAAGTTTGACATTTTCTAAAAATTTAGTGAATGACATTTTTTTGCAATGAATTTCTGGTAAATTTATTTAGAAAATCATTATTTTTCCTCATCAGTCTGAAACTTGCTGTCTTTCACTATGGCTAAATAGACCTGGTTATTGCAAAAATGGCATTCTCATTCCTCTACCTCCCAGTATTTCATGGCCATTCTCAGTTGTCTCTCCTTCAAAGTAAAGACTACTGGTTTCATCCTATCAGAGATTCTGTTAGAGATCTTTGATTAGCATTTTGAAAAGGGAATTGCAAGGCATATAATCTCTATAAAGAAATCATAAATTGTGATAAAGAAGAGAAAGATACCCTTTGTTTACACAATGTAAAACTGTTGATATAGTACTTAAAAAACAACAACAAACCCAAGACAGAATTAACACACAAAACCATGATTATGATTATAATTATCGCAAGTTCAGATTATAATTTGCATATTAATATTAAAATTGACATAACCGAAGCATGCTAAATTAGTTTATTTAACTAAAAATTGTGTTATTTTCCTTTTAAATAGATCTTTGGTTTGAACTTTGAGGGGAAATATTTACCAGTTCAGCATGCCATAAACTAGTTCCTAGTTCAAGTTCTATTCGAGCTACATGATTTATGAATTCAGCCTGAAAACTTGTAGGATGTTCCTGGAGAAGTTAAGTATAAAAATATGGTCTACTGAAAATAATTAAACTGTTTTAGTTAGGGGTACAGTATATATTTTTCAGAAGATATTAAAAATCTGTTTTCCTCTACATTTATGTTCCCTCATATTTTCAATTCAATGTTTTGAGATTATTTCACAGATTTGAAAACATTCCCGCATTTTGAAAAATTCAGTAGCAGCTTGCTTAGCATATCAGTAGTCACAAAATCCTGGATTGGAGAGAAATTCAGTTTCAGACATCTTTGTTACAACCAAATGGTCTTTTGTGTCCATGCCCGTGCAACATAATTTCTATCAAGGGCAGCTGGGTAAAAATAGGTATGAATTTGACTCTAGAAAGTGAAAATCATGTGTAAATATTAGGTTCAGACACTCAGAAATAGCAAATATTTCATCGTGTAATTCTAACATGGAAGCCAAACAAGTACGTTCATAATTCTTCCTCAAGCGTGGTTACAAATGTGAAACATCTGGAACATGTTTTGCTTAGAAACAAATCACATTCTCACATAGTGAACTGTCAAAAAGAAAGACTGATTTGTAGAGTATTTCAACTATTAGCTCAGGAGTTGAGGCCTTGGGTCAAATCCTTTCTCTGCCATGGATTGCCTTTGTGATCTTTGGCATATCACATAAATCTAGGTATCAGAAAGGGACTTAGATTCCTAAGTTCTAAGTTGTGATCTCAAGGCTGCTTCATTGTGGAAGCACTTGTACTCTGCAGATGTCATTATTTTTATCTTTAGAGTTCCAAAAAGTACCATAACTGCATATTGGCAGAGGTCAATACATTCTGCATAGCTCAGCTTATTGCATAGAAAGCCCTATTTAGCTTGGCAAGGATTCAGAAACTAGAAGTCCCTCTCCTAAATCCTCTGCCTGCCCAATGCACTCAGAGCATTCCTTACAGTTACTATAGGACCAGGATACTCATATAAACTAATGTGAGACATTAGTTTATTCAATACTTTGAAAACAAGACAGATGTAGTATATTCCTGTCCTCCAGTACCTTCACTGAAAACATGCTGGTGTACAGAGGCAGTCTTTTGATCAAGCTTTATTATCACAGAATCATAGAACGGTTTGGGTTGGAAGAGACCTTAAAGATCATCTAGTTCCAACCTCCCTGCCACAGGGAGGGACACCTTCCCCTAGATCAGATTGCTCAAAGCCTCATACAACCTGGCCTTGAACACTTCAAGGGATGGGGCATCCACAACTTCTCTGGGAAAACTGCTCCAATGCCTTGTCACCTTGAGAGGGAAGAATTTATGCCTTAGACCTAATCAAAATCTACCCTCTTTCAGTTTAAATCCATTACCCCTTGTCCTATCACTACACACCCTTGTAAAATTTCCTCCCCAGCAGAGCAGAGGGGGAGAATTATAGAATCATAGAATGGTTTGGGTTGGAAGAGACCTCAAAGATCATCTAGTTCCAACCCCCCTGCCATGGGCAGGGAAACCTTCCACTACACCACGTTGCCCAAAGCCTCATCCAACCTGGCCTTGAACACTTCCAGGGATGGGGCATCCACAACTTCTCTGGGCAACCTGTTCCACTGCCTCACCACCCTCCGAGGGAAAAATTTCTTCCTTATATCTAATCTAAATCTCCCCTCCTTCAGTTTAAATCCATTGTCCCTTGTCCTATCACTACACACCCTTGTAAAAAGTCCCTCTCCAGCTTTCCTGTAGGCCCCCTTTAAGTACTGGAAGGCTGCTATAAGATCACCTCAGAGCCTTCTCTTCTCCAGGCTGAATGATCCCAACTCTCTCAGCCTGTCTTCATAGGAGAGGTGCTCTGGCCCTTGGATCATCTTCATGGCCATCTTCTGGACCTGCTCCAGTAGCTCCATGTCCTTCTTGTGCCAGGGACTCCAGGGCTGAATGCAGTACTCCAGGTTAGGTCTCACGAGAGCAGAGTAGAAGGGCAGAATCACCTCCCTCAACCTGCTGGCCACACTTCTTTTGATGCAGCCTAGGATACGGTTGGCTTTCTGGGCAGCCAGGGCACATTGCTGGCTCATGTTGAGCTTCTCATTGACCAACACTCCCAAGTCCTTTTCCTCAGGACTGCTCTCAATCCATTCTGTCTAGCCTGTACTTGTGCTTGGGATTGCCCTGACCCATGTGCAGGACCTTGCACTTGGCCCTGTTGAACTTCATGAGGTTCTCACAGGCCCATCTCTCCAGCCTGTCAAGGTCTCTTTGGATGGCATCCCTTCCCTCCAGCGTGTCCACCACACCGCACAGCTTGGTGTTTTCTGCAGACTTGCTGAGGGTGCACTTGATCCCACTGTCCATGTTGCTGACAAAAATGTTAAATAACACCGGCCCTAGTACTGACCCCTGAGGAACACCACTCGTCACTAGCCTCCACTTGGACGTTGAACCATTGACCCCAACTCTTTGAGTGCGACCATCCAGCCAATTCCTTATCCACTGGTCCATCCTTCAAAACCATGTCTCTCCAATTTAGAGACAAGGATGCTGTGTGGGACAGTATCAAATGCTTTGGACAAGTCCAGGTAGACGATGTCAGTTGCTCTTCCCCTATCCACCAAGGCTGTAACCCCATCGTAGAAGGCCACCAAATTAGTCAGGCAGGATTTGCCCTTAGTGAAGCCATGTTGGCTGTCACCAATCACCTCCTTTCTTCCATGTGCCTTAGCATAGTCGCCAGGAGGATCTGCTCTAGGATCTTGCTGAGCACAGTGGTGAGACTGGCCTGTAGTTCCCTGGGCCTTCCTTTTTTCCCCTTTTTAAAAATGAAGGCTATGTTTCCCCTTTTCCAGTCAGTGGGAAATTCACTGGACTGCCATGATTTCTCAAATATCAGAGATAGTGGCTTACAAACTTCACCTGCTAGTTCCCTCAGAACCTATGGAGATATCTCATCGGATCCCATGGATTTGTGCACCTTCAAGTTCCTCAGATGGTCTTGAACCTGATCTTCTCCTACAGTGGGCGGTTCTTCATTCTCCCTGTCCTTGCCTTTGCCTTCTGTGACTTTGGCAGCGTGGCTAGAGCTCTTGTCAGTGAAGACTGAAGTACAAAACTCATTGAATACCTTGGCTTTCTCCATATTCTGGGTAACCAGGTCTCTTATTTCTTTCCGGAGACGGATAATATTTTCCCTAGTTCTCCTTTTATCACCAATGTACATACGGAAGTTTTTCCTGTTGCCCTAGGTGTCCCTGGCTAGATTTATTTCTATCAGGGCTTTCTAACTAACCTGATCTCTGACTGCTCAGTTTCTCTGTATATATACCGGGCTGCCTGTCCTTATTTCCATCATCCGTAGGCTTCCCTTTTGTGCTTAAGTTTGTCCAGGAGCTCCTTGTTCATCCATGCAGGCCTCCTGGCATTTCTACCTAACCTCCTCTTTGTTGGTGTGCGCTACTCCTGAGCTTGGAGGAGGTGATCCTTGAATATAAATCAGCTTTCCTGGGTCCCTTTCCTCCAGGGCTTTATCCCATGGCACTCTACCAAGCAGATCCCTGAAGAGGTCAAAGTCTGCTCTCCTGAAATCCAAGGTAGTGAACTTGCTGTGCTCTCTCCTGGGGCCATTTAGACAACCTAGTATCGAAAACCTCTAACTTGTGGTGACACCAGCCATGGAGCCATGTATTAATAGACTGGGTACATCTGTTTCTTCCAATGTTGCTGCCCACAACTGGAAAGACAGAGGAAAAACTAACCTGGGCTCAAGATTCCTTTACCAGCTGTCCCAAGGCCCTGAAGTCTCTTTTGATTGCCTTTGAACTAAGTGTTGTGGCTTCATCACCGCCCACATGGAAGAGTAGTAATGGGCAATAGTCCGAGGGCTGTACCAGGCTAAGAAGTTTCCCAGCGATGTCCTCAACCCAGGCCCCAGGGAGGCAGCAGACTTCCCCAAGAGAAGGGTCTGCCCAGCATGTTGGATCCTCTGTTCCACTCAGAAGGGAGTCACCTACAACTATTACCTGTCTTTTCTTCCTTGTGGAGGTGGTCGTGATAAGGGGGGGTAGGCCTTTCTGACTCTGGCAACTCCTCTGGTGTAGATGGACTGTCATCCACATCATGCACTGACTGACCTTCCATATCCAGAGCCTCGTACCTGTTGTGCAGAGGAACCTGGGAAGGCGAGATGGGCAAGGGGTTACATGCAAGGGAGCTGAATCACCTTTTGGAGATGTCTCACTCTTTGACTACACACTCTACAGTGACGAGCAGAAATTTATAAAACCATTTTAACCTACATAAAGCTGGGTATGAAGGGTTC
This sequence comes from Tauraco erythrolophus, assembly GCF_009769465.1. Classification (NCBI taxonomy): domain Eukaryota; kingdom Metazoa; phylum Chordata; class Aves; order Musophagiformes; family Musophagidae; genus Tauraco; species Tauraco erythrolophus. The sequence goes on from NC_141466.1 coordinate 29,047,105, forward strand.
CACTCTGATGACTTCCCGAGCAACACATCAGCATTTTGGGGACAAACTTTTTAGTAGGGCATGTTGCGATAGGACAAGGGGTCATGGTTTTAAACTAAAGGAGGGTAGATTCCGACTAGATAGAAGGAAGAAATTTTTTATAATGAGGGTGGTGAAACCCTGGAACAGGTTGCCCAGAAAGGCAGTAGATGCCCCATCCCTGGAAACATTCAAGGTCAGGTTGGACAGGGCTCTGAGCAACCTGATCTATTTGAAGATGTTCCTGCTTATTGCAGGTGAGTTGTACTAGATTACCTTTAAAGGTGCCTTCCAACCCAAACTATGCTATTATTCTATGATTCTATGACTTCATTCTGCAGTGCCTGGCTTCTCCAAGCGCAGATTGGAAAGCTGGCATACCTCCTCGGGTGGCTGCAATTCATTCCAGTTGGAATTCCTGTCTCTGGCAGCTGACTGGAAATCTGCTATGTGGGTGTGAGACCAAAGGCCCCAAGTGTGCATGGGTGGTGCAGGATCTGTTAGAGGCCCCAAGTAAAGTGTTAGAGAGACAAAGAGATGAAACATAGGTATTCTTGTACAAAAGCTTACTTAAGGACGGCTGTTGGTATGGTTAGGTTAATGTAACAAGCGTGCATCCCAAGTTTTAAGAGCTTATTAAGATCACTTTCATACATATTTTATTCAAGGCATGATTTTTATTAATTTACCAAACGAGCTGTTCAGGTAAATTAAAGAAATTCCAGGAAGCCTTCTTTCACTTCTTTTTTTTTTTTTTCAACCCGAAGGCAAATCTCAGTTGTCAAGGTAGGTAACACTCCTTTGTCCGTAAAATTTCCAAATGTGCTTGTTCAGACCCTAAAAAGTGGCTTTTATAACATACCTTGCATTAATGTACCATACTATTTCCTTTTATCCTAAGTTTTGGCAGTCGTACGTAATAGTTATTGGGATTTGTGCTTTGTATAAAATATTTAACAGAACTCTTTAGTTACAAGCTGTAAATATTCCGCAAGTGGCAGATGGTAACATGAGAAAACATTTGTTTAAAAGTCAAAATAGTCAACAAAAGAACAAATCACCTTTCTCCTGTGGAAGACACTATTTTGGCACACCTATATGCTTTATATCAAGTGGAAACAACAAAGAAAACAGCACTGTAAAACGTTTGGTAAAAAAAAAAAAAGAAAAAAAAAATTCTGTGATGTTAAGGATCAAACAGAAATGCGGAAAAGTGACATCAGTATCATAAGCTGTGCTGTAAATTAGACCTTTTCTCTCTCTTTTTCAGAAAATATTTAACATAAACTGCATGAGAAGCTGTCAATTTTTTTTTTCTTATTGAAGCTATTGTCTGCTGTAAGCAGCCTTAGGCCTTCAGATTTCAATAAGGGCACCATCAGCTGGAAAATTTTGGTTATTGCTCTCTAACTCATGTTTCTGTTTAAGGACACGAAATGCTTGATATGACAGCACTTGTTGACCAGTTTCTGTGCTTTTTAACACTAAGACCTGCAACACTGTGTACAATTCCTCATTTTATGTTTTCTAAAAGATGAAGAAATGTTCAAATGAGATGATCATTGTATATTTTTTCTAGCTCTGCAAATAACAATCTATTTTTTTTTTCTAATTTTAATGTAAGGTCTGTAAAATCCTTTTCAGAGTAAGACCTTTGGAATATGCTTGTCCAGAAATGTTAAATCAACATTACTAACTCTGTAGTTACATTACCAGCATTCTATGAATATCTTTTTTTCCTCAATATAACACACTAACTTTGCAGTGTCTGATGATACAAATGGGAGTAGCCTGGTCAACTTTCTCTAGCACAAGTTTACTTGGTATGGTTGGAGTAATGAATTACCTGAAATTCCTCTTTCCTTTCAAGCAGGCTGTGAGAAGAATCAAATAAAATACTTTCTTCCCGTGTGGGTTTTTTTTTTTTTTTTGTGATAGAATTTGGAGATGAAATATCTTGGTTTTCACTTCATTTATTGTTTTAGTTTTCCAATAGCAGAAATCAGCGTTTTAAAGAGAACAAATGCCATAAAACAAGTTTAAACTACTGAATTTTGAAATGCTCTTCAATAGAACAAAAGGTGTAAATGCAGCCATGTGTGATGTCATTTGAGGTTAATAACAACATAAATTGTTTCCCCATTTTTGGAGAAATCTTTTGTGAAGAGATATATTGCCATAAGTTTGAAATCCATGCTCTGTGACAGCTGCTGACTAGTAATAAGATCTAATGAGCTGTCTCTTTACTAGAGAAAATAACATTTGAAACAACAACCTCTTTGCAAATTGTAAGAGCATGGGAGCAGAGACAACTTCTCTATCCCGAGCTGATAAGCGCGTGCTGATATCAATAGCATTTCAAATCAAAAGCAAACCTCCGCTGCTCAATTCAAATGTGAAAACAGAACGTGAGATTAGTGTTTGCATAGACGATCAAGATTTTCATCTATTTCCTTGTGGTTTTGTGTGAGAGAGTAATGCTTTTGCTATTTTAAAACTATTAATATGTAAGTAAATGTAATGCCCTACGAAACATAAACTAGATTATGTTAATCTAATGTAATTCTATAGATTCAACTATTATGTAAATATTTCTATATGCTGAAAGAGATTATATATATGTGTTAACGTGAACAAGCATTTCGTATGCAGAGACAAATGTGCCTACTCAAAGCTGGCTCTGGGGTTGTCTATGAGTTCAAATTCTGTTTCAAAAGGCAACACTATCAGAAGCTAAGGACAAAAAGCTGGAGAGTAATCTTACTGATTTCAGCGTTAATGAAGAGTTACTCCATACTGACTCAGTGGGGCTAATGTTTATCCGAAAATGACGTAACGATATCAAAACCAAGAAGTCTTAACTTATATTTTCCCAACTTGATTCACTTTTATACTAAAATATACTTTACTTTTTATAGTGCTTTTCCAATTTTTAATTGCAAGTGAACAAATTTTCTGATAATTAACCCTTTATTCAATAGTGTATTACATAAATACATAAGCGTGTATATACATGTTGCGTATTTTCTTGTAAATTCTTTGTTGTTGGATCTGATAATGAACATGCCTTATGCTAGAGCTACAAGGGCTTGGAAAATTATTCCACTGCCATACATAACTTAGTTTTCAAAACATGTAGTGTACTGTTTACCTACATTTCAGTCTCTCTGATTATTAAGTAAATATGTATCCTGGAAAAAAATGTATTTTATGTAAAGCAGCTGACAAACAGGAGGAGTTCCAAATCAAATAGTTTGATTTATTATTTATGTCAGGGTTTTTTAAAATCTCTCTGTATACGCATATATATATAAAATGTATTTTTAAAACGTAGGTAGGAATGCACCAATTACTTCTGATATTAATTCACATAGTAAGTACAGATACTGCCAAATATATTAGTCATGTTAAGAGAAATCTGTATTAGAAGGGCTAAAAGTGTGCATTTTTATATTTGCCTTACTACTTTCAACTACTGGTAAAATAAAGTTACATGTATATCATGGTAGGTATAAGAAATTTAATGGATACAGGATTTTATTGAACTGATGTTTTGAAGATACAGTGGCAAGGAGCTTTCCCCTCTAGGTTATACAGTCTTTGATTAATATCCAGGAGAACCTGTTGTGATAAATGAACCAAAGAAGGCAGTTCCATCAGCGAAACAGAAACATACAGAGAACCATGAGAAGATTAATCAGACATTTTGTACAAAGGAAACAGAATGTAAAGTGCATTTCCCACTGAACACAAAAGAAAACAAAATGTAATGAAAACCAAACATAATGTTCCATGCTACCAGAGAAAAACCTGAAGATAGCCTAACGCAGACTGGCCTTTAATCTGCATCGTTTCCTTCTTGTACAGTTACTTTCACTGATTCAAACTGGTTACGAAAAGCTGCAGTTTTTATTTCAAGGCATTTTCATATATACCCACTTTTCACATAAATGAGTGACTATATAAAAAATACTGGAGGAAATCATCAGTGCCTACTTAAGTGCAAGGAAGTCACAATTTTTATTAAGCACCAATCCTGTTTCTTATATCTAGAAGACATGGTTATATAACAGTGTTCCCTGTGGATATTCCCAAAGCACAGGTCTGGATCATATAACCAGTCTTATCCAAATTTTCCATATCTATACCTTAAGAACTATTTCCTCTAGTATTCACCATTTTCTTTGCCTATGCGCAGCTAGTTGAGTAAAAGCAATTATTTGTGTCCTTGTGACCTATCACTAGCTTTTAATATACAAGAGCAGAGTTAACTGGCTGAACAGCTGTCTGTTCTTTTTAAACTAGGCAATAAAATAAGGAGATGTTATCACAAAACTAAATGACTCCTCTAAGTGCTTTAGTTAATTCTATTTTTTAATCAGATCTCTGTTTCATTCCATGTAACAGGAGCAAAGTTACTTTTTTAACTCACCGTATCTCCTTCACATAGCTCACCATGACGAACACTCCACAGTGAAACGAGCAGAAGAAAAATTCAGGCATGGAAATACAAGATACATTATTTTAAAAAGACACAGTAGTTACTGCGATAGTTGACTGAAAAACGTCCAACCTCGTAAAGTTTTAGGTTTGACTATCTTCAGTTCATGCTTTTCCATTTTTAGGAAAAAAAAGGCTGAGGCCTGCCAGCAGATAATTTTTAATGTTAAGTAAGAAAAATCTGATAAAACACCACATAGATTTTGGTTTTCAGTGTATTGTTACCAAAAAGCCTCAAAACAGCTATTTAATTAGTATGGATAAGTTAAAAAAAAAAAAAGATATAAAAATGTGGTTATACACGTATTAGATATCACAAGTTACCTAGTATATAAAAGGTCACCGTTCTTTTACTGGCACTGCCAAGTGAGCAACAAGTCAGTCACTTCTGCCATCTCTCGTTGTCGGTTTACTTTGGCCAGTTAGCAGCTCTGTATACACCCAAACAACTGAATTTAGTCATTCTGTCTGAACTTAGAAATGCTACAGGCAAGAAGAGGGTTTTTTTTCTTTCTTCATAGCACCAGTCATTGAGTTTGTCTACTCTCAAACCAGATTGACTAGCCTAGAGAATTCAAACTCTGGAATGTTATTTATGATTAATGTATATTTTTATAAATATATACATATTTGCATAAACGTGAAAGCCACATTTTCAGTCTCATGTTTTTACTTATGTCATCTTTTGCCTGTATGTCAGAGTCAGTGATTAAAGTAAATTTAGTGGGATTTGGCTTTTGCAGGTGCAAAATTAATTTCAGAACCTTCAATCGCTCCTATGCAGAAGAGCAGTACTGCAGACATTTTCAAGATTTCAGCAAAAGATCCCATTATATATGTCGCTGTCGTACATACATATAACATAATTGAAATAATTCAGCAAACATCTTAAAAGCATAGCGAGTGGATCATATTAGTTGCATTAGAAACAGCTCCTTAGCTGATTTAAATTGACTTTAGTGTTGCCACGTGGACCTATATTAGATGAGGACTGGCCTGTAACTGAAGAAATGTAAGAAAAGCAATAGCAGCAGGAGCTTAATGAAGATAGGGCACACTGTAAAGGCCAAAAGATGCATCTAGAGAGCAGAGAGTGAGGGCTGAGGAGGTTTGACAACTTTAAAAAATATTTAATTTTATAAAACAAATAAATCATAAAATTACTCAAGATGTAAAATTTATTTTTATTTTAAAATGGTGACCAATTGCCTCTTTGCAACTTTCTTTCCCTATGTCATTTCTGAATGATAAACTCCTCTGCCTCAATGAAGACAGATTTCTATTATTTAGCATGGAACATCCAGTCTGCTATGGAGTCATATAAAATATATCTTTGTTAGTACCTGTCTTCTGGTAGGGTTTTAACATGAATGTTATCTAATTCCTTGTGTCATTTCCTCCTGTGGTTAAGTGAACAAATGTCTTATGTACTGATTGAGAGTAATAGGGGAACTCTTCTTGGCACACAAGCTCCATAGGTCAGCAGTGAATTCCCAGTTCAAAAAATAGGGCGAATTCTTTCAAATTCTTTATTCATATATTTTATATTTAATACAGAGAACACGTTCCATTCCTGCTCTTCCACACATAACTTTTTCATCATATAATCATGATTACTTATATTAATTGAGGACAGAAACTACAGTTACCTATACCCTTTATAAACATTTAGAAAACATGTTCTCTGCAACACATGGTCTAAAGATAAACACTTTACAGGAACACTATGGGGAAAAGGAAACAAGGATAGGCCTCTTATATGGAAGGAAACTCAAAGTACTGAGCTTCCAAGCAACTTAGCCTATGCTAACAGACTGAAAAATTATTCTACTCCCTGTGAAATTGAAACAGAGACATTCAATTTTGATACAGGGGGAAACAAAAGAATAATTTGATTGACAAGAGTACTTGAATGGGAATGGGGAACCTGGCAGATGAAGAAAGAGAAATAAGGCTACTCTGCAATGATGAGACAGTTATATTAAAAAAAAAAGAAAGAAAGAAAAAAGTTCTATATATAGCTGCATACCTTTTCAATAAGAGTTTCACACATTATATTGAAAAAAAAAAAAGAAAGGAAAAATGCCTAGGAAAGAGAGATAAAGAAAAGAAGTTCATCACAATAGAAAACAAGAAGATGAACTAGCTCACATACACAAAATGTATTTTTTAATGCCAAAAATATATATTTTAAAAAATTTACAAATCTAGTACCAGTCTTTTGGTGTTTTAAAACAGTTTATGAAGTTTGTAATGGTACAGTATGTTTGAAGAGTAATGTAATAAAGATAGTGTTGCATGGTGAGGTCAGGGTTTTTTTCGGGGTCCAGGAAGCTTGGACAATTCTCAAGCGGGAAATCTTCAGAGCCCAGGAGCAGGCTGTCCCAGTGAACCGCAAGACGAGCCAGAAGGGCAGAAGACCAGCCTGGCTGAACAGAGAGCTCTGGCTAGGGCTCAAGAAGAAAAAGAAAGACTATGACCTATGAAAAAAGGGGCTAATCACTCACGAAAACTACAAGGATTCTGTGAGATGATGCAGGGAGAAAATTAGAAAGGCAAAAGCCCAGCTGGAGCTTAATCTGGCAGCTAACATAAAAGACAATAAGAAAAGTTTCTATAAATACCTTAACAGTAAAAGGAGGGTTAGGGAGAATCTCCACCCCTTGCTAAATGCAATGGGAGAAATAGGGACTGAGGATGAAGAAAAGGCTGAGGTACTCAATGCCTTCTTTGCTTCAGTCTTTAATGGCCAGACTAACTCACTGGGTGATATGCCTTTAGAACCAAATGGTGGAGATGGAGAGCTTTATCAAGGTTTCTTTCAAGAGGAAACAGTAAGCAAACTGCTGCACAGCTTAAATGTGCAGAATTCTATGGGGCTGGATGAGATCCACCCAAGAGTTCTGAGGGACCTGTCGGAAGTGCTTACCAAGCCACTTTTCATCATTTACCAACAATCCTGGCTAACAGAGGAGGTACCAGCTGACTGGAGGTTGGCAAACGTGACGCCGATCTACAAGAAAAGTAAGAGGGAAGACCCAGGAAACTACAGGCCTGTCAGTCTGACCTCAGTGCCAGGTAAACTCATGGAACAGATCATCCTTAGTGTTATCATGCGTCATGTACAAGACAGACAGATGATGAGGCCCAGTCAACATGGATTTATGAAGGGCAGGTCTTGTTTGACCAACCTGGTCTCCTTCTATGATAAAATGACCCATTTAGTGGATGAGGGTAGAACTGTGGATGTTGTTTACCTCGATTTTAGCAAGGCCTTTGACACTGTTTCCCATAACATTCTTCTGCAGAAGCTGGCTGCCTATGGCTTGGACGGGTGTATGCTTCGCTGGATCAAAAATTGGCTGGACAGCCAGGCCCAGAGAGTGGTGTTGAATGGAATTAAATCCAGCTGGCGGCCGGTCACCAGTGGTGTTCCGCAGGGCTCAGTGTTGGGGCCTGTTCTCTTTAACATCTTTATCAATGATCTGGATGAGGGAATCGAGTGCACCCTCAGCAAGTTTGCAGATGACACTAAATTGGGAGCTAGTGTTGATCTGCCTGAGGGTCGGGAGGCTCTACAGAGGGACCTGGACAGACTGGATCGATGGGCTGAGGCCAACTGTATGAAATTCAACAAGACCAAGTGCCGGGTCCTGCACTTGAGCCACAACAACCCCCTGCAGCATTACAGGCTTGGGGAAGTGTGGCTGGAAAGCTGCACAGCAGAGAAGGACCTGGGGGTGCTGGTTGACAGCCGATTGAACAGGAGCCAGCAGTGTGCCCAAGCAGCTAAGAAAGTCAACGGAATCCTGGCATGGATCAAAAACAGTGTGGCCAGCAGGAACAGGGAAGTGATTGTCCCCCTATACTCAGCACTGGTGAGGCCACACCTTGAGTACTGTGTCCAGTTTTGGGCCCCTCACTTCAAGAAGGACGTTGAGGTGCTGGAGTGGGTTCACAGAATGGCAACAAAACTAGTGAAGGGTTTAGAGAACTTGTCCTATGAGGAGCGGCTGAGGGAGCTGGGACTGTTTAGTCTGGAGAAGAGGAGGCTCAGGGAGGACCTTATCACTCTCTACAATTACCTGAAAAGAAGTTGTAGGGAGATGGGGGTCGGTCTCTTGTCCCACATTATGAATGACAGGACAAGAGGGAATGGCCTCAATTTGCACCAGGGGAAATTTAGGTTAGATATCAGGAAGAATTTCTTTATAGAGAGGGTTGTGAAGTATTGGAACAGGCTGCCCAGGGAGGTGGTGGAGTCCTCATCCCTGGAGGTGTTTAAAAAACGTGTAGATTTGGTGTTGAGCAATACGGTGTAGGGATCCTGACAGTGCAGGGTGAATGGTTGGACTTGATGACCTTGAAGGTCTCTTCCAACTAGATGATTCTATGATTCTATGAATAACATGTAAGACTGAACAAAATTTGAAACACGAAAGAATATGGAGAGAGCTTTGCTTGGAACTCAGAAAAAAAAGACTTTATGACCTTTGTAAGAAGAGGCAGGCAACTCAGGAAGACTCCAAGGATGTTGTGAGGTTATTCAGGGAGAAAATTAGAAGGGTCAAAGTCCAGCTAGAACTTAATCTGGTTATTGCTCTAAAAGACAATAAATGTTTTTTCTATAAATACATTAGCAATAAAAGGAGGGTTAAGGAGAATCTCCATCCTTTATTAGATGAGAGGGGGAAACATAGGAACAAAGGATGAGGAAAAGACTGAGATATATAATGCCTTCTTTATCTCAGCCGTTAACAGTAGAATCACTTGTTCTCTGGGAACTCAGCCCCCTGAGTTGGAAGACAGGGACAGGGAACAGAATGAAGCTCCCATAATCCAAATGGAAATGGTTAACAACCTGCTATGCCATTTAGATACACACAAGCCTATGGGGGCAGGTGAGATCTACCCAAGGTGTTCCAGTTTTGGCCGGGACAGAGCTAGTTTTCTTTTTAGTAGCCAGAATGACATTGCATTTTGGCTGGGGAAAGTGCTCCCTAAGTTTAATCATTTATCAGCAGTCCTGGCTAACTGGAGATGTCCCAGTTGACTGGAGGTTAACAAATGTGACATTCATCTAAAAGAAGGACCAGAAGGAGGATTTGGGAAACTACAGGCCTTTGTCTAAAGAACAAGTGTTATGAGGAGCAGCTGAGGGAACTGGGGTTGTTTAGCCTGGAGAAAAGGAGGCTGAGGGGAGTCTTTATTGCTCTCTAGAACTACCTGAATGAAGGTGGTAACGAGGTGGGTGTCAGTCTTTTCTCCCAAGAAACAAGTGATGGAACAAGAGAAAATGGCCTCAAGTTGTGCCACGGAAGGTTTAGATTGGATATTAGGAAAAATGTCTTAACAGGGTTGTCAAACATTGGAACAGGCTGCCCAGAGACGTGGTTGAGTCCTCATTCCTGGAGGTATTTAAAGGATGCGCAGATGTGGTGCGTAGAGACATGGTTTAGTGGTGGACTTGGCAGTGTTAGGTTAATGGTTAGACTCCATGATCTTCAAGATCTTTTCAAGTCTAAATGATTCTATGATTCTAAATGAAAATGTGATGCAATTTCATATGATAGCACCAAAGGCAAATTGTAGCAAAATCGATATCTTTTCCAAAAAGTAATATTTTAATGAAGGATAATACAGATCTAATCTATATACACCGCAATTTAAAAAAAAATAAAAAGTAATTCCACCTGGAAACTTTTAGTTTAGCTGGAGAAAATGGTCATTATTTCCAGAGTTGTGAGGTGTAAGAATCTACTAAAGAAGAAAGAGGTTGTGCTGAAAGTCAAACTGTGAAGCTCAAAGGAGGTTATTCTCAGAGTGTCACATCTATTGGTCTTAATATACTTCTAACTTAACTTCTGAATTAACAGCTCTACTACAGAAAATAAGACGGTGATAATAAAAGCTACTGATGCACTGGAATACTTCTTCAGGAAAATTAGGATATCATGAAAGACATTCAGAAATAGGATGAACAAGACTAATATAAATTTCTTCAATAAGATAGGAATTTTTTAAACCTGTATACACTCCTCTGTAATGAAGCGTCTATAAGCTCAAAGCAATATGGTTATAATGAGTATAAGAGATATATCTAACAGAAAGAAATGTTAGTGTCATTATATAAAGCATTGTGAGACTTCATCTGAAAAACGTGTACAATGCTTAGCCAAAAAATGAAAGGTTGAGGGAGGGTACAAATAAGCTTTTAAAAAGTACATGTGTAACATAAACAAGGCCAAAATTGTGTTTCAGCTACTAGATGATGTTGGCAGGAAAATAAATGGGAAAAGCTTTCTATTAATATATGAAGAACATTTCTTTGATTATTCAAGAATTTTTGCTGTGTTCATAAATCCTTATCGTATCACTTTGCTGCTGCCCATCTGAGTACTTCAGCCACTGAAACAGAGAATATAGATCTCTTACACTCGAGTACAATGAGTGCAATTATTTAAATAATGTGGAACTTACTGTCTAAGACTCTGTAGGAAAAAAACCCCACATTAGTGTCATGGTCAAGCAATCTTCTTGCAAGCCTGAAGCTTAAATTCAAGTCCAGTGTCTGTTTGTATTGTGATTGAAGGTGTCTCATATTTCAGGTGATAGCTATTTTGGAGCCTGTCTAGCTTGCTATACTTCTTTCAAAATAATAATCTGAGCTGAGAGACCTTTTGTAGGTCAAAACTGTCTGTGGCCACAAAAAAGGTTATTTTCACTGAGGCAAAAGTTTTAGACCAAAGCCTTCAAAATTCCAGTCTTTAAAACCGTACTTAAAACGCATTTGACAGGGTAGACCAAGAGCTTTCAACAGGAATTCAAAGGGATATGATTGCAGAGTATTTTATTATTTGGGAAGGACTAGCTTTGGAAGGCAATAAATTTATGTGAATACGTGGACTTTGAACAGCTGCAGAACTGAGGAATGACAGTTTTTATTTTGTATTTGTATTGTATTTTCCTTATCACCACAGTGTTGTTGTCATAGGATGATATTCTGCAAATGATTAAGAAATAAATCATAGAATAATAGAATAGTTTGGGTTGGAAGGGATCTTTAAAGGTGATCTAGTCCAACTCACCTGCAATGAGCAGGAACATCTTCAACTAGATCAGGTTGCTTAGAGATCCCTCCAGCAGAACCTTGAATTTTTCCAAGGATAGGGCATCTACGACTTCTCTGGGCAACCTGTTTCAGTGTTTCACCACCCTCAATGTAAAAAATTTCTTCCTTCTACCTAGTCTAAATCTATCCTCTTTTAGTTTAAAGCCCCTTGTCCTACCACAACATGCCTTACTATGAAGTTTGTCCCCACCTTTCTTACAGGCCCCCCCTTAAGTACTGAAAGGCTGTAATAAGATCACCCCAGAGCCTTCTCTTCTCCAGGCTGAACAATCCTGACACTCTCAGCCTTTCTTCATAGGAGAAGTGTTCAAGCCCTCGGATCACTTCTGTGGCCCTCCTCTGGACTCACTCCAACAGGTCCATATCTTTCCTGTGCTGAGGGCTCCAGAGCTGGACACAGTACTGCAGGTGGAGTCTCACAAGATCAGAGGGGAAAAATCACCTCCCTCAACCTGCTGACCACACTTCTTTGGATACAGTCCAGGATAAAGTTGGCCTTCCACATCCAGAGCCTCATACCTGTTGTGCAGAGGCACCAGTGAAGGTGAAGTGGGCAAGGAGGGGGTTTTTCTGTCACCCCAAGCATGAACTTACCTCCATTCACTCCCTTCCTTTAAGCTACTGCCTTCAGTTTGATAGGTGGAGGATACAGGATCTCATTGATCTTTTTTTTTTTTTTTTGGTGGCTGTTCTTGCTTCTGTCTCAGGGAGGGCAGCACGTAACACCATCAGTCTACCTCTTTCTCAGAATCTCTGATGCTTTTTAACCTTTATACTTCCTCTTGCAGCTCTGCCACCATATTAAGCAGACCGTCCACCTGGTCACACCTCACACAGCTGTTCTCACCACTGCTGTCCCTTACCAGTGAATGGCTCTGGCTGTCCCTGCAGCCCGAGATCTGGATGGCTGCATGTTGTCGTGGGAGCTCTGTCTGGGTTGCCACATCCGCTCTGTCGAGTGCAGAGGACATGGCTTTCTGCTGGGTGGATACCATAGCTAAGCTCCTGCTGAGAGGGTGATGGCCACCAAAGGAACTCACCTCTTGAGCTGGCAGGGTGACTGCACCCTTCCCATGCTCCCTTCCGCGTGAACCGCTGAGCCCTGCCCCAGCTGATGCGTTCTGCTCCGTTTGCCCACCCTGTTCCCAGCACCTCTGGTCGCTCGCACTACCCCGGCTGCGTTGTGTAGGTGTGGGGGTGCTGCCATTGCTCTGGAACACCTGGGCCTTGTCAGCATCTGGCACCAGAGCTGCCGGCTCCTGGGAGGGTCTCTCCTCTCCCCTGGGATTCCCTGCCTCAGAAGGAACCTCCTTGTGCCAAGATCTGCGGCTCTGCTGCACATCAGGCTGGCTCTGGAGCAGATCCCTGTAACGACTGAATAAATACGAGCGCATTGTCATCTTTCTTGTGACCCTAAATTCATTAAAAAGGGCACTCGTGTCTTAAGAATCACTGCACTTTTCTTTATAAGCTGTCACACAGTCACTATGGTATCTGTGGTATCCAGTGTGTGACCTACCTTCTACTTAATATCAGTAATGATGTGGAAACGGAACAATTACTGAAATACTGAGACTGGCACGCAGTGCACTGCACAACGACGATGGTAGAGATGAAACTGTAATCTGCACCCTACTGATGAGGTCAGGCTATCATCATCACCAGAGCATATACGAAATTAAGATGCTTCTCAGTCGGTCATATTTTTTTACCCTGTGCTAGGCCACCTGGCTTTCTTTATATGCCGTCACCCCATCCATCCCTTTATCACATACTTGTAGATGAGGCAATCTAGCTCTCAGGCTGACACATCACCTCACCTATCTCAGAAGGGGGTGCTTAGCCACCTCATAGAGCCTGATTTCGCTAAGGAAGGACCCTGAGTCAAATAGCTTAGACTAGCCATGTAATTTTTTATGTCAGTACGATTAGGTAAATTTCTTTTTAGTATCTTGATTATTTTTGAAGTTCCTGAAACAATAGAGTCCTGTTCCTAGATATGACTTACAAGTACTCCTAGAATATAAATAATAATAATAGGAAAAAAACACTGTAAAAATAATAATTACCCACAAAATACGTAGGCCTTCACTTGGTCTTCTCCCAGATTATTACAGTAATACTTTTTCGAATTTCTGTTTTTCATCATAAACAGAAAACTATTAGCCACTAGTCAAGAGTACAACTTTTTGCGTCTTTAAGTTATATCAGTCCCTCCTTACTTTTCCAGACTCAGATATAAATTTGAAAAGGCTATTTTCCTAATTGCCAGATGAACTTGGTATTTACAATGCCTACTCAGTATTGGGAAGTTTAGTCTACTATGTGGTAGAAACACGGGTTTTGCTATAAAGGACCTAGTTGTACTGTGAGCTTGAGCTTTATTATATAACTCTGAATGAGTGCTCTCTAGAACAGGTGCAAATGTTATTTCTGTTTATTCCTCTTGGCTTAGTTACCAGTCATAAGCACCTGTCTTATCTTAACATAGACTATTAGCATTTAATATACGTCTAGGTATAGCTAGGTCATCCAAGCAGTAAGTCAGATAACGGTAGGGGCCAAAAGATGGCCTCTCCAAAATAAAGATGTAGAGTCTTGTGCTATTTGTACTTCTTTTGTGCTGCCACATTTCAGTAATAGGGTCTTCATCCTCAGAATTTTTTCTTTTCTTTCTTGTTAATAAATGGGAATGACGATCCTTTCAACATCATTCGATCTAGCTACGAAATTATTTCACTACTAGGAATATTGCTTTAGGCCATTCTTATTTGAGTGTATGCTTTTTGCTAAATAGTATGACTGCAATAACATTTAAGCCTATTATCTGAATATAAATTCATTCCTCTCTTTACAAAAAGAAGCCCTAACCAGGCTGGATTTATTTCAATAGAGTTATGTATTTGCTTAAGCCTGGTTTGGAAGGTTTTAAAGACAGGAATTAACTTTTATTCTTAAAATAATTTATGTGAGATTTTGGGATACATCATAGTACTGAGATCAAAAGGTTAGTAATTTGTTTCATTTTCAAGAAACTGAAGTCAAAACAAAGAAATGCGAATAGCATGTATATCATCTGATGATAATTTATGATCAGAAATAAAGACAGATGGACTACTTCTGCTTGGTTTTGATGTCTCACAATTTTTTTAATTTTTTTTCTTTTCTCCAAATTTATATTCGGTGTTTACCATTAACAAAAATATTCAAATGCATTTAGGCCAGGAATTGATAGCCAATAAGACACTATTAGAAAAACATCCACTCAAACATTCAGCAAGCCAGTGTTTAATCAAAGTAATGTGTCATCTGCCCATGGCAGGGGGGTTGGAACTAGATGATCTTTGAGGTCCCTTCCATCTCTAACCATTCTATAATTCTAGGTTTTATTCTGGTTTATTTTTACTTTTTTGTGTTGTTTTATTTTTAATCTCTTTTCCTAACCAGAAGCCTTCTGAATTCAAAGTGTACTGCAAAATTATTATTAGCAGCCATAATTGAAATTTACAAAAAACCCCAAACAAATTAGCTTATACAATCTTTTTTCTATAACCCCATGCTGATTCGCATTAAAAAAAAAAAAAGAATTAGAGGGCTCATGCAATCAGTTAAGTCCTACATTATTGTTTTCATATTTTTTGTATAGTATATATATTTCAAGCCTATACTAGTGGTCATTCTGTTTACAGATTTTATAATATTGATACAACACTTGCTTTCTTCTAGTTCTCTGGAACTTCTCCCATATCCAGGACTTATTGAAAATCAACATTATTGGCACATAAAAGCCCTTGTTCAGCTCTTCTAATAGTTTTAGATTCAAGTTATTAATCTTGCTTCTTTGAAATATCTAACTTTATAAGCTGCTATTAAACATTTACCTGAGATATTGTTGGAATGGAAAATATTTCGGATATTATTATACTAAAAGACTGAAAAGAAATATTCAATAAACAGTCCTTTTTGCATTATTGTTGAAAAGCCTGACATTTCCACTTCAGAAGAATTATTATAGGATTCATCTTTTTTCCTGGTATATTTATGCTTAGATTTCCTCTAATTCAAAACATCCAGGTTCTGCCTTTATTTCTTTGGTGTCTCTTAACAGTCTTCTACAAGTTTTAGATGTTACATTACTTATGACTTTACCTCCTTTTCCCATTTGTTTCTTAATTAGAATACTCCTTATTTATATTCTTCAGCTGATTTCACTACCTAGCTGTGCTGGTTTCAGGGTTTGGGTGTTTTTCCTGCTATAGTTTTAAAACTTGCCTTTCTCACTTTCTCACCTTCTATTTTCACTTGTACTCCCCTTTTTCCATTGATCCTGCAAGCAAACGTTTTCTCTCTTCCCAAATTGCACTGCCAGTAAATTGCAGAAAAAAAAGCTACCTTGAGGCAATAAAAAACAAGCACCTTTTCCTTGCCAAAGAGTAATGTGGTGTTATCAGAAGTGTAAAATTCCTGAGAATAAGACTATTAGACATCTGGAGAAGTTAAAGAAACTTCAGCCTCTTTGACATCCTGTGCCTTAGGCATATTTGCTATAATTAACTCTCTCTACCAGGGCAGTTAACTAAAAATTCCCAGTAAATTTCACTATAAAGGAATATCTTTTGAGAGCCAGAAGAGATAGGTAAAAATCATTATGTAAGGCTGTGTCCTACAGAAAGCTGTTGTCTCATTATCTCCATTTTCTTTACTTTGGACCTGACGATATATCTGTCATTGATGGTGGTGAGAATTTACAGGCTGCAATTTCCTGGGAACCCACAGTGTTGCTATTCATCTTTTGATGGTGTGGAACTCAGCTCCTTCTTTCGGTGAGTTCTCTGTGTCACTTTTTTTACATGACAGGCTACACTGTTCATCGCTGCTAGGTACCTGTGAAACACAGCCAAGGAGAGGTGCCATGCTCCACAGCAGGGCAGAAGAGGTCTGGAGATGTCCTTCTGCTGAAGGGACATGTGATTGGGCAGGAAAATGGAGAATTGGAGCCTACTGCCTACTGATTCCAAGGCCGAAAATAAAGAAACCTATGCAAGATCTAAGCAAGGAATATAGAGTAAACAATAGTTCTACAGATAAATATCATATCCTTATCTTGTAGTTGGATTTCTCTTTATTTCTTCATAATAAAAATAAATGTTTCTGGCTATATCAGAAGGTCCAAATTTTGAAAGTTGTAAAAGATTTAAGCAGCATAATTCTAATTAAATCAATTTAATCTGTATTGATTTACATTTATTAAGGATCTGGCCCAGTATATAATTAAATGTAAAAACTTATAGAACACATATACAAGAGGAAAACATACCTGAAGGAAATTTTTTTCTCAATATGGTGGGTTTTTTTTTTCCATTATAGCCGAAACTGTATAACAGCTGTACTTTGAATAAATGTCATGAATCCAGGTTACTGTGAAGAAAAGTCAAAGCCTATTACCACGTATATCTCTTTGTTCTCTCTCCATGTGCATTTCAGAACAGCAGAAATGTTTTTGTTCAAAATCCTCCCAGCTGTAGGGAGTAATGATGCTGGAGAAAGCCAACATACCTCCACTGCTGCTCTTCTGTGTTTTGTAACAACTCGGTGACAACATCAGGGTTGATCATGCAAAAAGACCATCAAAAGTGAAAAGATAGTTAGCCAGTGGTGGGCCTCAATGAACCATTGTATCCTTCATTCTCTTCCTTCCAGGGTCTTTTAAAACAAAATTCAATGTACCATTTGAATGAGACGTATTAGTGCTTGATCTTGAACACATGACTTCCAACATTCCAGAAGAGTCTCAGGGTAGTTTGTTACTGCTTTTTTTTTTTTTTCTACTGAGAATTATGAGTAACACAGAAATTAAATAAGGCTTAAGAGAAATCTAAACCAAAATGAATGATTGATACCTGATTTTGCTTTTGTCAAACAGGAACCTAACACTGCCACTTTTGCTCGTGTCAGTGGAATCACTAATGGAACAAGGTCATATGTAATGCTCATCAGGCAGGGAGACTCAAGCCTTTTCAAAGGCTTGGACGGTGTGGAATTAAATCTTCCAGCTGAGAGGTGTAATCTATATTTTAAGTATTTTTTAATGTTGTGTGTTTACAGTATACATACAGGTTATTTAACATAGGATTAAATCGATCTCAAGGTATAGAATCTATTTTTTTGGTTTCCATTACATTCCTTTTTTCCCCTTTTCTTAATCTAAGTCAGATTTTGCCTGTCATACTCTTTCAAAGCACTTACTTGTGCATTGCCACACTTAACACAGCGGTCCCCTGTGTGTATCAAATGCAATGTGCTACTGCCCGCATTGTCTGTATCTCCAGACAAAACGTCATGTTGCTGCTGCCATGCAGGCTGTCACCTGTGCTTAAGTACTTCTCTATCATGGCGCTCACCTCTGACTGCATCTTGGCAGCTGCCAAATCATTCTTACAGGAACTATGACAAGAACTGTAATACTGAGCAAAATTTGTAAGGCATACCAAGGACAGAAAAAGGACAAAAAAAAAAAAAAAAAAGTTGTTTGTTTGCTTTTTCAGGGAAAAAAAAATGAATAAGCAAGATATGTATGGGATCCACTGCTAACCTGACACCAAAAAAATTGCCTTTAAGTAAGCCACAGCCACATGACCATATCAAATAAAGGAGGCCCTTGAAGTAATACTGAACAGGAATCTATGAGCACAAAGCCAAGTTTCTACCCTTCCTTAAGTCATACATTGCTTTTAGCTGAGGTTCTCCAAGATTTACCTTTATCAGGTCAGGCTCATCATGTGAAAGAAACAAGATATGAAATACTAGCCTAGTGGTTAGGAATACTATTCCTGGAAAAACAAACAAACTAACAAACACTTTGATTTCTTTCCCTGTAACATTATAACATTTTACTTTGTTTTGTTCTGATCTTGTCTTCATAGATTATAATTAATAAATCCTCTAAAAACTGGGAAAAAAAAAAAAAGAAAAAGAGAAACTTCAAAACTTTTCCCCCTTGAATATTCTGGATTGGAGGTTTCTGGCTTAAGTTCATGCTGTTCTAGTGCAAACATGTGAGTTAAACACCTACTGAGCTTACTGGACCTTGAATTTCATATAGAAATTACTGAGAGAGATGCGTTTTACCTTACTCAGGCACTTTACTAATACTTAAATTTAAGTTTCTAGTTCATCAGTTTTCATGTTAAATGAGATATGTATTACACATGCTGAGAGGTAGGTGACTTTAAAGGTTTTTATAGCAACATCTAGTTCTTTTATATTACACATCTAACTAATGAGTTTAAGGTGAGATTAATCAGATTAAATGTTGATGCCTACACTGTTTACGTCTGAGTTTATCACCCTGGATTGCTTTTATCAGTGGAGAGATACTGGCCATTTCACTCTGTAATTAGTCTGGCCTAGTTTAGATATCCGCCTTACGATGCTATAAATTGTTTCAATTTCTCTACAACTGCTTTTATGTGAGAAGAGGCAGAATCTCAGTGGTGAAGTGCCCTTGGTGACTGTATCCTCCATCCTTCCCTCATTTTCATCTAAAAATTATGCCTGCAGAAAAGAGATTAAGCAACTTAACTGGGCAGAGGTGATCTGTCTCTTGAGGTTCCCGAGGAGTCTGACTTTCTTTCACATAGTGAAGGTCCCCACTTAATTTAGGAACAAGAATTACAAAGTTTGGGTGCGAGGAAGATGGGATAAGTAAAGTGACAAATTTTACTTCTGGTTTCTGTCTGAATAGAGGTTATGCAGAAGTAACAGCTGACTGAAATACAAGCCCACAGGGCTTACAAATGTGCCTTTGTCCCTGCCCAGCCAGACCTGCAATACGGTATCATCATGATCTGTCAGCAAAATAAACAGGCAAAACCAACTTCAGACAGATTCGTATTGTGTTAGGTTTTGTGCTTAAACGCTCATCTCCACATACATGAAGAAGCCCAAAGTCACAACAGGCAAGGGAACCCTGGTAACCCAGGCAGAAGAATGAGTCCACCAACTCAGTCTCTCTTAGGGTATCTCAGGAGGATGTCAGCCTCACAAGCTGTGAGTGAGACCCATCAGCATCAGTCAACAAAAAAAGGCTCTTTGGGCCACCTTACAGGCTGAGAGTCAATACTGCCTACAGAGGTAGGGGGCTTAAGTGGGATGCAGGGGGTAGGATTTTGGGATTGTGCAAAACTATTACCACATGATGAGAAGAGGAACCAAAGGCAGAAAAAGAGAAAGATCTGGATGGTTTGTGAAGGAACTGGAACGGGAAAGTAGAAAGATTAACAGATAAAAGAGGCCAGATGCCTCTTATGAGGCTACTGGTCAATATGCTTATCTGGCCATACCCTATGCCTCATCACCACAGTCTGTTCTGTATTCTCATTAAACTTCATTTCTGACTACTTTTTCCGAGTAAGGGGCTTTTTTTTTTTTTCAGTGTGCATGTGTGTATACATGGAGGTCTGAGCGGCAGCAGCCAGAATTCATAGAACCATAGAATCATAGAATGGTTAGGGCTGGAAGGGACCTTCAAAGGTCATCTAGTCCAACCCCCCTGCAAGGAACAGGGATATCTCCAAGTAGATCAGGTTGCTCAGAGCCTCATCCAACCGGGCCTTGAACGTCTCTAGGGATGGAGCATCCACCACCTCTCTGGGCAACCTGCTCCAGTGTTCTACAACTCTCATGGTAAAAAATTTTTTCCTAATATCCAACCTGAATCTACCTCCCTCTATTTTAAAACCATTACCCCTTGTCCTATCACAACAGGCCCTCCTGAACAGCCTCTCCCCATCTTTCTTGTAGGCCCCCTTGAGGTACTGGAAGACCGCTATAAGGTCACCCCGGAGCCTCCTCTTCTCCAGGCTGAACAGCCCCAACTCCTTCAGCCTGTCCTCATAGGAAAGGTGCTCCAGCCCTCTTATCATCTTCGTGGCCCTCCTCTGGACCCTCTCCAACTGGTCCATGTCCTTCTTATGTTGGGGACTCCAGAACTGGACGCAATACTCCAAGTGAGGTCTCACGAGGGCAGAGTAGAGGGGGAGAATCACCTCCCTCGACCTGCTGGCCACTCTCCTCTTGATGCAGCCCAGGACGCGGTTGGCCTTCTGGGCCGCAAGAGCACATTGCCGGCTCATATTGAGCCTCTCGTCCACCAGTACTCCCAAGTCCTTCTCCTCAGGGCTGCTCTTGATCCATTCTCCGCCCAGTCTGTATTTGTGCCTGGGATTGCCACGACCCAGATGTAGGACCTTGCACTTGGCCTGGTTAAACTTCATGAGGTTGGTACGGGCCCACCTCTCCAGCCTGTCGAGGTCCCTCTGGATGGCATTCCTCCCTTCCAGCGTGTCGACGGCACCACACAGCTTGGTGTCATCGGCGAACTTGCTGAGGGTGCACTCCATGCCACTGTCCACGTCACCGACAAAGATGTTGAAGAGGGCCGGGCCCAACACAGACCCCTGAGGGACGCCACTCGTGACCGGTCTCCACTTGGACATCGAGCCGTTGACCACTACTCTCTGAGTGCGGCCATTGAGCCAATTCCTTATCCACCGAGTGGTCCATCCATCAAACCCATGCCTCTCTAGTTTAGAGAGAAGAATGTCGTGCGGAACAGTGTCAAAAGCTTTGCACAAGTCCAGGTAGATGATATCCGTTGGTCGACCCTTGTCCACCGATGCTGTCACCCCGTCATAAAAGGCCACCAAGTTGGTCAGGCACGATCTGCCTTTGGTGAAGCCATGTTGGCTGTCACCCACCACCTCCTTGCTCTCCATGTGCCTTAGCATGGTTCCCAGGAGAATCTGCTCCATGACCTTGCCAGGCACAGAGGTGAGGCTGACCGTCCTGTAGTTGCCCGGGTCCTCCTTGTTCCCCTTTTTAAAAATGGGGGTTATGTTCCCTCTCTTCCAGTCATCGGGGACCTCGCCAGACCGCCACGACTTCTCAAATACAATGGCCAGTGGCTTGGCAACTTCATCCGCCAGTTCTTTCAGGACCCGCGGATGGATCTCATCAGGTCCCATGGACTTGTGCACCTTCAAGTTCCTCAGATGTTCCCGAACCTGCTCTTCAAATACAGTGGGTGGTGGTTCATCCTCACAGTCCCTGCGAGTTCTTTCCACAGCTTGGGTGGTAAGACAAGAGGCTTTATCAGTGAAGACTGAGGCAAAAAATTCATTGAGTACCTCAGCCTTCTATATGTCGCGGGTGACCAGAGCACCAGTATCCTTCCGGAGGGGGCCTACATTCTCCTTGGACTTCCTTTTGTCCCCTACATACCTATAGAAGCATTTCTTATTGCTTTTTATATCCCTTGCCAAATTCAATTCCTTCAGGGCTTTAGCCTTCCTCACTTGATCCCTGGTCACTTGTGCAGCTTCTCTATATTCCTCCCAGGCTATCTGTCTCCGCTTCCACCCTCTGTAGGCTAACCTCTTCATTTTCAGTTGGTCCAGGAGCTCCTTGCTCATCCACGCAGGCCTCCTGGTCTTTTTGCCCGACTTGTTCTTCATTGGGATGCACCTCTGCTGAGCTTGGAGGAGGTGCTCCTTGAATGTGGACCAACTTTCCTGGGCCCCTCGTCCCTCCAGGGCCACCTCCCACGGCACTTTGCCCATCAAGTCCTTGAAGAGGCCGAAGTCCGCCTTCTTGAAGTCTAGGGTACAGAGCTTGCTGAATGGTTTCCTTGCTGCCCCATGGATCTTGAACTCCACCGTGTCGTGGTCACTGCAGCCAAGGCTGTCCTTAAGTACCACATCGCCCACCAGTCCCTCCCTGTTGGTGAGCACAAGGTCGAGCATGGCACCCCTCCTTGTCAGCTCCTCTATCACCTGCAGGAGGAAGTTGTCATCCACGCATTCCAGGAACCTCCTGGACTGCCTGTGCCCTGCCGTATTGTCTCTCCAACAGATGTCAGGGTGGTTGAAGTCCCCCATGAGGACCAGGGCTTGTGACCGCGAGGTTGCTCCTATCTGGCTATAAAGCACCTCATCTGCTCTGTCCTCCTGGCCAGGTGGCCTGTAACAGACCCCTACTGTAACATCCCCTATCCGTCCCCATCCTCTAATCTTGACCCATAAGCTCTCTGTCAGCGCGTCCTCCGACCCCAGGCGAAGCTCCACACACTCCAGACGGTTGCTGACATAGAGTGCGACACCCCCTCCTCGTCTCCCCTTCCTGTCCTTTCTAAAAAGCTTATACCCCTCCATGTTGACACTCCAGTCATAGGAGTCGTCCCACCACGTCTCCGTGATGCCAATAAGGTCGTAGCCCTGCTCATGTGCACGCATCTCCAGCTCATCCTGTTTATTTCCCATGCTGCGTGCGTTGGTGTAGATACACTTTAGCTGGGCTCCCGACAAAGCCGACTCGCTGGCTGGAGCGACAGGGGTTCTCTTGGGTGGCAGCATAAGTTCATTTGAACATACCTGTGATCCTTCCTCAGCCTCTGGACCCTCAGTGCTGGCACTGGCGCCATGCTGACAGCGGTGGGCTGAACTGTGCTCCCCCTCCCCCAGCAATACTAGTTTAAAGCTCTTTGCACGAGTCTGGCAAGCCTTTGTCCAAGCACCTTCTTCCCTTTCTCGGTTAGGTGCACGCCATCTGCCCCTAGCAACCCAGGCTTCTCAAAATTTACCCCATGGTCAAAATACCCAAAGCCCTGGCTGTAGCACCAGTCCCTGAGCCATGAGTTAACCTGCCAGATACATTTGGCCCTTGCAGGTCCCTGCCCCTCGACTGGAAGCACTGATGAGAACACTATCTGTGCCCCAGAGTCCTTGACTGCTGCACCCAGGGCCCTGAAGTCCCTTTTGATGTTTTTCAGGTTGCTGACAGCTGTATCACTGGCACCCACATGAAACACCAGTAGTGGGTAATAGTCTGTGGGCCGTATGAGGTCAGGTATTCTCTCAGTAACATCCCTGATACGAGCGCCCGGGAGACAGCATACCTCCTGAGACAGCGCATCGGGTCGGCAGATGGGTGCCTCCGTACCTCTTAGGAGGGAGTCACCCACTACCACCACGCACCTTTTTTTCTTGGTGGCGCTAGTTACCACCCTTGTTGGTTGAGCTGCCTCATCTTTCTCCAGTGCCTCCCCCGAGGTGCTAGGTTTTACTTCTTCGGTCTGCAGAGTGGCAAAGCGGTTCTGCAGGGGTATCGTGGGGTTCTGGGGAAGCTGCTGCTTCTTCCTGCTGCGCCTGCTGCGCCATACAACTTCCCATTTGTCGGCATCTTCTGCTTTCTTACTTACCTTATGTGTCAGTGTAGGGGTTTTTGGTTGGTGCACTGGTTGCTGCGGTTCATGTGCAGACTGCGCCTGGAACCAAGCATCCAGCTCCCTCTCAGCCTCCCTGATGTCCCTCAGCCTCCTGACAGTCTCTTGCAGTTCAGCCACCTGCCGCAGGAGCTCCTCCACCTGGATGCACCTTCTGCAGTCAGGGCTGGTGCCTGCCCCAGAAGTAGGATCCAGGCACTGCCTGCAGCCCAGGGTCTGCACCGCAGCCTCTCCCCTTGGCTGTTCCGTCTGCACGGAGGCATCGACTGCCGCAGGGGGAGCCGGTGCAGACCTCGCGGCTGAAGCTGCAGCCCTTGCTCTAAGGCGGGTGTTGGCCATGTTATCCTGAGAACCAGGAACAGCAAAAGTCCCGGGTCGGCGCCCTCCCTGACGCGCCCTGCCTGCGCGAACTGCCGCACGAACTGCCGCTGCCCCTAGACCAGCTACTGGGTAGACTGGATGTCTAAAGCCGACTACTGGAGGGATCCATACTGTATGTGTAAATTGCCCACTAACAAATCATCCTGAGCTGCCAGAGATGGAAACAGGACTAAGCTGTCTGTGTTACCTGTATTTGTGTGAATGTTTCTGTCAGTGTTAATTTGCATGGCCAGCCATGTGAGTATGTATAGGTGTGTTGTGGAAGTGTATATATGTGTGTGTGTGTGTGTGTATATACCTATGAAGGATACATGCTCAGCTCAGTCTGACTTCTGGCTGTACCTAGGAACATAGCGCTATGGCAGCCTCACCTCTGTCAGGCTACTGGAATCAGCAACTTGCAGTGAATTTTCCATGTATTTGGTTTCTGTGTGTTATTAACCTGAATGTTATAAACACTTATAAACTTACCGAGAAATGTAAGGAGCAATTTCAGTCCTTTGGTTCAGATGAGAATTTCTCATATATGAGGGACAATTTCCTCAAATTTCAAAACTTGAGGGGTTCCTTCTGTGCTTTATAATACTGTTGTTCAAAAGCTGCTATCTCTGCAAGACCTAGTTGTGAAGTGTGGGAATGAATTTTTTACTCCATTTTCATTGAAATAACTTTTGGTATTGGATAAAGCTGTGGACAGTCACTTTTCCAGTCTTCGCTATGATGGTCGTAAGTGTGGAATATTTGTGTAAATGTAAGTGAGTCATAGAAGTTTGGGGTTTGAAATCAAAGAGGGAAAACTACATTGTGGAAAGGGAAAATTGTGTAGAGAGGAGATTTTTATTATAAAGTTAAAAAACCCACATCTATTTGCCAGCAAGAAATTACAGCAAGCTATATCCTCAGGTCTTTCTAAAATGAGAGGTCTATTTCACTGTCTATACACCTTATGTTTTATACCACACCCATTATAATTAGGATTTGGCACGATATTCTACTGAAGTCGACGGTTACTGTTATTTCTGGAAAAGAGTAAGCAATCAGAGCAATCGTTTCCATATCTTCTTTCAGAATAGTAAAGGAATCAGTAGTCTACAATAGCTGCATTTTTTTGTGGGAGATTTTGTTCATTTCTTGCATTGTATTCTGTCTGATGAGACTGATATGACCATTAGCTATCACAGTTGGAAAGATATATAATTTGAAGAAACAAGTCACAGTCTTTATTCTTAACCTGTTTTGAGTGAAAACAGAAACAAGTCTGAGCACTGGCTTCGTTACTATGTTCTTAATCTGACTCCTTTCTCTTCGCTATTCAAAAATCCAGGTAGTTCATTGTTTTGGCATGATGGGAAGGCTATGAATGCATGAATTAGTCATTCAGTACTTAAAACCATCAAAAGGGGCATATTAGGCTGAATCCCCCGTCCATCTACCTTGCTCGTAACAATGCCTAGCAGAGGAAGGATAGATGCATGAAATAATTCTTCTTAATGCAAATCCAGGTTTTAGCAATGTGCAAGGAATTCCAAGCTGAGGGTATAATCTTTCTTCTTGATGGTTTCTGATGAATTTTTCTTCTACAAATGCATTTAGTTGCTGTCTGAATCCATGCAAATATTTGGCATCCACAAAATCTGTTGTCAATGACTTCCATCATTTCAATTTTGTATCATGATTCAACAGGACATAATAGCTCTCATAAACTTTGCTTTGGAGAATAGAAGATTGTACAAAATGAGAGTAACTCAAGAACTAGTTGGTAGCCGTCAGTAAAGTTATGTATTTAAAGTTATGCATGTTATGCATGGGCTTTGCATCTTCACTCTATAACCACACTTAAGGCTGCCTTTGAAAACATATGGTTGCCTAAGTTTGGCTGGCTTGTGTTATATCAAGGGATACATCACCTTTCAGAGAAGAATCACAGAGACAGCTAAGTAAGTACACATCTTTTGCTCAGAAATGCCTCCGTATGATTTGACTAAGAATGCACAGACACTCTGCAGACAAATCAGGAATGGAACTCAGCCTTCCTAAAACTCTGTCTATGTTTTTGCGATAAAAAAAGAAACAATCCTTTTAATCAGCGACTATCCCAGTTCACTCACTTTAGTTAACATCTTACTCTCTAGTGTTCTTTTGTATCAGATTCAGTTTTAAGCAAGCAGAGTATTTATTACTCCAATTACTTTATTAAATATTGCCAGGCAGAGAAGTCCTTGAATGCAAGGACCTACTGTACAGTTCACATAAACCTGTATTCATTTTTTTTAAAGGGAAAATGGCTTTAATTTCTGCTTGATAGAATTTATCTATGAGATGTGAAAACCGCAAAGATATTCATCACAACCTTTCTTTTTCTAGTCCTATTAATGGGTGCACAATCTCACTGTGATTGCATCCTGTTTCTATCAATTTATATACGGGAATTATATGTTCTTTTCTATTAAATATTCTGAAGAAAACATATTTTCAAACTCACAGTCTTTCTCGTACTGTAATGAATCTATTTTATTACAGTTGAAAGCATGCTACAGAATGTCCATTTCTGTTATATTGAAATTCAGTGCAAAATACCTTTTATTAAAATATAGCATCTGCTTGTAAAGCAATATGCACTTTTATAGGGATAACAAAGAACCATGTGCCTGTGACATTAATTTAGCATTTGAAGTGACAAAGAATTTCCTTGAAAAGAAGGAGTAAATTGTTAAGGATTAAAAAAGTTAAAAGGAAAAAAAAATATCTCTGTCCACTCTTCCATTTAGAACAATAATTAGTATCTTTTAAATAATAGTACTTCACTGCATTTCAATGTACATTTAACTATGTTCTCATCCTCTGAATCAAAAGTGTTTCTGACTTCAGCTCAGAAGCATAGCTGTATATACCTTAGAAATCTGCTGGTCTGGGGTGGAAGTAAGTTATATGTAATCTCTTCTTTCACCTCCACTTCTTTGGACTGAGCCTTGCCATCCATTGGCAATTATATACTTCACAGCAAGTTGCAAAACCACACTGTAAGCTGTTTGCTCCCTGATTCTGCTCTGGGCCGTTAGACTACTGCCAGTCAGCTGCTCCAGTGATGTATAGTAACATGCATGTTATAAAACACTGTGATATTTTGTGTGTGTGTGTGTGAGATTATGTTCTTTCCGAGGTAGGGCAAGGGAATTTCTGTGGAAACAATTTATTGGAGGTTAACACATTAAAAAAACTAAAAACCTGGAAAGCTCAACTCTACTTTTTCAGGTGAGTGTTGCAGAGCTAAAACAGCGTTCAGCTGTGTTAGTGTGATGCACAACCATGTTCCCTTGACACTAGCCCAACAGTGTGACAGTGCTGTAAGGACAACCATCTCTGAGCCATATTCTACCAGTATATGTAATAGGAAGACCAGATAGTTGAGGACTGGTAAAAATTACTACTGGATTCATCCTCTGAAATCTAAGATGAAGAGCTACAGCTGCTTGGCAAGCCAGGTAAAGGAGGCTACAGTATTTGCTTCCACAGCACTAGCGAGAAGGAGTAAAAGGAAAACTTAACAGTGTAAACTGACAGCTGCTGACTCCAGGCTTTTAGTAGCCTAGCAGGTGCTATGCTGAGCAGCACACAGTGGCAGTGGAACAGTACAGACAAGTGGAATGAATGAAAGAGTAAAAATTGCATGTAGACTGAGGTCTGAGAAAGGCCACTGATCCGAATTATTCCAGTGAAATGGAAGTTAAATCTGGCAGTAGTACAAAGCAGTCCTCCTTTACCTTACGAGCAGATACCATATAAGACTACAAATCCCTCGCTGACCTGCTGAGGCCAGAAATGGTACTCACAGTCATTGTGTAAGGACAGATAAGCACCCAGATGGAGAAAAGCCAAATAGATGTTTATCTGCATGAACTAACAAAACATTCTTGAGACTGTGCCTAGTCACGTTCTCTCAGTGATCCTAGAGGAATCATTTTGTTTCTCTTTTCTCATCTCTGAGTCAGAGTTTCAGCATGCTGTCGTGGTTTAGGCCGCTCCGGCAACTAAACTCCATACAAGGTTGGAGGTATGGCATGTGCAAGCAAACCAAATATATGTGATTCCAGGCTAGAAACACCATGACTGTGAGCAAATGTCACAGGACCTGTGTGGATTGATCCTGGCCAGTTGCTAAGCACCCACATAGGCACTTGCTCAATCCCCCTTCCCTCCCCGAGAAAGACAAAGAGAATAAAAACAAAAGGGTTGAAAGTGGTGGGTTGTGAGAAAGTTTAATAAATTAAGGAAAGAGGAAAAAAATTCCTACCACAAGAGATGCAACGGCAATCACTCACCACCCCCCACAAGCAGACCAATGTTCAGCCAGTCTGCAAGCAACAGCCACCTGGGAAGAGACAATCTTTTATTGCTGAACGTGGCACTGAGTTGTACAAAATATCACTTCGTCCAATTTAGGTCAGCTGTTCCAGCTGTGTGTCCTCCCGACTTCTTGTCCAGCCCCAGCCTACACACTGAGGGGCAGAGCGAGTAAAAGAGAAAGCTTTGATGCTGTGCAAAAACTGTTCAGTGGTAGCTGAAACTGATGTGTTTTCAACACTCTTTTAAAAAGTCACAAGTCCAAAACACAGCACCATGCAGGCTGCTATGAAGAAAGTTAACTCCATCCCAGCCAGACCCAGAGTAGAGTGGTCCAGCTTGTCCCAGGATGCTGATGCTGCTCCTCACACTCTAATTATCCCTGCCTACACCTGACCTGATGTTCAGGTGTGTTTCCAATTCAAACGAGATGGAAATTCAGGTCCCACGAAAGATAGGTGAGCTTGTCAGTCTTCTCTTTTTGAGCAGGCTCTGTGGGAGCCACATGTGACCTCTGGATGTCTCTGAAGAAGCTGACTGAAGATAGTAGTGTGGGAAATAACCTGGCAGTGCCTTAAACTGAAAATATTTCCTGTCTCACCCTGAATTGTTGCTTCCTGGCACAGGTCAGGGTAACTTAACTCTTGGTACCAATTTTCTCACGGACAACCTTGACAAAATGATGTTATTAACCAGGCCATTCATTATTAGTCATATGTTCACTTCCTTCTGTGGGAATATCTGCAAAACTGCCTATGAACCAGACTCCTCAGATTAGCCCTGGCTTTTCTGGGGAAGGGGAAACTGCAGGCATCCCTGTATACACACAGTTTCATCAGAGAGAGCACTGATCAGGGGAGGGGGGAAGGGAGGTGAGAGAATCATCTCACGCAGTAAGTTCACAGTGCAGATGTCTGTCTCCCAGCTGCCTGCCTGGTAAGAAAGACTCAGAGATGCTCAAGATTAGCACATTACCACATGCATCCAGTACCTAGGGAATTAAAAGACAAACAAAAGGCCCCATGGGTGTCTATCAGCTTTGCAGTCAGCCAATTTGTTATCACTCTCTCCCTATTCCTACACTATTCTCCATCCTCTTCCCTCTGCTCTTCTGCCCTTCTTAAAGATGTAGACAAGGCATCTCACAGAGCCACTCTTAGGGACTTTCCCCCCAGTCTGCCTTGTCTCAGGGCTATCACTCTTCCCTTGTCTCCTGCAGACCGAACTGCCAGGAAAGACAAAGAGCAGGGAGCTGTTGGCTTAAATGAAAGTCTGGTGTGGTTGACAATGCCTCTCTTCTTGCACCATACACATCTCCGGGTCAAGTCTCTCTGTAAGATGTCTGTTTTCAGAGTATTTCAAGAAGATTAGGAGACCAAAACTTTTATCTTAAATACTTAAGAGGTTTCTTCCCATCATGGCCATGGAGTTTTGTTTTTTGACACCTAACGATTAACTCCTGTTCTTCACCATGTCTGTGTAGGTGTGGAAAGGAAAGATGTTTTACCTAATACTGTGTCGTGGTTTAGCCCAGCCAGCGTCTGAACTACCACAAGGCCACTCTCACTCCTCCTCTCAGTGAGGTGGAGAGGAGAAAAATGTAATAAAAGGACTGATGGTCGAGACAAGAACAGAGAGGGAGCACCCACAGACCATGGTCCTGGGCAAAACAGACTCAGCTTGTGGATAAAGCAATTCAATTTATTAACAGTTTCTTGAGAGGATAGAGAGAAAACAAGGCCAGATCTTAAAAACAACAACACCTCCCCCCTTCCAGCCTTTCCTTTCTTCCCGGCTTTACCTTCTCCACGCATCGGCACAGGGGAACAGGGAATGGGGGAGTGCAGGTCAGTTCATCCCATGTTGTTACTGCCACTTCTTTTCCCAAAGGAGGAGGAGTCCTTGCACCCTTTTCCCTGCTCCGGTGGATCCCCTACTCATGAGGCAGTCCACAGACCTCCAACATGAGTCCTGCCTGCAGGATGCGATCCTTACCCATCAGATTGCTCTGACACGGTCTTTTACCACAGTCACAGATTCTTAGGGAGTTCTGACTCGCTCCGGCGTGGATCGTCCCATGAACTCTAGATGCATCTCTACTTTTGTTGTGCGTCACATTCTCCACAACCTCTCTCACGCTCAAGCATCTTTTTCTCCAACATGTGCTTCTCCACGGGCTGTGAGTGGGTCTCTGCTCCACCGAGTCTGTCCTGTCTGCAGGGTGGCCGCTGCCGTCTCACCACCAGTTGCAGGGGAAACTGAGCTCCAGCACACCTCGTCCCGTTCCATCTTCACTGACCTGATGTCGGTGTGGCCGTTTTTCCCAGATCTTAGTCCTCCCTGGATCAACTTGGCCCAGCGGCACCCCAGGAGCAGGGTGGTCCCCAAGTTCCCCAAGCGGCACCGCCGCGGCCATCCTCAGTGGGTGGCACCTGCCTGGCGCTGGCAACTGCCCACCCAGAGGGCTGGGGGGGAAGGGGCAGTCCCCTGCCTCCCCCCTCTCCTCACTCCAGGTCCGGAGCATGGAGCAGCCCCCGGCTTCTTTGTCCCCGACTTAAATAGGCCAATTCGCAGAGGCACTGATGGCTCTACCCTGGCCTGAGGGGATGGGGGTTCCGACTTAGCCAGAGACTGATCTTACCCTGTCTGGAAGCCCGCAAAATTACAGGGGGTAAATCCTCTTTCCCACCACCAGAACCCCGCCACACAAACCCAGCACACACTGTTATCTGTCTTTTCTACTAATAAAGGAAACAAATGTCCTTGATGACACATGCCATGTCTCTCATCTTTTCTAAGTATCTAAACTTTCACTTTCTGTCTACCAACACTGCAGACATGCACAGACTTGAGAAGGATTTCTCAAAAGTCAGCTAACAAAGCTGAAGCAACAAAAGCAAGTGCTCTGCCACAAAAAGAGCTCTTTTCCCACAATAAGTGACTACAAACTGGATTTAGGCTTTATTCCTATAAATACTTCCACAAACATTGTAATTCTGCTCATCCACTTAAAATTATTCACACATGAAAACATGTAGGATCAGGACCTTACACTATAAACACTGACAGAAATTAAGCAGATACTATTTATTTTATTTATTTATTTTTAGTTACAAACCATATCTTCTGGATGGAAAAAAATGCTAGATATACAAAAAGAAACTTACACTTTCCTTAGCAAATGAAATTACTTGAACATCAGGAAATTAACAAATAGGGAACCAAGGTATTTCTCCAACTGTCACATAACATTTTATTATTTGCTTGACTCAAGGCACTCATTAGTTCTCAACTTTGACTTCTAAAATTTGCCAGAATACATCATTAGACATTATTTTGCATAGCAACACTTCTCATTTTCCTATGAAAAATGTTTCCCAATTCACTAGCATACAAACATGTACTTAAATACCACTCATTAGAAAACAAATTTTAATAATAACAACAAGAAACAGTGCTAGTAGCTGTCTTTTACAGATAATAGAGATTGTATATTAAAGCTTTAAAAGTAATAGAGTCCTGCATTGTCATGACTCTGATTACAAAATAGCTGCCTTCTACAACCCCAGTTGAGCTTCCTTAATTTAAGCAGGACATCATACAAGCAAGTGGCAAAATATATTGCTGGATTACATGTTCTATAATCAATATATAAGGTAACATTAAATATGTAGCCATTCTAATTTTAATAACAAAAATAATAATTAAAACTGTAAGAAAACAACGGTCTGACTTTATATTTCTCAGGATTATATTCTTAACAAAATCTCTACTACACATTTAGCAGACATTATAGAAAGTCTATGCTACTGTTCCAACAGCATACTCCATATTTTCATTATGGAGTAAGTAATGACATAAAGGAGTTGCTGAGGATGTCAGGTTGGAAGAGTTACAGTAATTGTAATGGGAGAAAGAACATGTTGCATCTCTGCACAGCAGAGAAGGACCTGGGGGTGCTGGTCGACAGCCGATTGAACAGGAGCCAGCAGTGTGCCCAAGCAGCCAAGAAAGCCAACGGAATCCTGGCATGTATCAAAAACAGTGTGGCCAGCAGGAGCAGGGAAGTGATTGTCCCCCTATACTCAGCACTGGTGAGGCCACACCTTGAGTACTGTGTCCAGTTTTGGGCCCCTCACTTCAAGAAGGACGTTGAGATGCTGGAGCGGGTTCAAAGAAGGGCAACGAAACTAGTGAAGGGTTTAGAGAACTTGTCCTATGAGGAGCGGCTGAGGGAGCTGGGACTGTTTAGTCTGGAGGAGGCTCAGAGGGGTACCTTATCGCTCTCTACAATTACCTGAAAGGAAGTTGTAGGGAGATGGGGGTCGGTCTCTTGTCCCACGTTATGAATGACAGGACGAGAAGGAATGGCCCCAAGTTGCACCAGGGGAAATTTAGGTTAGGTATCAGGAAGAATTTCTTTACAGAGAGGGTTGTGAAGTATTGAAACAGGCTGCCCAGGGAGGTGGTGGAGTCCTCATCCCTGGAGGTGTTTAAAAACCTTGTGGATTTGGTGTTGAGCAACATGGTTTAGGGACCCTCACAGTGCAGGGTGAATGGTTGGACTCGATGATCTCGAAGGTCTCTTCCAACCAGATGATTCTATGATTCTAACAGTTCATTTTCTGTATTAAGGAAAATAGCTAATGCTTTCCTTTATAGATTACAAAGTGTGGTGTAGGGGAAGCAAATATCATGTTCCCTCACTTACAGATGAGGAAGCTGTCAAAGAGACAAGTAAAAGCTACATCTATACAGAAAAACTTAATAGGACCCCAACTAAATACTAAAACTCAATCATTTCCAGCAAAAGACAGGCAGGTTCTAAATCCATCTCAGTTCAGGAATCAGCACAGGCTTCGGACCATTATTCTGCAGAACTTGCATGTTTTGACAGCTTGAAGAGTCAAATAGTAAAGATATGGGCTATTCTAATCAGCTTCTTTGGCAGAAAATGATCCTGGCAGATTTAATTTACTACTGAGCATGTAGCCCAAGTGATGTTCCTCATATCATCACCAGACTACTGGTACCAATGCAAGGAAAGACAGCACAGCAAAGCAAAGGTCTTCTGAATCTCAGCCTAAAGCACTGTCCATGTGCTCATTTTTTCTTGAAAGCTCAAAGTGTTCAGTTTCAGATATTAGGTGAAGAACACTGCAACATATTTTAAACTATATTTTTATCTAAATAAATGTGTTTGTGATATTTAAAAGATATTCACTTTGTCCATGGAAAAAGACTATTTGATATTAATGAAAGCTTCAGCTTACTCAGAATAAGTAAAAGAAGTCCAAAAGAAAATTAACGAAGAGTCTAAACAACTTAAAAATAGAAAAAAAGATGTTAGAATGATTTGCTGAAATCAAAGAGATTTGGATCAGACTGCTTCAATCACTGCTATGCTTTGACAGAATTCTTTTGTCTAATGTTTATGTTTATCACATAAATGATTTCTAAGATCTGGGTCTGGAGCTGGACTGGCTTAAATGTGAAGTGTGAACAGAATACAAAAGTAGGATTTTTGCCCCCCTTTTTTTTCAAATATGTATCAAGCTATTCAATTACACTGAGTTGGTTAGAGCAGCTGAAGACTTACTGCTTTTTTAGAGTAACAAATTGCACTGTTGAAATATTTGCTATGTTAAAATGTTTCAGTCACGTTCCAGATAAATAAATAATATTTACAGTGGTATTTGAACTGAGACATGCCTGCTATTTTTTTTGTTAATGAATAGAAAGCTTATTAAAACAGAGATTTAGGGCATTTTTTCCTCCTTTTGATCGTTAATTGTGTTTACGACATATAATATTCTTTTGGTGGTGGTGTTACTCTTACAGTGCTCAGGGCACTATAATTTTCTTTTATAGTGGGGGATACAATATTTATTGTTTGTATTTAGAAAGTTTAGAGTGGCTGACTCTGTCATATATATTTTTCTAAGCTTCTCAGGTCTTGAGTCATCAAAATCACCCGGGGAGAGATTTACACTAAATCAGAGCAGACACTTTCTATACTTGCACTTCCCCTCTAACTATGTTGTGTAAGTCTTGTTTAAATGTGCTTCTGGAGGTAATTTTAGTGTGGGTATATTTAGTTCCCTTTATATTTTCAGCAATCTTGATAAAATAAAAGATCCCCCATGCACAATAAACTTGTATTTTCTGTACTCAGAAGTGACGTGTAGTGCTTAAAGCTGCCCCAATTGCATTACTTTGAAGGATATTATGTTATTTTTTCACTTAACCCCAAAGAGAGCCTGAGTCAACCTACTAGGGCCATAAATCTAGAAATGCTCTTGGCCAAATTTTGCTTTTATCTCCACTAATGTACATCAGGACTTACACCTTTAACTTCAGTGAAATTACTCCAGATTCACACTAGAAAGACGATGACCAGATTTTGACTGCCTAACTCAATGTTCTTTCTCACTTGAGTATATTACAGCTCTAGTCAAGTATTTTTTGGAAGGTCTGGTAGTGAGACAGGAAAGTTTAAGATCAATTTACAGCAGTGACATGTTTTCTTACCCCGTGTTTCACTAAGCAGAGGGGAAGAGCTTGGAGAGGGCATGAAGTTCAGTCATGTCTGGATAAAAGCATTAACAGTAAAATTGTTATAGATCCTCAGCGTGTTTTGTAAGTGGTCTTTTCTTTCACATTTGATTTTGAAATGGAAGGATATCTCAGGATAGAATCCTGAGAAATCTGGGTCTAGATTTTATTTACATGTGTAAGGGGAGTTAAAGTAATGCACCTATGGGATAAACAATACTTTGGGGTAATTTTTCTCCTACAGTTGTGAATTGAGGTGCAACTCCAGAAAGGGCTGTAGTTCTTCAAGCAGAAGTCAGGTGGAATTTGTGCACTGTAAGTGAGTTTTGCCATCCTTAGAACCCCAACTCAGATGACTTTTTATTATGGAAGCACTTGAACTCTGAAAGTGACTTGGTTTCCAGTAGAATAGTTCCTCTGAGTCTTGCTCTGTGTCTGTCCAAGAGTGCCACAGTTTTAACAAGGCTGGACAACTTTGTACTTCTTTAGGCTAACTTGGATCTATAAATTAGATGCAATGTTACCAGGAACGTTGAAGGAGCTCAATCCAGCAGCTGTGCTGTGAGCACAGTTTATACAAAATTCAGTCACACTTGCCATTTTTTTGTAAGACATAGTGTGTTTCAAAGTTCTCCTTTTATACATAGGATCAACAATTAGAGCCTTAATTTCAGATTCCAGAGGACTTGGTCTTCAGTCACCCTCTCTGCCTGACATAACTCAAAGCCACTTTTTCTATGATCTACCCTATGTAAGAAGCAATTGGGTATGTGCAGCCTGAAACAGTCAAAGTCTACAATAAAACCTATTTTAAATCTTCTTTTAACAACTATTTTAACTTATTTTAAAGCAATTTCACTTTGGAAAAAGACTACTGAAACAGACACTGTACTACAGCAAGAAGAAGAAGAAGAAAAGAGGGGGAGAGAGAGTGTGAAAGAGAGAAGGCTCACCTGTTCCACTGTTTAAGTGCTCATTTCATAGGTGGGGGTGGGAAGTTCTGGGTTCCAGCTCTTGCTCCAAGGCCCTAAACCTTGACAGATCTTGAAAAAAAGAAACAAAGCATAGTTTAATTTATCTGTAAGATTTAAATACAGCTTCAGGGGAGTTTCTTTTCTCTGCTAGTTTAGACTAGCTGCTTTTTCAGCGTTTTAACATTGTCAGCTCAGCACGCTGGTTACTAGCATCATCTTGCAAGGTTCTTACCTATCTCCAACTGCTGGCTGCAAAGCTGTCTAAATGTTACAGTATTCAGTACTGTTGTATCCTGACGGTTCCTTAATGTTTTTGTTTGTCTGTGTGTTTGTTTTTCCAGTCTGGCTTCATTACCTGTAATCATGAGGGATCAGTCTCACCATATTTTTCTAGGAACAGTGTCAGAAAACATACAGCTTTTAAATCCTTCTGGGACACGTTAAACATTTGTATTCAAAATATCTGGTGATATCTTAGATTTCCTAAGAAAGCTACTAAACCAAAAAAGAACACCTATTTAGCAAAAGAAATGGACACCTTCTGGTCAGCATTACAAAGCAGAAGCTACAATGTTGGAAGATAAAAATGCTTGTAGAGTTTGTGTAAATTTCACAAATTTAGGCTAGTTAGTTAAATTGAATTTCAAGGGCATAGCTCTGTTTATTTGATGGACTGGCCTACAAATTCGATTTGGAATTACTGCATGCTGAGAAGAGAGCCTGGCTGTATGTTGGAACTGAGAATGTTTTGGACTGGGTTTATGATGATGTTTACCTAGTTTAAGAAATAAAAGAAGTTGTACAAAACATTTTTCCTGTGCTTCTGATTCAGGGCTAACTCACCAGACAGGCAAGTCTTCCACTCTGCTTGGAGCATGTAGGCAGAAATAGGACAACCACCTGTATGTATCTATAAAAGTTTAGATCATGCCTCATTGAAAATGGCCCTGCATTCAGTTTCTATGGGGTGGAAGAAAGTTAGTACTTGAGCAACTCACCACCTACCCACTTAATTCACTAACTATTGGTAAATAAGTTACAGCTTGACTAAAAAATGAAATACGCAGTAGTGATAGCAGGCAAAAGACCTTAAAACTTGTAAAGAGAAATTCACAGAGAACTTCTGCCTAGTTGCAGTGTACAGGCATGACAGTGGAGTTTCTTGCATACAATTCTACTGGGCTGAAATAAAATTTTTCACTCATGAACTTAAAAACTCTTTACAAATACCATTGTGTTTATTTAGTTAAGGCTCACAATATGCACTACATGTTTGTTTGAGGGGAGAGAGCAAAGGAATTGACTGGAGGTTAGAGAAGTCATGAAGGTGGGTGTCGTGGTTTTTGGACTGAGGGTCGAGACAAGAACCAAGAGGGAGCACCCACCAACCATGGTCCCAGGCAAAACACGACTCAGGCTTTCTTCTTAAAACAAAACAATTTATTAACAGTTACTTAACAAGAGACGCAAGGGAACGAAACCGGTTACTTGAGAGGAGAAAGAGAAAACAAGGCCAGATCTTAAAACAACACCTTCTCACCCTCTATTTCCTTTCATTCCTGGCTCTACGTCCCCCCCGGCGGTGCAGGGGGACAGGGAATGGGGAGTGCAGGTCAGTTCATCCATCTTGTTACTGCCGCTCCTTTCTTAAAGGAGGAGGAGTCCTTACACCACTTTTCCCTTGTTTCGGTGGATCCCCTACTCACGAGGAAAAAATCCCCAAACTTTTCCAGCGTAAGTCCTGCCCGCAGGATTGCAATCCTTCCCCATGGATTGCACCAGTTCGGGCTTTACCAGTCTCGGCCTCTTAGCGAGCTGCTGCCACTCGCGTTGGCGTGGGTCGTCCCACGGACTCCAGATGCCTCCACGACCTCGTCGTGCATTCCATGCCCATTATTAACAGTACCTCGTCATGCATCCCAATGCTCCACGACCTCTCCTGGGCTCAGGCATCTCTTCCCCGACGTGGGTTTCTCCACGGGCCACGAGTGGGTCTCTGCTCCGCCGAGTACACCCTGGCTGCAGGGGGGCCGCCTGCCATCTTCACACCGATTTGCAAGGGAAAACTTCAGCTCCAGCACACCTCCTCCTGCTCCATCTTGACTGACCTGGTCGTTGTGGTTGTTTTTCCTTAGATCTTAATCCCCTCTGGGGGAGCTCGGCCCGGCGCGCACCCCGGGAGCGAGGCGCTTCCCGAGCCCTGCCCCATGCGGCTCCCCCGGCGCCATCTTGAGCACATGGCGCCGGCCCGGGCCTGGGCAGCCGCCTGGCCGGGAGCCGGGAGTGAGGGCAGCGCCCTCCTCCCCTTTCCTCGCTCCTGAGCAAAAAGACCTTTCCCGTCCCTTTGTCTCAACTTAAATAGGGCAATTCACAGAGGCGCTGATTTGGCTCAACCCTCCGAGGGGGATGGGACTCAGATCTGGTGGCACAGGGAGCAGATCTCCTCTCCTGCCACCAGAACACCCCCCCACATCAAA
The DNA here is from genome assembly GCF_009769465.1 of Tauraco erythrolophus. Lineage (NCBI taxonomy): Eukaryota > Metazoa > Chordata > Aves > Musophagiformes > Musophagidae > Tauraco > Tauraco erythrolophus. The sequence goes on from NC_141466.1 coordinate 29,085,763, forward strand.
CTATCACAGTGGGGATGTCTTTGGAGAATACGAGAGAGGCTGTTAGATACAGAGATGTTTGAATGTCCAGTCAAAGAGAAATAAAATTCAGAAATTTCTGAACTCTATTGCTTCTTCAACATCATTTCGCCTTTAGGATGAAGGAGGAAGATGAGGCAGAGAAAAGAATGGTTGTTAATATTATATACATCAGATTATGGTTTAAAGAGAATATCTTAATCATATATATTGGATAAGGAAGAGAGTTTTAAATTGTTAGGACCCAAGAGCATAGCCTTTCTAGCCCACCATTACACACTTGGCAGCAAAAACATGAGGCCAAAAGCAAGTGAATGTTCACCTTCAAGCGGAATAGCAAAGAGAGGAAAGAGAGGAAAGAAGTCCAAGTGGGAAAGGGGCACGCAGGTGCTTAGCCCAGCAGTAGAGGAAAGCAGAAGATAACACTTTACAAAAAGCCTAATGCAAATTTGTTTTGTCAGATGTGTCTCTGTAGTAGGAATCAAAAGAATTCAAGTGCTTCATCCTACTTTTTCTTGCAGTACTGAGCCTCTCTCCCTTTTTGCACACTGCTTTCCAGGGGCAGTTCAAAGGTGAGCCCTTTGTTTTCGTGGAACTCTGCAGACCCAGGATCCTACTGCTCATGAGCTGCTGTACTAATCCAAGACATACTGCTGGCTTGAGTGCACACGCATTAGTCTTGCTAGAAACCTTTATTTTAAAGAAATAAAAAAGGAAAAGAACAAAAAATGAATCAAATCTCAGTGATTATATTCCAGCTGCTGAGCTTCCAATAAAACTCAGCACGTGTTAGTGTTTTTCTGTTTATATCTGAACTTACAGTGAAGAAGGGACATAACCTGAGTGAATGTGGATGAAACTCCATTTTTTCTAATGAGTTACATATGTTTACATGAGTGTCGAACTGACCTATGCCATGATATGTTTAGGTTGACAGGAAGTAAATAGGTAGATAGAGATCTTTTTTGCTAGTTGCAATGTGATTTCTCTCTTCACAGTACTGTTTAATACTGTGATATATTAAAAGGAAGATAAATAAAGAGCAGGCATGTCTGACCTGTGTCCGGTGCTGTTCTTTATTAATAATCAGATCATTGACTTAAATTACTTTGAGGCTCTTCACGCTAATGAAAGAAGCAATACAGATACACATTGACATGAATTGGTCCCAAGGTGTTTCCTGAACTAGTGAACTTGTCCAAAGAGCTGCAGAAGGTATTCAACCTGTATTCCCAGCTCATCTGTTTTCAGCTGATGTCTGAGAGACTTGGGAAGATTTTCCTTGCTTTTGTCTCTAAGGACAAAAAACAAAGAGAGTAGAAGAGAATCTTTTACTCAGCGTTTAGCAGCAGTTCTTAGAGTAATGTGCAGTAAGATATATTCTCCTTTGAACAGATTTCCAATAAATCTGGAAAGGCACAGGGGGTAGAAGAGATCAGTGGACCATACTGAGTTGCAGAATGACCTTACAGCCCACAGGAAGAAGATCTCATTGGTGTTTATTTTTAGATGACGACTGTGTTGGATTGACTTTTATTTTTTGGCAAAGACACTAAGAACAGAAGTGGCATAAATAACACTTATGGTGACTTCAAATGTACCAGAAAGGAATTCAGTTAGGCTTCCAGCCTTCTGTTAATATACACATCGAATCCCAGTTAACATAATTGTAAATTTAACCATGTGTGGTGGTTAAAGAATAAATTTTATGCTGCATAAATGACACCACTGGCTATTTTACATAAGATGGGATGCAAAGGGTTGTCTCATGAACAAGCTTAGGTCTTAAGGTCCATGTGCAAGTTTGGAGAGAGCTGTGGAAACAGCACATCAGGTGCAGCAGCAGTTGGCAGTGACACAGGTTTTCACTGAGCCTTTTGAAAGATGACAGAAAGCAGAGGTACTTTCAGAAGAAATTGTTAAATAAATGGAAAAGCATGAAAGAAGAGGCAAAGAGTAAATTATGCAGTCACATTTTAACAGCATTTGTTTTCCTATTTATTTAGGCAATTTGCTTTTGAAGGAAAAATAATTATAAAATCTACTCTCTTAGAGCAGATCCTGCTTTTTATTTGTGTACAATAAAATGTCCACATTAATTTTGGCTAAACAAGAAGCAGCATCTCAACAGTATACTTTCTATTATACTTTTTTTATTATTTTTTCATGAATCACACAATATTATTTTTTTTCTTGAAACCTCAGCTCTAGGAGCTACTTTTTTGGGTTATTACTTGAAAACTTAGTTTTCATTAAATAACAATGAAGTACCAAGCACTTATATGTGCAGATTTCATTTTAAAAATGTGGCCTGACCTAATGTCTTGATTTTAGACAAAAAAGGCAAAGAAAAATAAATCATAATCATAACTCTTCTTTATTTATTATTAGTATTTTTTATAATTTATTTAGATCTATAACATGTACTGTTATTTAGATATATCATTATGTATGTCTATTTATCTGCCAGGAATTATTAATGCTTTCAGTCGCAGTACTGCATTTTTCCCTGTTTAGCATATTCCATTACAACAGGCACTGTAAAATCCGAGTGCCTTGGATATATGTTGAGTGTTGTTGTGATGGAAATGAAGAAACGAGGAATAGCTGCTTATGTGATCATAGATATCTGAGCACAGACATCAATATTGCACTCCTTAAGGGGGGTGAGGAGGACTCAGACACAGCAGGAACAGCTGCTGTCAACATGGCTGCTAACTGAAATGCTGCTTCTTGGGAGGGGGGAAATGCAGCAGCCTTCTGTATTTTCACTCTGCTATATTTGGATTTAGGCACCGATTTTCCACGATTAAGGTATCTGATCTCCAATGCATTTTCAAACGTTTGCTGATTGAAGTGAGCATCCGAGGGAGTCCTGGGAGCTTTACCTTGAAGACTTTCTTTTCACGTTTCCCATTTCAGCGACTTATCCCACAAGGGAACAACTAACTTTGTAAAAGAGATAGGAGGAACTTTCTCCCCTCTTTTTGGAAATTTGTTTGAGAAACAGGAAAAGAAGAGAGGAACAGTCCTTAAAGTGCTAAATAATTCTTTAAGTTTTTGAGAAAAAAAATAAGAAGTGATAGGGGAAAATCGTGTCTTTTTCTATATATATATTTTTGTTAAAAATCTAGTAACATGTGAGAGTCATTCTGTAAAGACATAAAATTATGATCCAATTAAAACCAGATGACAGGGGGAAAAAAGTCATTCTGAGTCTAGACTTAAGCTTAATGACTCAAATTCATATAAACTCAAAATTAAATATGCTGACATGTAAGTTTTTTCTTTAATTCAAGAGTAAACATTCTGCTTGTGCTTGAAAGGAGAGTTCAATGTGTTATATTTTGATTACTTTTTCTGCTTTATATTAAAGAGCAGAATAAGAAAAAAAAAAATCTCCGCAAGAAAAAGGGTGTGAAAAAAACGAGCATGTGTTCTCTGTAAAGGACAATATTAAATCTCATAGATTAAAATGTAATATAATTTAATGATAAAGAAAAAAAAACCCTACCTTAAAGTATTCTTTTTACAACTCTTGGGACATGCTGAATGTGATACAAAATTAATTTATTCTATAAGATGATCCATACCCTTATGAGAAGCTATCATTCTCTATTAAGTTCTGTAGGATCTTTGCATATGTTTATACAAAATTCAATTGATATCGGCCATGCTTTGTTTAATGGAACTTTTCCAAAAGTTCCATTTTGCAAAACAGCAGCTGTTCTGATAGAAAAGAAGAAGTCTTCCTAGAAACTCTAGAACTCTGCTCAAAAGTTTCATGGACACGAGTAGGAAAGATACATAAGGTTGCGTGCAAGTGTTATATAATATCACAGAATCATAGAATTGCTATGAACTAACTGTTCAGGAGGTACATATGATGATTTTAATACCCTATGTTGACTGGTAGCTTATAGAAATTCCACTGTCTAAATGCAAGCACAGCAACCGCAAATGTAACTACAAGTCAGCAATATTTAACTGTGGAACAACCAAAACCAACTAATGAATACAGGCAATTATAGCAACAGAACAATGAGATAACAACAAGCTAAACATGGCAGTGAATCTATATATATATGTATGTATGTATGTATGAATCTATCTATCTATCTACCTACCTACCTATCTATCTTCATAACAATCCTATAAGATAACTAAGGAAATGAGATCAATGGCAGTGGATATTTATGATAAAATCAGTAGCAGGCAGTCATTAGCAGGATAGTGGTCTGGTTATGAGACACTCTTCTGCCCAGATCCCAAAGTTCTCCCAATATACAAAGGTCTGCAAAAATTACTCCCATTGGCACTTAGAGGTCAAACTCACAACACGGGAGATCCAGGAACATCCTGCACAGTATTTCAAGACGATTTGGAGAAAATGCCCACCTTCACAAGAGACAGTTCTCAGCCCCTGGCACCTGTGATGTTGATTCTCTTCTGCTGACCCCACTGTGATGAATTTCTGAGTTGTCTCCTTATAATGCTGTGACCCACTGGCCACTTACTTTCCCAGCTGCCCAGACTGTCCTTCTGCTGTTTTGCTGAATCTGTTCCAGTCCAAATACAAGAGACTGAGGAGTCAGTTATTTGAAATGGGCTGAGAGACAGCCCTTCCCTTTTCTTTCATTTACAGCTGTCTCAACCACGACGCTATTGCATTATTTTTGCTATGTTCTATTCATTACGCTGGCTCAGCAGCTTGTTAGTTCAGCAATTCTGTTATAGTCTACAGATATTTTAAGGCCCAGCAGTTATGCTTATTCAGCAACTATGTTAGCCTCTGTCCTACCTCAAGCAATGTCAGACGCAGTTTTGCAGTGTTTAGCAAGAATTGTACCATTGAGTGCCCCCACCCCATGCCTATAAGAAAGATAAGTGATATATGAGGTCCTGCTACTGTTCAGCAATCTCTTCGCCAGCAAAAGCAAGCTATGCTAAGGTCTACTGACTTGTGTCATTGTAGTGGCTCCAGTTCCCTTCCTCTATCACAAAAGCAGGATCCCCTTTGGCATTTTGGATTTCCTCTTTCAGCTGCCCAGTCTTATTGTTTGAGTTTCAGGTCTGTTCACACGTTGTCAAGAAAACAATTCTGATTCGACATATTTCTGGATGACCAGAACTCCTTGTCAGCAAACATATTTCAGATGGGACTGTGGGAAGATCACCATGGTCCTTTCCCTTTTCCTGCATGGAATTAATCTTTGCCGCTCTGAGACACACAATGTCCACTTGGTAACCTTATTTCAAAACTGAGGTGGGCAAGAATGATTGATTTTTGCATTGAGAAATCTCCTTAACTCCAAGTGAAGATGTTGGGAAGGCACGTTACTTCCCAATGATTGCAGTGCTACATAGGGCTTCACAAAATGATCAAATATGTTGCCGTATGGCCAGTGCCCAGGAAATCCTTCCCTATCTTGAAGGATTTGCTTACTGTTTGATCAAAGAGTAGGGCAAAGAGCAGATGGTGGCTTGGGTGGCTGCAGAGTGACAGCACCAGGATAAGCCTCAGTGTGAACAAGCAGAGTGACAAGCCAAGAGGAGGAGGATTTGGTTGACAAAACGCATTTCCACAGGTGACCTGCTGTAAAAAGAGCATATGGTTAAGGAGATTGCAGACTGATGTTTGGATTTAACATGATCTATGCTCCTTGGCACAAAATGTAGAACAAAAGAATTAGAGAAAAAACAGTGCTGAGAAAAAGAATATTCTGTGTGTGTTTCCAAAGGAATGAAAAAATAAAATAACAATAAGAGAGGTAAATAATTAAAGAGGACTCCTAGCCCTTGGAAACTGTGCTCCCCTACATAATTTGACCTCTATACAAGTGCCTGAGAAACTTCAAATATTGAAAATGTCTTCAAACATTAATAAATAAAGTATCATATTTATTCTACACTAGAGGAATGATGTGATACCTGATACGGTAAAAATATCCCCCCCACCAATATTTGAATACCAGACGTAAATTTTTTGTGCACCTTAAGCCCCTTCTCAGGTCTGCATGTGCAGATGGAAGTCATAATTTTGTGTTTTAATTAAATATGGAATGCGCACCCACTCTTTGCACGTTAAATGTTAATGACAAGAGCGTGACATAAGTGTATATTTATTTTTTTAATAAATGCAGTCCATGGATTTGAAGGTTGTGTTGACATCATAGACTATTTTCCTCCCTCGTTTTATTAATGTTTTTCCAACCTGTTTCATATTTCTCTAAAATGAGGCCACTGCCACTCCCAAGTACACTTTCTGCTGGTGCTTAAAACCAAATGAGTAGCTGACAGAAGACTGAAGTAAGCAAAGAGAAGAACATTTGTCATTCAAAACATAATTGTTGTTGAAGTTAATTACATTAAAAGGAAAGTCTTGGATATCCTTACGCAGTACAGAAGTTTCTGTTGAAATGGATTTTGATTTTGGTCTGATTTGGTTTTTCTTACATACCAACTCCCTGATGTACAGTCTTCTTTGCTCGTTTAAGTCAGTTGGTAGCTCACTGTCACTTAGCATGATTCTAAATCAGAATTATGGAGCCTTTATAATGACCTTTACAGCCTAAGTGTTCCTCTAATTTATCCTTTTACTATTGATACATGATTTTTCAGGTAAATAAATAAAGTAATTTAAGCTCAATATCTTTAAAAATTATTTTATCTAAATATAAGAACATTTTTAAACAATTTTCTATCTGGGAAAACTGTGAAGAGAGCAGTATTCAAATGTTTAACAAATTTCTCATAGTGCCCTAAAGTTGTTTTTAAAAATGAAAAAAATTCAAACATACTCCTTGAACAAGCTGTAGTCATAAAAAAAGAATCCAGGAGTTTTGAAGAGGGTAATAATCAGAAAATAGAACAAAACCAAGGCAGATCTCTGTTTGTCTGGTGGGTTTGTTTTGGCTTTATGAAGGTAGAGGCTTAAGGCATAACTGTAGTTCGAAGAATAAAACATCACAAGACAGTAAGAGGTCAATAGGAGGGATGGTAGAGGAAAGAAGAAAGAGCAGGCAGAGGAAGTTTGGGGGTCAGTGGAGGAGAGAGGGATGTAGACGAGTGATCAGAAGTATCGACAGTCTTTTTTCTCAGCAACAGGGCCAAACACTGGCTGCAGACTGAATTGCAGAAGAGCAGAAATGAGAAAATAAGCAATCTCAATATTAGTATTAATAGGAACCACAGACCACAAACTCTGCTGGAAACAATTACTATTATTGATAACAATAACAAATATTCCATTCTTGGTTATCTTCTCACAAGGATGACATTTGGTATAAGACACAGCTTTATACTGTGGATATATACACACACTTTGGGAGTTTTAAATGTCTAATTCAGTCCACACAGAGTTGTGAGCTAGTCAGTAGTTGTTAGCAACAGGACAAAATTCGTCTGTGGGCTGACATAATTGTCTTTCCTAGCATTGTACCAAACTTAATACTTGGTCCCTGGTGCACACTGACCTAGATAAAATTTGAAAGGACATCCTTGAAATGAAGGTTTTTTTTTTTATTATTATTGTTCAGAGTGAATTATCATGTCCTTTTTACAATATTGTCATTGTTACTGTTTTTTAATTTAAATGCATTCAGCAATCAATCTAAACTTTCCTCACCTCTGTTTCTTGTCCCTTTCTCAACAAACATTTACTTCTATTTTCAACCTTTTTTAAAAAGCAGAAGACATACAACAAAATTAGTGCAAAACCGCTCTCTTTTACTCATTCCTATCCTGCTCCTCTTGCCACTGAATATCTACAGCTGAAAAGTTATTATTTCATGAAACAGCACATTGCTCTAATTACAGCTTAATTAATTACTAACACTTACAAATAAAACGCATTAAGACTGCCAAAAATTGCAACCTTCATCAAGGCGATATGAAGAAAAGAATTTAGAACTATGTGGGCTACTTTAGTGGATTTATAAATTTGAAAAGTTCAACCATTGATGTTTAGTATTCTGCAGAGAATTTTAATATCCCCAAAGAAAGAAATTTGGTGCTATTTCAATTCTTTAAAAAATAAATAAACAAATCACTATTTTCAGAAAAATAATGCTTTTCCAATAGAATTTTTTAATTCTAATGAAGCTGAAAATATTTCTCCCCTACAATCTGCTTATACAGCTGAAGCACAGAGTTTAAATTATTTTCTCCAACTTAATGTGTCAGTGTCAGGCAATATTCTTCCTAAGACACTGAATGAGACTCAGCAAAGTGCTGCAGCAGACACCTCTGCTACTCCTGCACAGTCACTTCTGAAACTTCCAAAATCCAATGGGAAGAAAAAAGAAGAGAACTGCTAAAATGAGCGATGCTTAACATTTGAAGCATGCTCCAGGTTTTGACTCTGTTGTTGTCTTAGTATCTTCAAGTCCAAGTACAAAGTATATATGGACAAGTGTGACAAGCTGCAGCTAACCAGAAAATGGTTCCTTATTCATATCTTAGTGTAGTCCTTTATAGCTTTCTGAGCACAAATCTGTTGTATTGTAAAGAGAGAGGTCATATGAAAAAATCTTTTAAAATTCTACCAGATCACATAAGCACAGAGACAAGCACAGCAGAGAATGCTTTGTGTTGTCACTCTTTGCTCAGGCTGGATCTGTAAGAACTAAAGTATGTGCTGAATTGTTAGCATCAGATCTAACCACCGCTGAATTTGGAATAACTCTGATCAGTACCACTTCATACTACACTTTCTAAGGAAAATACAGAGCTCATTGTTGCTATTGAGTTACTTTTTTCTTTTCTCCTAATCTTTAATTGAAAGCTTTTTTATTATCACTATTCATTATAAAGAAGCTGATTTTATTATCAGTATTCATTATAAGGAAACTGCTTCAGGAAATATTTTTTTCCCCCTATAAATACCTATTAATAGAGTAGTTAGTGTGTATTTGTAGATGATAAAACAAAATGAAGCATAGATTCCTAGTAGGGAATTCTGGAGGGAGAGCTTTAGTGCATAAATGTGAATGAATAGGAAAAAAAAGATCTTAATTTCCAAAGAAGAAGAATAATTTCCAGATTTTCTTATGTAAAGTCACCATTTGAACACTAAATCATAAAAGAAAAATGCAAATCTGGAAATTAATTCAAGAGAAACCATCCTTCATAAAAAAGCATTGCCTGTCAGCATTTGTAAAATTGGAAGGCACCACCACAAAGAAATAGGCAATCTTCCATATACAAATCCTATAGGATTTAACCTGCTAAAAATAAATAAACCTAGGCTACCAATCAGTCAGTCAACAGATGAACAGGGCACAAATGGTTTACATTGTCACCCAGCACTAAATGTAGTCAGATTTAGGCCTTACTGAGCAAAAACACATTGGAGGGGGGATCAAAATATTTGATTTATTCTGTTTCCCAGGCTAAGATACAAGAAAAGGGGAAACCATCTCTCTCCGTTGTTTTAAAGTTATTCCTTTAAAACGCATTAGAAGCTGATTAAGTAGAGGTGTATGAACTTTTCAAAATGCAAGTTTCAAGTTAAACTTATTGGTAAAATTCTGAAGGTAAGATATTTTCTTTTCATCAAGTATAATTTGTGGCAGTGAAATTCATTGCAGATAGGAGGTGCTAACTTAGAACAGCTCAACCAGTCCATGTACCATGCCAGTAAACGGGATAGTAAGGGGCTAACACTTGAGGTTGGTGTAGGTCTTGCCATTCGTTTCAACAGGAGTCAGACTGGTCAGATTGGCTCGTACGTCCATTCAGTATGTCTTGTATTACAACAATCAGTGCCACACAGAGAACAAGTAGAACATGTTTTGCAGATTTCCAAAGTGCAGACTGATAGGATTTTGCAGTTATGCCACAGTCAGGGCCAGTGAAGAACACCAAGTAAAAAAATTACATTAATAGTTACCTGGGATGGAGCAAGTGGAATTGTTCCCATGTCCCCTGAACCAGCAAGTACTGAAATCTAGTCAGCTCATCCTGCGTCTCCTACAATTAATACAAATAGCTGAAAACACCAAGAACGATTCTTGGAGACTTGAGCACTGTTATTTAAAAATATTTTAAAGTAATTGGAAAAAGTGGAAATACTCATATATCTTTGTGTCACAACTTCTATGATGTCTATCCATCGGCTTTGCTTTAATACACACTGTTATCTCTTGTGCTTTCTTTGTGTGTATGTTGATAGCATCATTATGTTTTTCTTTTCCTTTAAATGCTTTTTTTTTTTGCAATCTTCAAAGACATCAGGTAGAATAGAGTAGTTCAAAGGTCCGTAAATATTTTCAACTTGATTTCTATGTCTGTGTGCTCTGAACAAGGCAAATAAACTGAATACTGGTTTAAAGATACACTTTTTTTTGAAGATACAATGAAAGCTTGATCTGTTAGATGTTTAATTTGAACTTCTTTAATGTGTGATTGATGCTAACACAAAATCTTCCATCTCCATCTTTGTTGCTGTAACTTCTAAGAAAGCACAACTTCCTCAAGCTTTCTAAGAATCAAAACGTTTTAGTTTGTTGTTTTTTTTTTAATATATGGTATTGTATTAGAAAGATCTGTAATTTTATTGTGCTATCCTTCAGAAAGTCACTAGCTTGAGATATGTTTTTTTTTCATTTATTGTGTCTGCCTAATCAGATATTAAGAATCCAAAAGACCTAAGACTTTCATATAAAATACAGGACAACACTGTCTAAATGTTTTCTATTGGTAAAACAGATTCTAGTAGCCCCAATTCTATATGTGGACAGTATAGATAAGTGATGACGTCAATCACTTTTACTTATATAGTCATAGTATTCATAATAACATCTAGTCTTGATTTAGCACAGATTTTAAAAGTGCTTTACAAAGGAGGGAAGAATCATTGAGAAATACAGCAGCAGAAAGAGGAGGAGACTTGCTTGGGGACATTCATCACTGTCACAAGTGGAGAGGGGACTCAAGAACTCCAGTCTGTTCTTTAAACTCAGGTGATGCTCCTGGATTTACTATTATAACTCAATGTTGTGCTAGATATGTAAATCACATTTGTTCTCTATTTAACATATATTTATTTGATCTGTACTCATAACCCTTTTTATTTATTTTCTAAGAGCACTGAACATTGAACAAGCTTGCTGACTGGAGTAGCTGCCAAAGCAGCAGCTTTTGCAGTCACTGCAGCAGATTGAAAGGGATAATTTTGGAAACTCAAAACTGTAAAGTAAAAGAAAGATTAATCCAGACAGGGTATAGAAGAATGTCATGTGCTCTTTGTAGCCTATCAAACAGCTGGTATTCAAAATTGCACATATTGATTATTTGAAGCAGTATCCGTAGCAGCTCATGATCAGCTTTTTGGCTTGAATATATCCTTATAAGCATATATTCAACAATCTCAACCAACGAACAAATTTGTGAAAATTGCAATGTTTGCATGGGATTCACAAACAATAAAAGAAGTGAAAATAGGGAATAAACCATTCACAGTAATGGAGCGTCACACCATTACAAAATTCTTTGAAGTTTCTTACATGGAAAAACCTTGATGTAAAATTGAATTGTCTTTTTTCTCTTTTTTGCCTTTTTTTTTCCTCTCTCAGTGCAGCTAAAAATTCATAAGTCATACAACCCTATTGGTGCCTGAAATTTGAAGAAATAAAAGGCACAACAGAAGGAAATGAACAAGCTGTGTTTGTAATGATGCTGTGCATGTGAAATAACATTTATTAGTCTTTCTGTGAAGGAAGTTTATTCATGGAGAAAGTGGTTAATGTTTGATTTATTGAGATAGTTACATTTTTCATTTATACAGGACAGTAAATCATTTTGAGGATTAACTTTATGTCTCTTGGTACTGTGTATTAAAGAGTTCTTTAAGTCTAATCCTAAAAGGATTGTGCAGAAACACATCAGAAAACAGGGCACACCTCATGTTATAGTATTTTTCCAACACTGCCATGCTTTATAGATGCGTGGGCAGCAAATTACAGCACTCAGGTTTTTGAAGTGTTTACAGATAATCAAAAGTTATACACTGCCTGCATATATACACTTGGCAAAAAAGTTAGAGTTGGATATCAGTTTTTATGCCTTAGTATTGAGAAAATATTGCTTTTCAAGAAAATTTAATGATACATATGTAAAAATAATCTGGAGACATCAAGTAAAAACAAAGTAATTGTGGATCTTGAAATGGAATTAATAATAATTCGTATTATTTAAAATGCATCAGCATAAAATTTAGGAACACACTACTTAAGAAGAATAATACATAGTATCAATATATGAAGCTAAAATATTTTGAATTTCTAAGCATAATATTTAGGTTGGATATAGATTGGATATCTCAAACATAACTTCTCATTTTTGCAGAAAAATTAATTACCTTAATTTATTCTTTTGATAGCAAAAAAAAAAAAGAATAAAAGAATTCAATAACTTTGGGGTAAATTTGTAGGTCAATTCCTCTTTTTTTTTTAAACTGGTCAAGCTACTGTAACATCTCATGCAAGTTTTAGGTGTTTTTCACAAGCTCCCTGAGCAGACTGTATAGAACCATACAAATTAAAGGTGGCAAAACCACCAAGGAGTCATTTGATACTGTCCAAATCACAATTAACTACAACTAAATCATTCCTGAAAACTGTTTGCTTAACAGTCTTCCCAACAGCTTTCATTGCTGGAGAGCTGGATGTACCATTTGTCATTTTTCCCTTAATACTGACCCTGTATTTTCCATGTTCCAACTCAAACTCTTTTCTCCTCTTAGCCACACTGGACATGGTGAGCAGTGTACTCCTTTTCATCATCTTCATTGGATGTATTTGAAGACTGTTAGCAAGTTGCCTTCAACTTCTCTCAATTAAGCCACTCCATGGCTTCAGTCTATTTATGTATTTATTTATTTTTTTATTTTTATTTTGGGTCAAATTTTCTGCCCTTCTTATCAGCCATAAATAGCTGCACACTTTGATCCCAGGTGTGACTTTCCAGTAGTAAGCAGAAAGATAAAATTATTGCATGCGCCTTCCAAATGTAACTGTTATATTTCCACCTAGCCTTAAAGTCAGGTATTTTAGCTTTTTTTTTTTTTCAGTGGTTTCACATAATTGGCTCATGCTTTGTTTTGATCTCTATCTGATATCTTTTACTGCAGTTTTCTCAATTTGCTAAGTGGATAAATTAAGGTTGGGCAGGTTTCCTTAGTGTTGATGTTTGGGCTTGATCTATGGCTTTCTATCTGTACCATGAAATTCTTATCATATTTTTAACTGTATTTTCTCATTCTTAAGAGGACATTAAAACATATCAAATGTCATAAGGCAGTTGGCATTCATTCTGAATGTCTTCCAACACACACAATACCACAGTTTTACTGTTTAGTGCTCTGTTTGTTGTACATTTATGTTGTAATTTTTTACAGTGTGCTTTGTAAGACAAGAATTCTGTATTTATTATATCTGAATATACTCTGTATATTGTCTGTCACAGAGGGCACAATGATTTGGGATTACAGCAGATCCTGTAGGTACTATCAAAACAGAGAATAACAGGAACAAATGAATATATTTGAGCTATCTACTTATTTAAAGAGAAAAAAACTACCTTTATGGCACTACTTAACAAGTGTTAGATTTTATAATATGGCATTAAATAGAGTCTACTATATGAATTAATGAAGAGTGTAGGCCTATTACCAAAGCAGGTTAAAAAAAAGTCACGTTACCTTAAAACATCTCTGAACTGAGGACATACCTCTTCTTTCAAAGATATTTAGCACTGTTTTTGATGTTTCAAAGCTCACTCTGGAGCTTTAGCCTTTACTTAATGCTCTGCTGCTTTTCTACCAGCTAGAAAGGGATGCAGCCACATCTGGTAGCCAATTGCCAGTAGTATTCTAAATGAGACAGGTGTCATGGCTCCTAAATCCTAAGATCATCTTTGAAATCAGGTCTTCAATGACTTCAGGTATTTGGCACTGCTGCTTTCTCCCCAGCTGAAAAAAATTCCAATTTACTTTCCTCTTTAGATCTGCACAGGGAATGAGTCTACATCAAATTGTTATGATCAGGGAAGATATTGCTTCCAGCAGTCTCTCACAGATTTTGAAATGACTCACAGGGATTGAAAAGCTGTATGCATGTCAGCGGTGAAGGGGAAGAGGAAGAAATACAAAAAGGAAAAGAAATGAACAATTTGGAACTTTGGATAGAAGTGAATTTGCAAACAAAAAAAAAAAGAAGCTAAATACATGTAAACAGACAGAGCTCTTATTTCTGATGTGGAGATAAAAAGCATTTGAAATGTAACTACATATAGTGCAAATGCATCTTTAGAAATCTCTCTATTGAAAATTATATCCTTTCTTATAGACTAACTCATTTGTGGTTTGTTGTTGCTTCTTTTTTAATGAAGACAGGAAAATATTACTGAGAGTTTTCATGGGGTGAAAAATCTCATTATTTTAACAGAATTTTGGCACTTTTCATACCAATTTTCAGGAATTCAATTGCTGTCTACAGCAATTTTCCAACACACGTCAATGAAATTTCTTCCTCAGAAAAAAAATAATTCAGAAATATGAACTATTAGAAAAATTATCGAGTATGTTTACTATAAAAAAATTCTTCCCATGAAACCTTATATAAACCTTATATAAAGGAAGGCTGTTTACTCAAATTATACATGCACACCATTTTTTCACTATTTTTTAACTTGCAAATTTTAAAGAATGTTTTGTCATTTTAACACTTGAAAAAATGTACTTGTGTTAAGGTGAGTTTATATCCTTAAAAATCTCCCTTTCTTCAGGGGAAACCTGTCAGAATCCTTCTCGTTACCTTTTCCAAACGAAGTCACAGTGAGTGCCACAAGTGACTGCTAGTTTGAGGATGAAATAGTTTTCACATTATTATCAAAGTGTATTTGTGAATGAATTCCATATACATAAAAATAATATTTAAAAGCCTTATGCACTATTTTCGTTGTCATTTTTTGAATGACATGTGGCACGTGTGGTACTGCACTGCACTGCTCAGATACTGTACTACAACCATGCAGCTAATACTCCTTTGTTACTAATTCACCCTTGTCTCCTGCATCACTGCCTTACTGGAGTTTAAAAAATTATAGTGATATGATAAGCCAGCACTCAGTCTCCATACTGTCAGAGTCCCCTTATATGATACTCCTACACACTCCTGAGACACCCAGGAGTCACTATTCACCGTTGCAGCCTGCAAACAGTCTTGTACTCAATGTAACGAAGGACATGACCCTCTGGGAAAATGCATATTTCTCTCTACGTTCTTAAATAGACAGTTTGTTGACAGAGCCGACATGATCTGTCAGAGGAAGTCAGGACAGGCTTCAAGCTTGCCCAGAATCATGATTTTCTCTTTGCAGGTGTTGCAGTGACCTATGCTGGTCTAAGACTGTGGCTTTAAGTGTCTCACTGTTTCTCCCAACGGCAGCTATAGCTCCTGTGTGCCTTGGGGCCCTCAACATTTTCTTGAAATGAAGATCTTCCAAGAGAAGGCTTGTACCCATCATTTTACTTGGACCTGCTACTTCCAGAGATAATTCAGGGACAGTTGTCGTGTTCACACAGACTCACCCGTAGCAGACAGGACAGAAGGATTGAACAGTTATGAAAAATAAAATATAATTCATAATGCTAGATGATATCCAACAACAAATTCTTTCAAAGATGCTTCAGTGTCCCTGTTGGAAATCCCCATTTGAAGGCACCGTGCCTGCTGGCCAACTTCTTCAGTACAGGGGGAAGCTGGTAGCAGCGCTGGCAATCAGCTTGTGCCTGTGAGGCTACCCCGATCAGGTACAGTTCTTCCTCCAGCTTCATCTTTGGTATAGTCTTTGAGCTGTATGCACCAGCTTAGAGATGTGATGCTCTTTGGAGTAATTATGCCAGAGGCACTTTCTTCGTTCTAGGGGGTATATTCCCCACTTTTTCTCTCTTTCACTATCCCCAATTATGCCTATGCTGCTTTTCAATATATGTGTATATTTTGAGCCTTTCTTGTTGTCTTATGCCTAGCACTAATTGATGTACCTTAATATCTTATACTTCAGCCACATTCTTATCTTCCTCACAACTTACATGTGCTTAAAGTGTTCCCATTGCTACGCAGGGTTCACTCTCACTACTGGTGCATTCAGCAAGGTTGACAGCGTGTAGCAAGTTTTTAGCTCCTAATAGAAGCTACGAAAGATACCTGGATGCAGAGTGTAGCACTGCGGGCTGCTTAAAGCTTTGCACCTTCTCCTTCCCACTGCTCCTCCCTCCTGTTCAAGGGCTCTGATTATCATAAGATGGTACCACTTACCTTCCTTAGAAGGCCATTCATTGCTGCTGGAAGAACTACACACCACACCTTGTTAAAAGCCATATAGGAAATGTTGCTGGCAGTTGTGTTTCCACCAGTGCCCTGAAGATATTATGTCTGCTCCTCTGTCTTAGCGTAATATTTCCAGGGCTGTTGGCACATCAGCTGCTATCACTCTGGTACACCACTGACACAGAGAGCCATAACTTTAAATACACAGTATAAAAAATCTTTGTATTTCAGTACATGAGTAAACTGAAGGTTATATATTACAATTTATTAGACTGACTTTCATAAAATTTGTTTCCCTGTATTTTCTTAGTGGCATAGATCATTCCACTGAATGATCTATCTTTTCATTTAATTTTTACTTTTTTTTTTTTCCCACAGTATTTGTTCCTAAAATTAAAATTGATTTTGAACAATCCATCAGTGCACTAGTTTTTTCTGATATTATTCCCACTCTTTCTCCTCTACAGGCAACTAGCTTTTTGCAAATCTTTTAAGAGAGGCTTTGTCATTCTGATTTTTCCTCTTAGTGTTAAACACTAAGTAACTATTCTTTGAAAGTATATAGGCAGGCCGATTCTCCAAGACTGAAGTGTAGAATACTAAAGAGGCATTGTCTTTATGTATTTCAACCATATATCAAATGTGAAGAGTATGTTACTTTCCATAACCAAGTTTTCTCTTCTGTTACAAATTATGAATTATAAAATATTATTTTATGCTGAATAAATCAACACCATAAGTACTGTTTTCTTGATTTATATGTTCTTTATTGCTTATTTGCATATTTTAACCTTTTTAGTCTTTAAAATTTCAAAGTTAGCATTAAAGCTATGTATAAATTTCCTTATCAAAAATCATTAAAATAGCCAATATGCACAAACTAAGAAATACAAATAAATAATTAATATGATAATTTTGCAGAATTACTTGCAATAGAACTTGTAGAGATTGGATTTCCTAACTGGAAAGTAAACCCAAAAATTTTATTTAAAGTCTCCACAAATCAGATTAGATTAGATTATATTAGATTAGAAAAAAAATCTTAGGAATTCCAAGTGCCATTCTCATTTCTAAGGCATAAAATGTCTGAACAGATAAAGTAGTTAAAGTTTCCATTAGCAAAGGAAACTGCTACTTTTAAGAAAGAAAAATCAGATAAACCTTTCACATTTAAAGTTCTTTTGGACAAAACACTATACTGTACTGCAAATTTCAGGAAATTTACATATTTAGAATATTTAATTATATTTTAATTTTATAATTACTGAAATATAGTATTCCACTGTCATTTTATTACAGATTTTGTTAAATTCTACTGATTGGTTAATCTTAAGTAAAACAAAATCTAAACCAAATGAGATTTTATAAAATAATAGATGTTTGTCAGATTTCTGAATGTTAAGATAAATATTACTATTTCGTATTTTATTTGTCCATTTACTTACCCAGCTTGAAAAAGAAAACTAGAAACCATTCTATTAATATGAGAAAAGAAACCTTCAAGTGTTTGATTTTTATGATCAACCTAAGATATGAACTTGATATAAATTGTACATTTTCTCTGAAATTTATTGATGTAATTCAGCAACTTGAACTCATTCAAACAGTATTTTAACCCTATTACACCAGCTGATACTATTGATTTAAAAATACGGACTTTTTCATCATATCATGATACATAATTTACACCAGGTAATTTAAAACATATTTTGCTTTTTCAAAGGGGAGAAATAAAGGCTATATTTGTACCTAAAGTGTTTATACAAGTTTCCGTTCTCAGCACATATTGTTGCAAAGGAAATAGTCATCCTTTTCATACAATTTCTACATAGTGACATATTTCTTGTTGAAAGCACAAGTATGGAAATTAATTTTCTACAGTGTGCTAGCTTGGCTGTATGCCTAAAGGACTTTTGCTTGTCTTTATAAGTATTTTGCATTTAGAGTACCCCGTTTTTCTTATAAATGTTATAAGATCTTCAAATTACTACTACAATTATTTACAGATTCATGGATTATAAGGTCAGAGGGAACCAGGAGACTTCTAAACTGACATCCCGTGTAACAAGTGTATTCAGATTTACTCAGTTATCTCTGATATGAAGCCAATGATTAAAATATCTCTATTTTGAAGGTATTCCCACCTGGAAAGTACAAGTAGGAGCTTTTGCTCCCATAGTTACAGTATTAAATATGTGGATGAAAAAAGACAAAGAAGAATGGGGGAGGATAGTGGAGAAGGGAGAATTTGGAATGTTGAAAGCAAGTTTCACAAGATAATTTCCAGATTTGATCTTACCACATCTGGACCATCAATAGTCAGTGCGACTCTTGTCGCTTCTCTAAAATGTGAAACAATCTACAAGCAGGTCCTGGCCTCAGAAAGCCCCTTTATATCAGATTCCTGAAACTAGCAAATTATGCAATTCCCCCCTTTGACAACCCCTATATGGACATCATACCTGACTGAGAGAATATTGCCTTGCAAGAGCTGATGGAGAAGTGGTGCTGTGCCACAGCACTATGTTACCACTTGTGCCATTCCCTCTCTGCTTCTCAACAGTGCTCTAGTTTGAAATAGTTTAAACTAATAAGCACCATTTGTTGACAATTTTCTCACTTCTACAACCACCAAAGAGTTTTTTAGTTTGCAGTATTCCAATGGTACTAAAACCTAGGAATATGCACTGCTGTATCTACCAAAAAAGAAACAAAGAATTAAATGACAGGTATGTGGAAAACCAGCAATGTCATAGCATGGCAACATCTCAAATTCTAATTTGTCTGATGATATCATGTCAGCCATTTAATTTTCACACAGCACAAGCAGGTTAAGATGAGCATGGACCACTTTTTCACAGGAGCAATACTCTCTTCCTTAGAAATGGTTTTGTTTTATTTCACATTTATTTCACTGTCACATGACCATGACAGATCCACCTTAATGAATCCCAGAACACTTTTTCAGCTTCTTCACTTCATGTAAGGGTGTTTATTAATTTATATTTTGTATATATTATTTATCAAAGTCCTCTGTTATTTAAAGCTCCATTTGAGGGAACATAGTAAGACTAATAAATTCTTCAAAGTGGAAGTTTGGACCTGTTTTGCAAATAGCTCTTTATAGAAGCTGTTTCATTTCTCGCCACTAGTTCATTCAGGAATTCAATTTCCAGATTGCTTACTCTTTGTTCAATTAAATATGTGACAATATTCCCCACTTAATCTGATTTGCTTTTCAAAACGATTCATATTAATGATACTTCCATCGATTATCTTCTCTAAAATCAATAATTAGGTATTATTCACATATGGAAAAAATTTGAAACATGAAGTAGGTTTTCATAATCACCTAGAAGTTATGGGTTCCCTGCATTTGTTATCATATTATGTTATTTAAAACAAGAAAAATAGCATGAATCATAATTTTAAATCTTTCTCTGAAGGTCTATATTTACATGAGGTATTAAAGTCTATGATGCTCAGACTCTGTGTCTGGACTCACACAATTTTTGCAACTGAAAAGTGAGAACAGTATTGTGTAAATTTTGTGAATTCTGCAAGATTAACTTGAACAGATTTAAATTCAGGCAGAATAATGTCCTTATGTTAATTACAGAATTACATAGCTGAGATTAGATGACCATATAAACCCTCAAAATAAAGACTGCAACTGCAATGAAAGAAAAGTTCGATGGCTTCCTCTCAAGTTGATAGCAATAGTTTTGTTTATGAGCATTACAAGTGGCAGAGAGCAGTAGCTTGAGAATAAAAATGACAACATCAGTGCTTGACTTGTAGATATGGAAAGGTATTGAGCTTATGTTCAAACCTACAAATGCTTATTCACCTGCCTGATTTTAAGCTCGTCACGCTGAAGCACCCAGATCTTCATCACCTTTGACCAGGAACTGCTTGCAATTACTGCCCTAAAGACTATTTTTTGCAGTGACCGTCCTCTCATCATGACAGTTATCCAGCTTTGTAACATCACACCATTTCTTATCAGTATTTAGAGGAGGTGACTTTCCTTTTTCATGCTAATCTTTAAAAAGCAAAATCTGTCTTTCAGTGCAAGTGCTTTAGACTTGACAGGGTGTAGCAGATGCTAAGGACTTCATGTGCTATCCACTACATGAGACTTATTTGTGCAAAGCTCTGGAAAGCATAGCTTGGTCTGCATTCAGTCTAATACTATCTCACAGGATTAACAAAGTGAAACTCTGGACTTTTTTTGAGACCAACTGTTTCTAAACCAACTTTGACCACTTTGCGACTTCCTGATTCTCCAAGCTAATCTTGCAAAATCCTTAGTGATCTCTTAAAAAGCACTGAAAAAACATACGGTTGGTTGGAATTCTTTCCTCCCTTTCAGAAGTAACAATTGACTCACAAAAAGGACCTTGACTCTACACTATCCATTTTAAAATACAAAGCCAAATACCAGGCCAAAGCAGCAGCTTGAAGTAAATAAACCTGAAATCATTTATTTCTCTGTGTTTCTGGTGCTCGCACACAAAGCCTTTAACACTGGAACAGTGTGTGTCATTTCAGCCAGTTGCGGATTTTGGTGCGATTAAGCTGTAAACCCTTGAAAGTAAGGATTTGTCATGGAAATGCTGACACAGCCTTAACTGAAGCGGAGTGAATGGCATGGCGAGGCTCTCTGTACCAAAGCGGCACAGCCTCAATTGGCACCAGTCTCTGTATATGAAGCCATGACAAAAGGGAAGCCGGGAGCTTGAATATTCTCCCAAAGCACTTAAAAGGCCAGCATGAATCGTGTGGGTCTTGCATGTTTTTTGTTTGTGTGCAGCTAGCAGAGTGTGCTGTGCTATTCAATCTAGGTTAAGCTTTTGGTGCTGTCTAATAAGTGGCCCTTGTACAAAAACGTGATCTGTGCTTTTCCAGATATTTGTGTGTCAGGCAGCTACGCAGCAGCAACTTCTGTAATCCTTTCTCCTGCAGTTAGAGCTACTAGAAAGGCTTAATAATATCCCAGAGGCAAAGATGAAACGGTATCTCCACAGCTACTGTTTGCTGTAGAGAGCTTTTGAAGTCGAGCTTAGGATGTCTTTATTTCCCTACCAGAAAGAATTTTTTTTTTGCCCTTCTTTCTCCAGTGTTGTCGTGATGATGGCTTTCTGCTTGAAAAATATTCCAAGAGGCTGCAGTGTTCCCATAAAACATTAGGGAATGAGAACAGCTTTTCATCAGGGGCTCCTGGAATTTGTAAGTACAGCTTGTCACTACAGAAACCCACAGCCACCCTACCAGCAATTTCAATTTAAAACCCCACACTTTCTTCCTTATCAGGTTTATAACAGCCTCAACCTTCACTGGCAGCTTACTCCTGCCTGGCTCTTGGCTTTTAACTTCCGTTTCTAATTAAATATAAACTGAGTTCATTCTACAGCTCCCATTTATAGCTCACTTTTCCTTGGCATAAGAAGATGAAATATGATAAAGCTGATAAATCAGAGTATAATCTCATCAAATGATGGTCCAGCTTGATAAACGAAAGAGGATAGCATCACGTTCTTGCAAATACTTATTGACTATAATTATCATAATTATTGTTAGCACTTAGGAGCCCTAATCATTTCCCTTGTCTTATTGTGTCAGGTGCTGAATACTCATGGAAAAAAAAAGAAAGTCCCGAAATAATAATTTATGATTTAACTATAAAACAAAAGAGAATAGAATCAAATGGAGAAGACTTACGAAAAACAATGGGTCAACATTGAACACTGTAAATCTTGTGAGACCTTTGTTAAGTTTCTTGTTGGTATCCGATGAAGCAAAAATTCTTAGAAAGGTAAAAAATGATAATGATATAGTTTATCAGAAGTTTTCTGAGGATTCCTTCCCAAACAGGATTAAAAAACAAGAAGCAAGCATCATTGTGTTTGCTTTGAAAATGTAAGAGCTGAGGCTGGGCACAGCGTTGCGGATTCAAGGTAAATTTTGGTTTCTCAATACCACATAGTAGATGAAAGTTAGAGCCAGAACATTCTTAAAATCAAAGCTAAAACAGGTTGTTACAGAGTATGCTGCAGAAAGAAATGGCATCGTGGAGGAATATAAAAAAAGGGAGCAAGAGAATAGATTTGCAGCATCATTCTCAATATATGTGAATGAGGAAATTGCATTGCTAGCAGAAAGCGTATAAAAGTTATCCAGATTGAAACCAGTGATCTTCAGGAGTATTAGTTACTTAGAAAATTAAAAAAAAAAAAAAAATAAAGTCTATGCGCATATAAAAATTTATAGAAAATAATCCCTAAGACCAAGATAGCATGAGCATAAAGACCTCAAGATATTTCTGTTGAAGCTGCCTTTTAGATTTCGAGGAAAATGATGATATTGTCAATAGTAATGCAGGAAGATTTGAAGAAGTTCTATTTTAATAAGGCTGAACTATGTCACTAAGAGAGCAATCAATCATACCAAGAAGAGGCAACTATAAACTAAAAAAAAGGTAAGGTCACCAGAGGATCAGGAAAGAATGATATCTAAAGGACTCTCAGGGAGTGGAGTAAAAAGCTGAATGTTGCAGAATGTTTTGCCATTTTCTCTGATATTTCGGTGCCACTCCCACTCACACCAGACTATGAATTCGGTAATTTTATGGAAAGGTGAGATTCAGTGACAGAAGGAGTTGGAAATATATCAGAGTATGTAGACAGTGATATTTGCAGAAGCTCACCTGAATTCTTTACAATAACTTAATATTTATTTGCAAGGAGCAAAACATGGGACAATATACCTAAGTAATTTTAGGTTTGCCAGATGCAAGAGTTCACCAACATAGCTCAACCCTAATGAAAACATCGAAACTAAAAGTCCGTACCAGCAAAGCTTGTATGTAGTTATGAAAGTCCTCAGTCACTATTCAGAGCAAATGGAAAGGTAGGCGGTAAAATGAACACTTATCTGAACTCACACGGGTTTCTATTCAATTACTTCTGAGCTGATCTGTTATTATATGAGATGAGTCATAAGCCAAAGCCAGCCAGTACCGTCCATATGCCTCATGAAATTAAGTCAGTATAAGCATTATTTTTATTATCTTCATACTATCAATTGTCTAACTAGTTGTGATAGTTTATCTGAGTGAGGCCTGTCAGTAAAACAAATAAATAAATGAAGTTGATTTGCACCAGTTTGATTTTGATTTGAAACATACACTGAAGGGAATGCTTTGCCTGAGAATTTAAACAGAATCATCATGTACCAGATAATAGGTTCTGTTTTCTGACAATTCTCCTTTCTGTCTCACAGTACTGGAGGACAGCTCTTTCATTGAGAGGTGTTTTCTTCCAGTTTTTCTCTCCATTTCCATACAGGGACAATAAAGACCAAAACAGAAAGGGAGTTTCACTGTGAAGAAACTCAGAGAAACTGACTCCTTGGTGAGGTAGTAGTGCAGAGACCTCTATGGCCCTCAAATCTGAAACCTCAGCAGGAGGTTAACCAAACTGAAAAAAAAAAAAAAAAGGAAATTCCTGCAGCTTATGTCATCAAGGAGAGCTAAGCTTAAAGCATTAGAGAGTCTGCCAAAACATGAGCATGGGACTTTGATGAAGTTCATTGTGAATTCTCATCACTCTCCAGAAGATCTCTAGGCTTATATGCTGAATTTCTAGTTTATCTATGAGAAACTAGGCAAAAACAGCACGTAGAGCACTCACCTCTACATATGTAGAGTTTCTTGATCACAGTATTTCCATAGAAACTTAAATAGTCCCGATGACTCTATCCTTATCCACGACAGAGACAATGCTCTTAGTCCCCAGACCTGAGAAGTGAATACAGTAGGAAGTTTATTCTAGACTGACATATCCAAACAAAATTTTAAATTTTTCCATTTCATGATCGTCTTTTTCACTGGCAAAAGGGAAGAAGAAAGCACAAAGGTAGATGCTAGTGGACTGCAGATTTTCAGTCCGTGTTCCTGCTGTATAAACTATGCTCATAGCTGCTAATCCTTTCTCTGCAGAGCTCCTAATCTACACCAACTGGATTCTAACAACCTTGCCAACTATGTATAGTGTCCTGATGGTTTGTCCTGCTGCTGTGATCTGCAGGAGCATGTATCCACCTGCCAGCCTTGCTACAGGGCTTCAGGCTTTCATGATCTCTTTCTGACAGCAGCCCTTCATTGTTTCCATCTCTTTGATGTTCTTTTTCTAGGCTTTACTTCAATAACACTTTGCTTGTCTCTTTTTCTCTCATTCACAGTGAGCAATATGCATAGTATGAATGCCCCTTTCATAAATACCATGCCAGTTGGCCTGCTCCATGCCTTCAAACTGGAAGGCTCTCAGCATTCTGGCTGCTAATCTGCCAGTAGCTTTTATAGAGAGAGTAAGACACCACCACCCTGCCATATCAGTACATAAACATAGTACAGCAATATTCAGCATTCAGTGTCATATCTTTATCACAGCACATGGCAATGAATTTTGGCCTTGCGTGAGAAGGTAAACCAAGAAATACTTTCGTTTATAAATATCTTGCTGGCTGACAGTAGCAGATATTCATTTAGATATTCAAATACATTTCTCTTTCTCCTTCCTTCCTTCCTTCCTTCCTTCCTTCCTTCCTTCCTTCCTTCCTTCCTTCCTTCCTTCCTTCCTTCCTTCCTTCCTTCCTTCCTTCCTTCCTTCCTTCCTTCCTTCCTTCCTTCCTTCCTTCCTTCCTTCCTTCCTTCCTTTCTTCCTTCTGTGCTGTGGCCTCCTTAAGGGAATTATTTAATCGTTATTGTGTTCACAGACATTGTGGGAGACTGAGGAAAAAAAGGAAAAAATATGTAAGTGCACTTTTACAGTGCGATAGTATTTGCATATGTGTGAGCGTGTCTTTCACTTAAACTTCAAGAAATAACCAAAGCCTTTTTCCTTTTGGTTTCATTCCCCTTGTTCCAACTTAAAAATTCTCACTGATTGAGATATTACATATCATTTTTAGTGGTGTTAACTTAATTATTTCTTATCTGTGGAGGATTTAAGTGTGCTGATGCTGCTGGCATTAATTATTAAATAAAAGATAAATGATCTGTAAATCAGGATGTTCTCTTAGTTTGAAGTCATCTTTTATTTTTTTATAATCTTGCCCAAAACTTCCTCTCCTTTTCCTGTAGAATATAAAAACAAGTGCTTCTTACCTGAAAATTACCCTAAGACAAAGCAAGGATCAAAACAAAGACACAAACTTTATAATTAATATCATGCTTCCCTAACGAATGTTTTGCTTGTCAACACCTGACAGGCTTGTAATATTTTCTTCTCAAGCATGGAAGGTACTATACAAATGTCAAAACCTCATGGGAATTCAGAACAAAATATCTGGGAATAAACATAAAACTTTATCTGATGCTTTGAGACCATGAAAACAGCACTATCAAATACAGATACAGAAAATCCGTGCTTCTTTATTTTTTTTAAAAATATCACAATTTTATACCTTTTAACAAATTATTCCTCTTGCTTTGCAAAGGCTTAATTCACCTGAATGTGAAGAAATTTACGCCTTCTTTGTGTTCATGGTAAGGATATTGCATTTTGTAGATGTTTCTGATTTACTACCAAGTGACCTTCCTGCAGGTAGGGCTCCTGGAATGGCTACACAGTGCAGTATGCTATTACTCCCAGTAGATATGGTACTATCTGCAGCGTCAATAAACTCCTGAGCAGATGTTCAATAACCAAACATAATGACCACTGGGGAGCCATGATAACTGCCTACAAATACATAAAAGAATGTTATAAGAGGATGGGGACTAATTATTCTCATTATCCAACAAGGGCAGAATAAGAAGGAATGTGCATTCTCTCTAATCAGGAAATTTTAGCTTGATTTAAGAAAACCTTTAGCTGATAAAATAAGACTAAGAGATTATTAAAAACTGCCAAAGGAATTGATAAAATTGTTATAATTTAAGATATCGAATGTGGCCTTCTGGTATGTGCCTGTTGCAGAAGAGCAAACACGTGGTATAGTACTTTTTAGGCAGTATTATATGTGTCTTAGAGGAATTGTATGTCTTATTAATGAAATCTAGTTAGAGAATGATCTTACTGTGGTTGACCAAAACAACTACTTGTTTCAGTTTCCAAAGACCAGATACTAACCAAGAAAAGTCATTTACATAGTGATTGAAATAAAAATTAAAAATCTTGTCAAGGCATCCATTTGTGTATGTGTGGATATTTGCTGCACTCTGTTATGGGTTTTTTTCCTTTTATACTAAAAGTCAAAATTTATACAGAAGAGGGCAATGCTTTTCCAAAGTTCTCATATCTTTTCCTTTCAACATTTTTTTTCAGCTATTTAGACTACTGCAGAAAGAAAAAAATCCTTAAACAGATGACTAATCTTACAGTATGAGCTTGTAATCTGTAATATATGTTTATTTTAAAACAATATTTTAAAAATCATATTTCCAAAACTGAAATAACTTCCTTTCAGTCCCTGCTGACTCTCAGAAGACTTCCCATCAGTTCCCATCTTCGTCGAAAGTCGTAAATATCTACGATGTTTCAAGTTTAACAGAACATCACAAGGTAACTCACTGCAGGAACTGACTGCAGGAATATCCTTAAAGAGAGTAAACAATATCCTTCTTTTCTTTGGGTAGAAAACGTTTATTCTTTAGTTAGGAATACCTTTGAAGAGTTGCTAAAAAAATGTATTAGCCTTCTAGTCAACAGTGATAAAAGTAAAATGTATATGTGATCACTTTTATAAGTTGAATACATGACAGAAGAAATGGTGACTTTTTTCTACTGACAATACTTCCAGCGGGCCTGAACATAGCTACACATTGCAATCTTGCATTGTGTACTAGTTTCATGGCACTATTTATGAGTTAAACATGCAGATTTCATGTTGTAATAAGGTCTATTCTTCTATTCTCAAGGTAGATATCTATGCTTTTTTGCTTGTGTAGATTAAGTTAAAACAGTACCTGCACTTCTGTCATCTGTAGCCATCATTACACATGATTATCAGACAAGTTTATAAGTGGCTAATGAGATGTTATAGGATATTTCCCTTCAAGAAACTTGATCATCAATGTAGCTAAATAACATTCATCTGAGAAGGCTCTGGAAGCATACGCTTCCAGTAGAATTTGAAGTGCATTTGCCAAACTGTTTCTCTATGCCTTGATATTGTGTCAGGACCACAGGTTAACTGTACAGGACAATTGGAAA
Source organism: Tauraco erythrolophus (assembly GCF_009769465.1). Taxonomy (NCBI): domain Eukaryota; kingdom Metazoa; phylum Chordata; class Aves; order Musophagiformes; family Musophagidae; genus Tauraco; species Tauraco erythrolophus. The sequence goes on from NC_141466.1 coordinate 29,113,334, forward strand.
CAAATATAATGATTTTCAGTTATGCTGGGAAATTCCTTTAATCTAAAGATCTTAAAGATTACAAAGAATAAAATTATTTCTAGAGTTTTGTGAAATGTTAATTTTATGGTTATTTTATTGCCAGTAAATAGAGATTCACAAGGATTGTGGGTTTCATCTACCACCATGTGTTAGACATCTAGAATTTCCAACTTAAAATCTTTCTCTAACCAAATTTCAAAGTTTTTCTGTGAAGTATCATGCTCAATCAATGTAATAAGATTGATGTGTAAATATGAAACCTTCACAGTAAAATCTGAAGTATTTGTGATGTTTCAATAAGACTTCCGTAGAATGACATGGTATAAATGGGTATGTTCCAATGCCTTCATTTATTCCTTCTTTGTCTGGATTCTGTAACTGCAGTATCTATTTCTGTTCATAAGCTTATGGCCTGAAAGCAATGAAGTATTTCTTTGCAGAAGAAAATCATTGAAAATTTAGCTTATTTCTGTACCAGTAAATTAAACCTGCCCAAGAATATATTGGAGCACTGAAGCTAGTTGGCATAGAAAAACTTGTGTGCATGCTTGTACAGTTTCATTGCCTCCAAAACAAGTTATCTAAATGCAAATTGCCCATTGGTAATGGTTCCTGGAAGGTTCTTACTCCTAAACTATGACTGAGAATCGCTGGGGAAGTCCTATCTACACATGCCAAAATTGTGCTAAGATTTACCCGTGTAGAAGATCCCATTAAAATGCTTAAGAAACTTCCTTGGCACTATTTATTTTACTAGTAGAACCATACCGATGTGTATGTACCTAAAATTGCTTACTCTGGAAAAAAAAATTGTAATGAGAAGTCTATAAGTATGCCTTAACATACGCGACAAAGAGGACAAGTATGTTATCCCAGCAGACAACTTCTGTTGTATCTTCAAGGGGACACCTTTGTATGCTGAATTTATACTGAGGGATGCCAGACAGAAGTTTCTCTTTGTAGTGCTTTAAGTAGACTTTTGATTGAAGGAAGTTTGTTCAGTAGTAACCTGTAAACAATTATTCAGGTATTTCCCACAACATGACGTTTATTCTTTGTGGGAAAAAGATAGGAATGAAAATCGGTGTGAGTTGTTCTTGGCATTTCCCAGGAAGGCTAAACATTATAACAAAAAAATGTACATAGGTTTTCTGATAATATATTCATAGTCATTTCCTTATATCATAGTTGCTGTCTATAGAGCAGAGATGATTGAACTGCTACACTTAGCACAAAGACCTAGAAACAGATCCTTGTCTTAGTATCCTTATGGAGTTTCAATATGCAAAAAATAAGAAGTGATTTGAACATCTGCTACTTGAATTTCTTACTAATCTGCCAAAGAGAATGCTTGGGATTGTTTTTAGCAATAAGAAAAATACACAGTGAGTTGGAAGACATTGATAACACTTGAGCAGAACAGCTCTTCAGCACTCTGATGAGATGAGTTACTGTACAGATGGCTTCCATCATGCAAGTCTTTTCCGTTTATAGGGCTGCAGGTGGTAGAGTGGGAAACAGGGTAAGTGGAGGAAAGGTTAGGACTCCAAATCAATTGTAGCAGTTCGCCAAGTGAAATCTGTCCCTGCTGAATGTACTAGCTGTTTATCAGCACTGCCATCTAGAGCTGTGTGAAAAAAAATCACCGCAGACAGCAGAAATGTTGAAATGAGGGCTTTCATTGTTTAAGAAGGTTATACATAGAGGGAAATGCAGGCATCTTACACTTTTTGTTATCTTAAGGCAGGGCATCCAGCAACTGTGTTAAGGAAGTAATAAAATCTGGGAAAAAAAAGAGAATGCAAATAATCTTTAAAGCACTCCGATAACCTTGGCTGATTTTCATGCATGATGAAAAGCCTTCATAAGTGTTAGTACAGTACACAGGTTTGCTTCCTCTCTGTAGCACAAATGAAATTTGCATTCTCCTGATTTGGGACAAATTTTGCCGCACTTATGGGCTAGTTATTTTATCTGTTATGCATCCAGTTTAAAATATCTTAAAGCATACAGTAATCATACAGTTCTTTCAATGTGGTTTTAACTCCCTTGGGGTGATTTTAATCATTCAGGAAGTTAAGAGCACTGAGGAGGTGTCACAAGGGCTAGTGACAGTCAGAGATCCACTGAAATAATTTCATAATTGTTGGAGTTTCAGGGAGGGTAAGAAAAGAGCCAAGCAGGAGTTCTGGGAATGCTTGGAGCTTTATGGTGCTCTCCAGACCTCTTTCTGGAGTAGAAAGGATGCATATCTTGCTTTCTTCATTATTGTGTTGTTATTTTCACAAACTGCAAAACAGTTGTGTTCTATGTATCTTTTTTTCAGCATAAGCTGGGGAAATTAAGATCTTTTTCAGAGGTATTACTTTATTCCTTTAAGTAAGGGCTGTAGGTTGGTTTCTATAGGAATGAACGCAACCTATTTTTCAGGGTAGGACAGACTTTCAAGATAAAGGAGAGCAGAAACACAAGTTCTTTCCTCCCTAATCCTTGAAATATTATTTAATATAATCATTAGCTGTAAGGCTCTTAAATAGTTATAATATAACCAGAATCCATGAAAGCATTAAAGCAAATGTTTTTAAAAGCATCTAGGTGCTTAATTCTGAGTTCTATGGAAACAGTATGTATCCAAGTTTCATTAAAAACCTGCCTTTTCAGTCACAACTACTTTGCAATCTAAAAGCACTTGTAAGAGTGTTTTTAGGCATTTAGGCTGGATGTCCTCCTATAGGTGTTTATATCCAAGGTTTCTTACGTATCACATCATATTCCTACAACCCTTTGCTGGTGGACGTGGCCGTCCTCTCTCAGCCCACACAGTGCAACAGGCTTACTGGCATCACATGGACCCTACAGGTGGCTGTAGGAAGCTCATAAAGGGTTGGGAGCCTTCCTGAACCCAGTATACATGTCTGGAGACACTCTGAAAGACTGGCCTTCAGAAATGAGTCTATTGTCTCCCTCTGGTTCTGTGTACAATTTGCATACACGGGGAGTCATGAAGCCCTTCAGGTATGGCACAATCAACAGATGTTAGCCAGCTTTTCTCCAGGCAAGTGCCTGTTCATGATCTCCATAATGAGCTGACAAAGGCAGGGTGTAAGAGCACATACCTTAGAAAAATCGAATCCCAGTGCAAGTTGGCATCATCTGGAAGCTGGCTACATGAGACTCAGTCCATCACCAACTACATCAGTGCAGACACACTCACTGAGATAATCTCATGTCTTTGGGACTACCTACCCCTACTTACTGCTAACTGACACTACTACTATCTGCAGTACTTCAGAAGTCATTATAGCCTACAAATAGAAGAGCATTCTGTGCAACAGTTCTTTACAAAATGCATCCTTATGCAGTTACTCCAGAAGATACCAAAAACATGCCAGGATTATGAAATTTTAACATACAAAACCATTATCCTGTGACACTCGTGTTCAGAAATTTGGTCATCTTCATCTTAAATAAGGTTGACGCTTTCTTTCCTGCCTGATGACATGAAGTCCAGCAGCATGAGAACAGACAACTGCTGGTGACAGTGCCATTAGTGCCCTGAGGAATATAGATGCATTCAAAGTGTGCTGACATCCATGGAAAATTCATTGTAGTCCTCAAATTCTGCCAGATCATCTTTAAATAAGCCTTAGGTGAAGTAAGGTGCACTGACTGTTTTCAGAACAAGATCTGAAAGCTCATCCTTCAATACTGTCATCCAGTCTCTTTTGACCTTAGAATATATTATAACCTCCTTTCATCTCTGAGTTATATACCAAATTTATTAGGGCAAGGACACACAGAAACAGAATCACCAGATGTTGACTCCAGCTCCTTGACTGGTATCTCAGGAGATTGCCTAGGACCCTGGCAACCTGTAGATTACAGGTAGTGTCTCCAGCCAGGGAACAAATGTAGGTAGAGGGCTGTGGTGTGGTAGAAGAGAATCCTCATCCTGGTGAAATGGGTCTAGCATGAGGGGCCTTCAGTTGCAGGCTGACATTGAATTATTACACTAAATAAAGTACCTGCTTTCTATTTCCCTTCTCCTTTTAATGGCATTATTAGGGCCAGAGGCACGGCTGGTCTCTGATCTGGTGGTAAACTTATCAACTTTCCAGATGGTGAGGTCATAGGAAGAGCCAAGTCATGGTCACGATTAAAAAATAACGCAAAAAGGAATAAATATTACAGGACTAAATTGAGGAATGGCAAGTGTACCTCTGTAAAGCCACTTAAAAGTGGAGAATATGAATAATTCTTACATGCATATCAGCACAAGTCCATGGTCAGGATATACAGTTTAAGACATATAATTGACTTACCACATGTTGGACAGGTGCTTTAACTGACTTCATGTGGATACTTAACTGATTGCAAAATGAGAAATAAAACATGTAAATTTTTTTTAAATAGTTGTTTATTTAATAAGTTTTACTTTGTATTTGCTATGAAATGAGAGTACACAATGGGTCTGCTACACTGATTTAGCTCGTACATGACACCTCAACAACCCATAGTAACTTAATGAAACGCCTGGGGCTTTTCAGTGTTTCGAACTCTTTTCTTAAAATCAAAGTGTCCTCTCATCAGTGGGAACCTTCCCACTGTGCTTACTTACTAGTCAGACACTGTTCAACTCCAAAAGTAAAAACCGAATATACCTATGTTTGCCTAAAAAATCGTGTTTTTACACATCAAAAATGTCCTTTTGTCTGCTTGTATATTTGCACTATTCAAATGATGTGAAGCATGCTACTTTGGGAAATTAAATTGAGAGCTTTGTCATCAGTATATCTTGTACTGAAGCAATTTTTATTAAGTTTTGAGGATGAATGCGTGTGTGAATTAGTTTGAATGAAATACACTTAAATATTTTTTATGGCACTGCACAGTATTCCAATGCACATGCTAAAAACCAGTATAGCTTTTAACAAATTAAATTAAAAATAGTATTTTGACTTTGTTATACATAGAGGTTTCACAGATCAGGAAAGATGAAGTCTGAAATTCAGCCTCTAAAATGATGTGCTTAAAAGCAAGATTCGGCGTGAGATTTCAGTCTAGTCAACCCAGTGGCTTAAGATAACAATGTTATTATCAGGGAGCCACATCTGAAGCTCAGATTTTCACTGCTTTGACTATTAAGATTCTTTTGTATTTGGTTTAAGGCAGTTCTTGCTCTTTGACTAGTTGGTTATTTATACTAAGTTGAAGAGGAAAAAGATGAGAACCAACTTTTGATGTTTATAGTTGAAATAATAAAAAGTGATTCTCCATTGTTAGACAATATTGCTTGCAGAGAGATGGAGCATTCAAAGAGAAGCAAATGCACATATAGCAGTATAAACTCACTGTCACTGATATGCTCTGAAAAGGTTGCTCCTTATTGAACAGCTGAACCTGATAAAAAGTATGGTTCCCCACCGATATCGAGGAGGCCATTAAAATTTCTCGAACTGTTCCAAAATGCATAGTACCAATTAAAAAGAAGTCCTCATGTTCTTCTTCACAGAGGTGAGCTGATAAGCCAACACCAAACCATTCCGGTAATGGAGACAGAAGGAAGGTGAGGATTACCCCTGAGGAGAGCATGGATATGACATGGCACCAAGAAACAATGCTGGTGAGGAGCCAAACTCTCTGGAGTCTTTCTGGCAACTGCTCCTAGAGGTGGCTGCAGTTTTAACAACTCATTCTACTAGGACAATGTAAACTGCCCACGATAGCTAGACTTTAGTAAATTTCATTATTATAGTTCTGTGATATTAAATATATTAAATATATATTAAATATTGCTGCTTTCTTTAGTGATTGTTTAAAAGTTTTATATCATGAGTACATCCTGTAGTAAAAAACCAAACCAAAACAACAACAAAAAAAACAAACCCAAAAACTCTTTCTCTAGCAGGGACTCAACAATTGAAATCAATAGTCTCATTACATTATGTTGCCATTTCTTAGTATATATTTACATGAAGAGATGAATTAATTTTTTCCTCTTTAAGCCAAAAAACACAATGAGCAGGAAACAAATAGTACAAAGATGAGAGAAGTGATTTCTGATAAAGTCTGAAGAATCCAAACTTCAACCACTGCCATTTTTCTTTCTCTTTCTAACTTCAGCAAATTTTGGTAAAATTCCATGTGAAGAATTACAGTTTTAGAAGTCTTCTAGCCAGACTTCCAGCAGTTCGTGTGCCCTGTTCAATGATCCTTATTTAACAGCCCCTCCTGGATATTTCTACCTAAGTTAGATATGTCCCAGAATGCATTGCTCTACTTTCTCCCTGATCCCAAAAGTCTTTATCTTCTCTGATTCAAATAGGACAGATGGCCCAGAAGAGATTAACAGACCTCCTGAGACATATTTCATAAAAACTGGGAGGTCTGTTATAGTTCAATAGTTATGTGATCTTTATTCTAAAAATGATATAATAGTTATGATTGGAACAGCTTGGACATTTCAGATTTTATTACCAATTAACCTTCAAAATCATGTAATGATTACAGACATAATAACTGACATTTTTTCACTTACTATATAACACAGCATAATTTTAGTGATCTAAACCTCAACAATATACTTCAAAATAAAAAATCTTCCTTTCTATTTCTGGTTAAGCTCAAAACCTGTCAGGGTTATTTATCAGGATTACTAATTTAGAGGATTTCCTTCCAATGAGATGAGTTGCTAATAAATTATGAATTTGTAGACATGTTCAATGTTTCAGGTCTAAGCAGTGGCAAAACTAAATTGTGAAGAAGCTATTACTTTAGGTGGTTGGTGTTTGCTTGTTTGTTTTTAATGTGATGTCTGGAGTGAGGTATGCCATGTTTTCACAGTATCTCTTTACGTTGTAAGAGGCATTAAAAGAAAAGACAAGGAAAAGACAGAAATTCATATTTGCCTTAGGAATGGCTAATCCAGCAAAACACTAGTTCTCCTCAAACAAATACCGAGAGCATTAGAAAGCCAACAACTTCATTGAGAAAACCTTTAAAACCGTCATTACTTTCAAATCTGGCATTAGCTGCTTCTTAAGGTGAACAAGAAAGCAATAGTTCAACAAGGAGAGAGAAGTGAGAACTGCAGACTCACAATACAAGGGGAGTTTTTGTACCATCAAAGCATCTCTGAAATGGGAAATAAAGGGCAAAAGTAGAGGAGAAATAATACAACTGGAGATGATTTTTATTACAACAGACCAGAAATCGCTTCCTGATAGTATATGAGGGTGAGATAGCTCTTATCCCTATGTAAGTTTTAAAGAAAAAGAATTCCCCCCAGCTGTTATTAATACTGTGTAAATCAGCCTATGCGAGGTTCATATAAAAACTATTGGCATTTTTTTCGCAACACACTTGTTTGTGTATCATTTGAATAAGGTGAGATGACATGATGTTAACGGACCTGACATTCAACTTGTGTCTGATTTTCAGCCTAATTATATCAGGCAAGGTGGACATTGTTTATAAATAAACGGACCTATCTTCACAGAAGATTTTGGTTTCTCACAATCTATTCTTGTTGCTTATAAAGAGCACAAAACCAAACATATTTAAAGATTTTAACCCACTAAACCAGGAAGGCTTTTTCTTCCTTTTTTGTATCCTTTTTATTTTTTGTGATAAGTGTTCTGATACTATTAACATATAAGTTATTCCATTTCTGTATAAAAACATTTTACCTCCAGAAAATAAGATGTTTCAAAAACTGTTAAGAGATAATTATTGTTAAATCTTAAAAATAAATTTGATTTTTCCATAATGGTAGCCATGTGAAAAGTTAGGATAGAGTACAAATAAGATCAAAGCAACTTCACTGTTTTCCTGCTTGTAATGAGAAAACAAAGTGTAGAAGTATTTTGCATTTTCCTCCCATTAAATACCTATCTGATATTAATGAAGAATCATGGAAAAAAATTATTTTGTCAGAATAACTTTTACTGAGCATAGACTTTTGACAGTATTTTTCCTGGTCAGTTCTAAGTACTGCACATGTCTGTGAGATAAGAGAGTCAATAAGAAAACATTTAAGTAAAATATATGAATAGATGGATTCCTCTACTAGACATGAATACTTTCAAGTTCTTTTTCTGTTCCTGACAAGTTTTGTCTGCACCAATTAAATGGAAAATTCTGACAGGTAGAATAATTTTTTAAGCATTTATAGACCAAAAAAAAAATGTGTTTCATTTAGTTACAAGATGAGGAATTTTATAAAAAGATAATCAATCTGGAATATGGAATTCTTACCATTTACTTTAGATATCTAGCCCAGATACTACCCAAATGACATTGTAGATGCTTACATCTAGAAAGGAGAAGGACACTAACCCAATTAATCTAAAAGAACCATCTGTAATCTTAGTCAACAGAGGAAAGCCGATATCTGACATCCGCAGAGGAAAATCTTGCTGAAGTCTCCTCTTTTCTTCATTGCCCTTCGAGGACAATCCAGCTGTGATAATTTTTTCTAGATAAGTTCCCTGATCATTCTGCTTCAATCATGTACCCTTTTGTTTTACAGAGCAAGAGACAGTCTGAATGGGACAAAATGACTATTGTGTTCTCCTGGATTTAAATCTCTCTTCAGACTGAGGATAGTCTGAAAGTCAGGTCATCTACCTCCTGAGTGTACGGTTTAGTGTTAGACTGTGGCAATCACCATGAGATGGAGTGAATTTAGTTTTAGTCTTGCTTTTGAGTTTTCGTCAGAGATTGTCATCTCAAACATTCAGTAACAGTAACATTCAAGAAAGCACATTAATTCTACTGTGCGTGTACATCCACTAACAGGTGATCAAATGTTGGGGATGTTTGAAGATGAATAGGGAATGGCTGAAAGAACACATTTCATCACCTACTAGTTTAAGGAGAAAAATTCTGGAAAGTAGGTGAATTGGATCAATAGATGGGACTTCAGTTTTCAGGCAGTCTGGATCACACAGGAAAAAAACTACAGGAAAATAAAAGTTAATTTCTTCCAAACATTACTCCAATCTGATGCTCCTAACTTATTTTTGCCAGTTGGTGGCACAGGTTTTTCTGCCTATTGTGCAGATCACTGCTGAATTCAGCTGCCTGCACAAAACAGAACAAAATAACAAATGCAAGGAGATATTAAAAGTTCCATCTGAGAATGTTTGAAGGGAAAGGTGGAAGGCTAGGGTACAGGAAGGGGGGGTGGGAGGAGTGGGAGGGTTGTACTGGAACTGTAGGTAAGAATTTTGAGAGCAAAAACCTAACAATTTTTGGATGTCATGCAGATTGGTAGTAGTTATTCAGGGACCATTGTGTCTCTTTATAACCATCAGTGAATGGAGTGTGTTAAGGTGGTGTTTCTATAGCAACTCCTTCCCGCTGCAGTCTACCAAGAACTCCTAATGCATGTACACAAGGCAATTTTTAAACACTTGTAACCGATCATTTGGGCACATTACTAGTGTCTCAAAGATTAAATGGTCGGAGACTTCAGACACTGAAGCAATTAAAGGGTGGGTGATAGCTGAAATCAACTTTGCTCCGGTATTACTCCTTGGTTACCCTTAGCACAGTTTATTGAGTTACAGTGGAATCCATTCAAGAAAGTGTTAGGTAACTTAGGATCCATGTGAAACAATTGTGGTGAGTTTGAGAAGGGACCTCTGGCCATTATAACCTGGTGCCAGAAGCATTCCAGTGACCTATTATAGGATGTTTAGCTAGAAAAAGCAGAGCTTCACTCAAGAGGATAATTAAACACATATACCCTTTTCAGATGTTCATTTTTTTAACTTCTTGGACTTGTGGGTGAATATATACTAAAGACCTTCCAGTGGATCTATCTTGATCCTTTTAAGATACTGTATTAAATAAAATGGGGGGTTGGTGAATATGCTGGTCCATATGTGACAATATGGAAATTCTCATTTTACCTCAACCCATTTCCATCGTGAATGACTGATGAAGAGAAAAACTCCCTCTCAATAGGATATTTTTAAAAGGATACTTATTTTTCCCATCTTGGTTTCATTGTGTGTTCTTCTCTAGTGCTCTGTTTTGGCGGTCTGTCAAGGTCATATGCAATGAATTTCAAATATTACTCATATCCTTTCCTAAATGTCTCATTAGAGAATTTTAAATAAAAGCTTTTATTACCAAAAAGGACTGCAACAATGTCTGCATCTGTATGCGAGCAGGTGACCACAACTTCACAGGATTTAAGACAGACGAGATGTCACTGCCATCCTTGTCAAGAGACCAACTCCCCCCCAAAAAAATCCAGATAAATATATTTAGAAATTTTCCTGTGGGAAAGATTACAAATCTATGTTAAATATTTCATTAGTAATACAAATGACATAGCAAAAAATGATAATTTCCTGTATTTGCATAGTAACTGTTAAACTGGCACTAGAACTCAAACGAACTCTTGCTTGAGATGATCAAGTTATAACTTGGAATTGGTCAGTTGATGAAGAAGAACATTTGTCATTACTTTGACTGTAAAATTGTAATGAGAATCCCAGGCTGGTATTCTAAGTCACAGAACTATATAAATCAAACAGGTTTTTGTAATTCTATATTTCCCCTCTGGGTTCTCTTCTGTAAACTGATATCCTACTTTTACTTAGTAGAAGTCCAATCATGGATATTATCTCAAGACTATCTATCCTATTGAGAACTAATAATTATTATTGTTATCAGTGTTAGTCAGTAGTAATTTCTTGTACAAGTCTCACATTTCAATATTTCTCTGTTAAAAATATTAGTTGTAAGTAGATCATATGAACAGCAAGAAACAGCGAGTGTGATTTATCCTAAGGCATACTTTCTTGATTAATAACTGAGAGAAAGTACAAACGAATTTTGCTTTTGTGCTTTCAGCTTATGTACTTTTTTTTTTGTAAATGTACTTTTTGGAAGAATTTCTGTTATATCCTCTGTTTAGATTTAACTAAATGGAAGAAAATATACCACCGTATAAAGGAACGAATGCAAAGGTCTGTTTCAAATGAGTTTTCAGCAGGTTTTTATGTAAAGTGAGGCATAACTATTATTTAGAAATTACTATTATTTAGAATTAGAATTTAATCTAAGGCCCCATACAAAACCGTTGTGCTGCAAACAGACTCCATTTGTCATTCCATTTTGATTTTCTGTTGTGATTTCTTTTTATGAAGGGTGAGTACACTTTCCTATTTCACATTTTCTTTGCTCCCTCTGGTCTAGTGTTCACAAAATGAAAAGTATGATAGGTTCAAATTCCCTTTCAGTTTTTCTTTCAATATAGGACACAGAAGGAGTGGAATCTTGATGAACACATGATAAAGGTTTTTATGAAAATGAATTTGCAATAAAATTTCTGATCCTGAAAACATATATATGTATGATTAATTCTATAATTACCTTCATTGAAACTATTGCTACCAATGCTCAATCAATTAACTCTTCAACTTTAGGCTTGCAACTGCTTGTAATACTGAGATTAGTACATGTATTAGCATATACCATGTAATAATTCCTAAAATTTACAATATCCTTTCCTAAAGCAAAATATTTCTGCAAGTGTTGTGTGTACATTTAGGCACCGAGATTCTAGGTTTAGTGCTTTTATTTCTTTCTCTTAATTTGAAATAAAAAGGTCAGAATCTAAAACTTCAATGCTGATCTTGAAGTCTCTTGTTCATTATTTTCAAGAAATGCAATCAAGTAGAGATTAAACTTTTGGAATATGACTCCATGGAATCTATCTAGCAGAGATTAGACACTCCAGAAAACAGTGGAGCTGCTTCTTTTAAAGCCAAAAGAGGGTTGGCAGCTGTGTCAGAAAGGTGATTGTTTAAGTGATCTTAGAGCCCTTGAAAACTTCCTGAATATTGTATTTAAGGGAAAGAATGTACTCTCTTTACAGGAAATAGAACATTGATGCTTTTCCATTTGACTGAAAACACATTTCCTCTTATCTAGCATAAACATGCATGATAAAAGCACAGATGATATTTTAAAAGTGAAACTTTTTTCATAAATATTTAACTTTGCATAGATTACTGTGAAGCTTAAGGCCACATGCATTTACTAGGAGGCAGGGAAATAAATTTACAGTGGGAAATTCAACCTGTGCCACTTTTATGGCTACAGCTCTCCTAGATCTTACTTTTGCATGTAGAAAACAACAATGAAAACATCTCCTCTGTGTTCCTTAAGATTACAAGGATAAAACTTCCTTAGTTCAATGATTGACATCTTCATCTAAATTCTTTTTCTTCCATTGTATGAAAGAACTGCTATCTTCTGTGCACAAAAATGAGAGACAGCCCTTGCTGGTTTTAAACCATAGAGTATTCATGCAACTACCCTTCTGTCCTTTGCAAAGATGTCTCATTATAAGAACTGTGAGAGCTTCATGAAGTTCAACAAGGCCAAGTGCAAGGTCCTGCATGTTGGTTTGGACAAGCACAAGCACAAGCACAGGCTGGGCAGAATGGATTGAGAGCAGCCCTGAGGAAAAGGACTTGGGAGTGCTGGTGGGTGAGAAGCTCAACATGAGCCGGCAATGTGCACTGGCGGCCCAGAAAGCCAACTGTATCCTGGGCTGCATCAAAAGAATCGTGGCCAGCAGGTCGAGGGAAGTGATTCTGCCCCTCTACTCTGCTCTCGTGAGATCCCACCTGGAATACTGCGTTCAGCTCTGGAGTCCCCAACACAAGAAGGACATGGAGCTGCTGGAGTGGATCCAGAGGAGAGCCACGAAGATGATCCAAGGGCTGGAGCACCTCTGCTATGAAGACAGGCTGAGAGAGTTGGGGCTGTTCAGCCTGGAGAAGAGGAGGCTCTGGGATGATCTTATAGCAGCCTTCCAGTACTTAAAGGGGGCCTACAGGAAAGCTGGAGAGGGACTTTTTACAAGGGCATGTAGTGATAGGACAAGGGGCAATGGATTTAAACTGAAAGAGGGTAGATTTAGATCAGATATAAGGAAGAAATTTTTCACTCAGAGGGTGGTGAGGCAGTGGAACTTGTTGCCCAGAGAAGTTGCAGATGTCCCATCCCTGGAAGTGTTCAAGGCCAGGTTGAATGAGGCTTTGGGCAATCTGGTGTAGAGGAGGATTTCCCTGCCCATGGCAGGGGGGTTGGAACTAGATGATCTTTGAGGTCCCTTCCAACCCTAACCATTCTATGATTCTATGATTCTATGATTCTGGATGGTCTTCATCTTTCCTCTCCAGAAACACAGACCTCTGTTCTAATGATGACTGTATGTTACAGCAGTGGATGATAACCATGTCAGCCTAGGTCCTGGCTCTTCTCCCAAGCAACAGGAATTTTCCAGAGAAGGACATCCAAACTCAGCATGTTAGTAAGCTTTGCCTTTTCAAAGGAGAAGTCATGTCAGAAGCTATACACTGGGAAAAAACCAAAAACAAAACAAACAAACAAACAAAAAAACAAACCAAACCAAAACAAAAAACCAACCAAAAACCAGAACAACAGGATCAGGGACATCTAATCCAAGTCAGATAGCGGTCCAAGTAATCCAATACCTATGTGGTGTCTGAAACCTTACCTTCACATTTTACCACTTACTTTCAGCTCTGTGCAAACTGTGGTTTTCCTCCCTTGACAAACTCAAACTATGGCCAGCTGCACAGGCAAAATTTAACTTCCCTGTCAAGATGTCCTAGAAGGAGTGTTTGTTATTTGCAACTAATTAAGAAGTGATCATAACAGATGAGTAAGGAGACAATTGTTCTGTTTTGTATTTCATCATTCCCAGTGATGTATACAAAATTAGATTTATTAAATACTCCTTTCATAAATTTAGCTTCTAGTTCTTTTCTCTATGTAAATAATCACTGTCAATCTTGCATAGAGTTTGAAGACTCAGGACCTACCTTAGTCTGAAAAAAACAATTTGAAGTTATTTAGACCAAAAACAAGACAGTAAGACACATCAGTGTGATAGTCTTAGGGAAAAAAAAAAACACAACAAAGTGTAGTAGAATGACAGAAGTTCAAGACACTAACTAGACACCAAGAATATCTTAATTCACTTCTCAACTTCCCAACAAACTTTCTTGCATGTTTTCAATAATCTCCCTACTGCTGCCCTGCACTGTACAAAATAGATAACACTTGCATTTACTCCATTACTTAAATCATGGTCTTCTTGGTTCAGGAGCTACTCGTATTATGTGAACATACAATGCATAGCATGCTGATCTTAGCACAACGTACTAATCATATTCATATCATTATACGTAGTATTAAATTTATTCGGCTGCTTTACTGGGCTGCAAACAGCTACATCTACTTCAAAGCCAATATTGCACACACAGATGAGCAAAGTTTTAAAAGATGTGTTACATTATCCAACTTAGGCATTTTAGTCTAACATAATGTTATTCAAGATTATGTCAGCATTTCTTGTATCTTATGTTCACAAATCTATAATTAGCTTGTACAAAATTCACTAGGGACTACATTTTAGAGTAGAAGATCTTTTCCTTATGCAAAATTGCTTACTAGCATGGGAGGAAATAGCTTAGTTGAAGGTTTACTATCATGTAACAGGAAGCTTATTAGTGTTCTTATTTGTCCTTGTACAATAGAAGTCTCTTACTTGGCCTATCCCAGTGGAAGGATGAACATATGATAAAGACAACTAGCAATCTCTGAATCCATCTCCTATATTTTCTCCTCAAAATTCAGTTCTTTCAACTTGTATGATGATCACCCAGGATAATGTTATGACTCTACATTCAAAACCAGACCACTTTTTTAGCCCTTAGCTATCTTCAAGTTAGTCTTACTTTTTTTCAAGTTCTATTCTTTGATTCCATCTCTTGTTGCAATCCCAACTTGTACCAAAGCCCTTACTCTCTTGAAGCTGAAGTTTTCAATGCTTAATTTTCCCACAAGGGTGAAACTCATCTTCCATAGATTAGCACTTTCACACCCAATGAGCCTTTAGTTTCCTCAGTAGCTGTTAGAAAGGAGTGGGTACCTCTAGAGAGTGACAGACCCCACTCTTCTGTCTTCTATGGCTTCTTCCCCATAGAGTCACGGCTTTTCAGGGAGCTGCCGCCTGCTCCAGCGTGGGTCTTTCCATGGACTGCAGATGCCTCTCTGCTTCGTCATGAGTCTCATTGTCTATGATCTCCTTCAGGCACAGACATCTCTGTTCCAGTGTGGGGTTCTCCACGGGCTGCGGGTGGGTCTCTGCTCCACCAAGTCTCTCATGGCTGCAGGGGGGCCACCTGCTGTCTCGCCACCAGTTGCAAGGGAAACGCAGCTCCAGCACACCTTGTCCCGTTCCATCTTCACTGACCTGGTGTCTGTGTGGCCATTTCTCTCAGATCTCAGTCCTCTCTGGATGAACTCAGCCCAGCGGCACCCCAGGAGTGGGACGATTCTGAGTTCTCCAAGCGGCACTGCCACAGCCATCTCCAGTTGGATGGTGCTGGCCCGGAGCACATGGCCGCCCACCCAGGAGGCTGAGGAGGGCAGCCCTCCGCTTTCCTGCTCTCTCCACTGCAGATCCAAGCCATCTTCCAGGCTCCTTTGTCCCCATCTTAAATAGAGCATTTGCAGAGGTGCTGATGGCTCAGCCCCGGCCGGAGGGGATGGGGGTCCAACCCGGCCAGAGACCAGTCTGACTAGTTTTGGAGCTGGGGAATTTACAGGGGGTGAATCCCCACTCCCGCTACCAAAACACTGTCACAGAAATGCAGAACAGATGACAACTCTGGTCGGTTAGTTTAGGGTCTAATCTCTTGGGCAACATTAGAAATTGTCAAGTGCACAGCTGTGCAATTAATATTCACTTCTTTTATTATTCTGATTTGTGGCATACAAGTGATATGTAGTATTTCCACATGTAGAAATGTATGTAGTGACATCTCAGTATGTCAACTTTGTTATCAACATTCAAGGAAAATCTCAGCAGTACACTGCATCAAGAAACTTGCTTTAGAAACTACTGTAAAAATGTGAAATAGTTTCTGCAGTGCA
Source organism: Tauraco erythrolophus (assembly GCF_009769465.1). Taxonomy (NCBI): domain Eukaryota; kingdom Metazoa; phylum Chordata; class Aves; order Musophagiformes; family Musophagidae; genus Tauraco; species Tauraco erythrolophus. Next base: position 29,129,351 of record NC_141466.1, read on the forward strand.
AAGTTCATGATAAACCAGCTTTTTTTCTGTTTCCTTTAGAATGAAATCTGCTGAAAGAATTGTTTTACTTTTATACTCGAGAGTCACTGGAGAAAATACAGGAATGATCCCAGGAAAAAGAAACAAAACTGCATTTTTCAAATAAAAGAATTCCAACTGTTTGCTGGTAATTTGTTTGTTCATGCTTTCGTATTGGCCCAAAGCATCTTCAAAGTGCACAGTGTCAGGAGAAGCTGAGAGCATTTTTCTTGCTAGTTTATCCAGCTGTAAGGATAGAGCATTCTCTTGAGACAGAAAAAAAGGAGTTTGAACTAAAGATTCCCCTTTCTGAATTAGTATTTTAAGAACACAGCTGACAAATCTGAGAAGAAGTTGTTCTATCTACGTCTCCTCATTTTTTAAAGGCTACTTGGGGATATCAATGCTTCCTAACACATATCATCCTTCAGCCTAGACTTAAATATTTAACTTCTGGAGAAAAAAAGCATTTCAAGTTTTTCTCTCACCAGTATCCCATGCTGGACAGTCTATGGTGCTTGCTGTTCAGATTGCCTTTCTGAGATATTTCTTCTCCCACACAACATAAGCAGATTTGAAACATGAACTCAGTCATAAGCCTCGAGATGCAGTACAATGAAGAGTGAATCTACATTCTATATATTTTTATTACACAGAGTAGGATAACTCATTCTCTACAAATCTGGACTATTGTGGTGGTATTGCTTATAAGGAATTGTAAGGACTTACAAGTCATTACAAGTGAATTAGTGGTGGATTAAAAACTGTTGGTTGTAGTTAAAGTAGCCAGCATGACAACATGTTCATTTATTTTCTCTTCCAGTAGCAAAATAAACAAAACAACTTGCTAGTTTACACTATGTCTATTTGTCTCAAATTAACGTTTCAGTTGTGAAACAGCCTACTTGCTCGCAGAGGGATTCCTGCTGTGGGCAGGAAGGGAAGCAAACCTTGATGAGTTGAAGACAAGTTGCTGTTAATCTGCTTAAAGATGCAGAGACAAACTGTGGTTCAAACACTCAAGTCCTTTTCAGGTGCATATTTCAACAACCTCATCACTAATTACATGACCTTTAAAAATGCTATTGAAATATTGTCCTTTTATATTTAAAAATAATGATATGTTATATTCATGTGTGATCACTGCTCGCTTCACCACACATTTCAAAGATGCCTTGTGTTTCAAGATGCTCTCACACTGTTTATCTGTTTGGACACTGCATTGATATATGAGACACTTTAAAATGAGTGGAATTCTCTGAGTTTTGTGCATGAAGTGAATGCAATTTTATGGAATTATTATAAGACTTGATTCAACAAAAATTAAATTTTATTTAAATTCTTTAATCCTACTTAAATTACAAAGATAAAGAATGAGACTATTTTGATTTCAGCAGTACTCCATTGAGCCAGGATTATAACCATGCTAGAAAAAAAGAGCAGAATTTTCCTGCTGAGATAGATTTCAGTGATGTTTTCTGACACAAAGTAAATTATAGGTCCCATTAACACTGAATTTTTACATTCTTTCATCTTAGTACCTTAGGAGAGTTATTTTTTCAGGCTTCTCATATCCAGATCTTTCTCAAGAAGCCAAAAGTTCCTGGACATTGTTTCTCACATTCTTGCTTCATAAACTCTAGTGCCTCAGACTTGCTGCATGTGCTCAGAGCTACTTTCTTGTAGGTAGAGAGCTGACTTGACACCTTCAGTGCCAGATAAACTTTTCTGGGGGAAAAATCAGACTGGATACTAATTACATGTGCCTGACTCATCGCACATGATCCATGTATGGCTTTCTAAGCTCATTCTTCAGATGTCACTGACCTTGCCAACCCATATCCCTGACTAGATTACTGTCATGGTTTAGCCCGACCAGCAACAAAATGCCACACAGCTGCTCACTCACCCTCCCCCACCCCTGGGAATGAGGAAGAGAATTAAAGGGGAAAAGGGAAGCACACTTGTGGATTGAGATAAGAATAATTTAATAGTAATAATAATATAGGAATATATGTATATGTATAATGATAATAATATACACAAATAAGTGATGTACAGTATAATTGCTCAACACTCAGTGACCAATGCCTGTCCTGTCCCAGCTAATAATCCTAAACCAGATAAATCCCAACACTGCAAGCCTGGACGAGCAAGAGGCCCGAAAAGAGAGTGAGAGAGAGATAGCACTCCGAGACTGAGAGCCCCCAGAAGAGCAAAAGTCCTTCTTTCCAGTCAACCCTCATCTTTATACTGCTCATGGCATTGCATGATATGGAATATTTAATTGGTGGATTTAGCCCTCGATCCTAAATTTAAGTTCAAAACATAAGGGAAATTTTGAGTCCTTTTCCCTGCTATGCCCTCCCTGCAGCCTGTTGTGTCAGCATTCTTCTCATAGCGAATCCCAGGCTAACACCAAAACACAGAGCTCTTCTAGCTGCTAAAAAGAACTAACTCTGTCCCAGCTGAAACCAAGACAGTTACATCACTTCTGGATTTGTTCACAGCTCTAGAGATGCTTCAGTGTCTTGAATGGCTCTTCAGATAAATAAAATTGTGCAAGATATTTTAATTTCAAAACACACTGGTCAAATTCTTTCACAGTTTTATTTTTTGCGAGGACTCGGTGCAAAGAGAGAAAAAAATTACATTATTCACAAGTACATAAGTTTTGATCAGCTGTACTTATTTTAACATAAATGTTGGTTTTGGTTAACTGGTTAGTTAGATAAGCAAAATCAACGATTGGATTTTTTCATCTGATTGTCCATGCCGCATAAGGGGAAGATTGTAGGCAGATGTGGATTCTAAATTTAACAGTTTCAATTACTGATGAAAAGGAGGTAAAGAAGGGAAAGAGAGCATAAACACATAGATCACACTGAAATACTATTTAGGTGTAAAAAATGACCTTATATTGTATAATTGACAATTACAGAATCACAGAATCACAGAATGTTAGGGATTGGAAGGGACCTCAAAGGATCATCTAGTCCAATCCCCCTGCCGAAGCAGGACCACCTAGATCAGATCACACAAGAACGCATCCAGGCGGGTTTTGAACATCTCCAGAGAAGGAGACTCCGCAACCTCTCTGGGCTGTTCCAGTGTTGTTACCTTACTGGGAAGAAGTTCTTCTTCATGTTTAAGCAGAACCTCCTATGTTCCAGCTTATATCCATTTCCCCTTGTCCTGTCATTGGATGCCACTGAGAAGAGCCTGGCTCCATCCTCATGACAGTCACCCTTTACCTATTTATAAACATTAATGAGGTCCCCTCTCAGTCTCCTATTCTCCAAGCTAAAGAGACCCAGCTCCCTCAGCCTTTCCTCATAAGGGAGATGCTCCACTTAATCATCTTTGTGGCCCTGCGCTGGACTCTCTCAAGCAGTTCCTTGTCCTTCTTGAACTGAGAGGCCCAGAACTGGACACAATATTCCAGATGCAGCCTCACCAGGGCAGAGTACAGGGGGAGGAGAACCTCTCTTGACCTACTAACCACACCCCTTCTAATACACCCCAGGATGCCATTGGCCTTCTTGGCCACAAGGGCACATTGCTAGTTCATGGTCATCCTGCTGTCCACCAGGACTCCCAGGTCCCTTTCTCCTGTGCTGCTCCCCAACAGTTCAGTCCCCAACTTGTACTGGTACATGGGGTTGTTCTTACCCAAATGCAAGACTCTACATTTGCCCTCGTTGTATTTCATTAAATTTCTCCCCACCCAACTCTCCAGCCTGTCCAGGTCTCTCTGAATGGCAGCACAGCCTTCAGGTGTGCCAGCCACTCCTCCTAGTTTAGTGTCATCAACAAACTTGATGACCATACACTCTATCCCCTCATGCAAGTCGACGAATATGTTAAACAATACAGGTCCCAGTACCGACCCTTGAGGGACTCCACTGGATACAGGCCTCCAACTGGACTCTGTCCCATTGACCACTACTCTCTGGCTTCTATCCTTCAGCCAGTTCACAATCCACCTCACTATCCGATCATCCAGACCACACTTCCTCAGTTTAGCTGTGAGGATGCCGTGGGAGACTGTGTCAAATGCTTTACTGAAGTCAAGATAGGCCACATCCACTGCTCTACTATCATCCACCCACTGGGTGATGTCCTCATAAAAGGCTATCAGGTTTGTCAAGCACAACTTCCCCTTAGTGAAGCCATGTTGACTGCCCCTAAAGACCCTCTTATCCTTGATATGCCTAGAGACAGCACCAAGGATAAGTTGTTCCATTATCTTTCCAGGAATGGAGGTGAGGCTGACCAGTCTATAGTTACCCGGGTCTTCCTTCTTGCCCTTTTTGAAGACTGGAGTGACATTTGCTTTCCTCTAGTCCTCATGCATCTCTCCTGTTCCCCATGATTTAGCAAAGATGATAGTGAGTGGCCTAGGAATGATATCTGCCAGCTCCCTCAGCACCCGCGGGTGCATCCCATCAGGACCCATGGACTTATGCATGGCCAGGTTTCTTAACTGGTCTCTAACTAAGTCTTCATCAACCAGGGTAGACTCCTCCTCTATCCTGACTTCCTCAGGAGCCCCAGGGTTCCGGAGCTCATCAGGATAGCCTCCAGCAGTATAGACTGAGGCAAAGAAGGCATTCAGTAACTCTGTCTTCTCATCCTCTGTCATCAGGGCACCCTCCTCATTCACCAGTGGGCCTACATGGCCTCTAGTGTTAGTTTTATCTGCAATGTATTTAAAGAAGCCCTTTCTGTTGTCCTTGACCTTTCTTGCAAGGTTTAATTCCAAGGAGGTCTTAGCTTTCCTAGTTGCCTCCCTACATCCTCTGACAGCAGACCTATATTCCTCCCAAGTGGCCTGCCCCTCCTTCCATGATCTGTACACTCTCTTTTTCCACTTGAGTTTGCCCAACAGTTCCCCATTTAACCATGCAGGTCTCTTGGTGCCCTTTCTTGACTTCCTACCTGTTGGGATGTACTGGTCTTGAGCTCAGAAGAAGAGATCCTTGAAGGCTAACCAACTATCTTGGGCCCCTTTACCTTCCAGTACTCTGTCCCATGGGATTTCTCCTAGCAATTGTTTGAAAAGATCGAAGTTGGCCCTGCTGAAGTCCAGGGTTCTAGTTCTGCTAGGTATTCTCTTCCTGCCACATGAGATCCTGAACTCCACCATTTCATGGTCACTACAACCAAGGCTACCCTCGACCTTCAGCGCTTCAACCAGACCCTCCTTATTAGTGAGAATAAGATCCAGCAGCGCTCCTCTCCTAGTAGGCTCATCTATGGCTATCACCCAGCTGGCTTGAATTGGTAATTATCTAATTAAGGTTTAGGCCCTGCCTACAAAAGGTGGGCCATTTCCTCCTGGTTGTGGGAGATGCAATGATATCTTTACAGCTACAGCTTAGGCTGGTGAGCAACATCTGGTGACCCTGATGTGATACCCTCATGAGAGACCCTGAAGACCTTGACCCCGACTCCCTCACTGGAGCCAGAGCTGGAGCAAGAAGTCCTTTGATAAAGAAGGTAAAGCTGCTACCCTAAAAGAGGGAGGTGTGTTGGAGTTGGAATGAATGAACTGGGTCTCTGCTCACTGTAAAGCCTTCCTGAAAACCAAAAAAAAAACTGTAAAACAAAAAGGGGGAATTCTGGCTTTCACCCAGCTGGCTTGAATTGGTAATTATCTAATCAAGGTTTAGGCCCTGCCTACAAAAGGTGGGCCATTTCCTCCTGGCTGTGAGAAATGCAATGATATCCTTGGAGCTGAAGCCTAGGCTGGTGAGCAACATCTGTCCGCCATTTGCATCAGGAAGTTATCATCAATGCACTGAAGGAACGTCCTGGACTGTGGATGGCTGGCTGAATAGGCCTTCCATCAGATATCAGGATAGTTGAAGTCCCCCATGACAACCAGGGCCTGCATTTGTGAGACTGCTGTCAGCTGCCTGTACAAGGCCTCATTGACCTCCTCATCCTGATCTGGTGGTCTGGAATTCTTTTTCAGTGGGTACCTGTAAACTGATTGAGGTCAAATCCAGTCAAAATAATAGTACGCAGTAAAATAATTATAGACTATATAACACTTTAAGGAAGCAAAGTGGAGGCCTGGTATTCTTTAAATTCTCACATGTGTCAGACTTGTTATATCAGCAATATAATATATGACAATATGTTTACATTGCTAAACTATTTCTCTGGTTAGTATTTAGTGATGATAACAGGAGATCTTTAATAGACACTAAGGTGCAGTATATATCTGTTTTATTATCAGACAAAATTGTTTTAGTGTTCATTTTTTGCTGAAGAAATGATGATTCTAAACATTATTTGCTCACTATGATTGTAAATGCAAGTACAAACAGACCATAAGCTCCAAAATGTTACATTAAAAGAGGCAAAAATATCTCACTCATCCACAGAAAGGGGTCAATTAATGATATAATTTCTGATATCTAAACTAAATATTCCATGAGTTTTATGCTTAATAAGAGGAAAAGAAACGGTCACGGATCCTTTGACTCTTGGATATTTTGTCCTGGTTTTATCCTAATCCTGACTGGTGTTTCTTTTTCCTGAGATATAATTTATAAAATCACTATTTATTTCTGCTAACATTCTTGACAAAAGAACATTCATAATTTCCCCCTTTCAAGTTGTCAGGGGAGGTGTGTCAGTCAAGCCTTCTGGCAGCAGTCCAGAGAGTCTTCCCACAAGACCTTCCCTTCTGGGTTACTCTATACTGACACTGATTTGTGCAAGGAAAAACACGTACTCTGCTTTATCTCCCTGAATATTGTGCAAGGAAAATATTCTTTGTACCGCTAGCTATGGTAACTTTTCTGACTGACAGAAAGGATCTCCAACAGGTAAAATCTGAGTCATGCTCAGTTTCAAAATGTGCGGTACTTTGGATAGTTGAAATGCAATCACTCAACCTAATCTTCCATCTCCTAACTTATTCTTCCACAGAAGTGAATGGAGAGAAGGTACGTGCCTTGATACAGTATCTTATCATCATTTTTTACAGCTGTTTGGTTGTGGATTTGGCTTGACTTTGAGCACCTATATAATTAAGCTCTGCTAACTCCATTCTATGCATATAAGGAAGAATTTGGCTATATCACAGACTACTTCAGTACATGTCAGTTTGAAGGACAGCACTTCAGGCAGCAAGGAAGATTGAAATAAACATTGTGATGGCTACTAAATATATCAAAGATTAGAAGATCTTCCACAAAAGGAATTTTCTGAAATGTCCTTTGCTTTAAGTTCTTGTGAAGTCATAGCATCTGAACCCTTCTAAGGTTTTATCAATTTAAATGATGTAAGGTGCTGTTCTAAAAAAACCACAAAAGGATCCTTTTCTCTGCTTATGAGGAATCCAGTTGTCTTTCAGGAGGTGTATATTAGCTGAGACACAAAAGTTACCTTAAAGCAATCTTCATCTCAGTTGTATAACATACAGTCTAAAAAGGTACAGAAATTATCCCCCTCAGCAGTCATGAAGAAAAACTTGAGAGCTGATTTGCACTTCTCTATTTGCTGTTATTTTTGCAAGACAAATGTAAACTTTAAAAATCCAAAGGCAATAAATCCATTATTGTCACTATTTATTTTTTCCCAAAAGATTAAAAAAAGAAGAGACAGAAATAAGTCCTTTGTGACAAACAGAAATGTAAAGGATAATGTATCTAATTATGCCAGAGTAAATTACAAAAAAAAACTAATACCAGTGAAAATTAAAAAAGCTAGATTAAAATTATGATTAGAAAGTGCTTAGGCACTCACTAACACTAGAGTATATATTGCACTGTAAGTTAGGTACTTGATATCACTTCTATTTTTTCAATAGCTGCAAGGCAAAAATGGAGTATAAAAGCATTCACTGGTTTAATAAAAAGAAGATAAACAAATGCCGGAATACCTAAACCCATAATAACAATTGATCTTGAAATTTTATCTCAGAACAAGGAGAAGAGTATGACATAATGACAAAATATGTGCATAAATAAGTCATTCAAAATGAAAAAAGAAAAAAAAAAGCAAGAGAATAAGAAAAGAGATTAGGTTTGGGCATCTGAACCATTATATCTCATCAGAAATGCATTATCATAGGTCCCAGTGGAAAACACGTAAACTAATAAAAGCGTGAAGACATCTGATATAAGGTTTGTTAAAAATATGACAGTGAAAAAGTCATTTTCTACAAAAGTACTAGGGAAAATTTTTTTAATCAAAATAAACCAATTTTTTAAAAACTATTTCTAGCATGACTAGCAGAATATTGTTTTAATTTACTTTTTGTATTCAGGTCTGGTATTTACTTTATGTGTAACTTGTCTCCAAAAACTCAGTAGATATTGAGTTTATTTCCAGCACTGAAGTAGTTTTAGTTCCATTCCCCCATTAGTTTCGGGGGGTTTTTTTCAACCTTTCTAAACAGTCTATTAGAGAAACAAGTTTTCACCTACCTCTAACTATTCCCAAACTCAGTATTTTTCTTAAGATGTACAGATTACCTATCACTAAAATCTCATCCTTGTTGGATAAGAACCCCTGTATACTTTTTTCTGGTGGGACATATTTGAGTCACATGAGCCCCAGACCTTGCCCAGCACAGCATCCCAGAAGGAGAGTTCTTTGTTGGGGTTATCTGTCATGAGATTTCCCTCCATTGACGTTTTTCAGCTATCACAATGACAGAACTGGAGTTTAATAGAAGCTTGTTAAAATGGGAGCCTCAATACCTAAAATGCATTATTCATATTTTTGAGGTAAATGAACACTCATCTGCTTGGTGTTGAATTCTTAAATATAGATAAGAATTCAAGAAAACTGTGTTTGATTAAGATAACTATGAGATCCTGAATGCTAGTGAAAAATTTGCTCTTTGAAACAGCATCATCTTATAGGGCTGTATGTCATCTTATTTAGAATAAACTTCAGAAAGAACACATACAGCACAGGTGGACCAAACAAGCTATTTGTTTTAATAGCTTTTCCATGCTAAAGCACTTACTTCATAAGCCAACTTTTGTTGGCTTGCTAGAGAAATACTCGTGACAAATAACCTACTAAAGTAACTGGATCCAATAGACAAATAGTCCAGAAGGCAAAACATACTAAATCCTTGAGGTTTTATGAAGTCTTTTATTCACCTGATATTGCAAAGAAATACCCACATGCAGCAATATTCAAAAGTTTGCCATGGATTTTTGTGTCATTGAAAAGCTGCCTTGAAGTTACAGTCAAAAAAAAAAAAAAAATCCTTAAACCTGAAAACACAAAAAACAGGTAGTCACCTCTGTTATTGCTCTGTCTACGTTTACCACAACTGTACTTTATTCTAAGTACAGTTACACTGTTACATCATGTCAGTAAAGTTCTCTTACTATTGTCACATATCTTTATTTTGTCTGGTAAAACATACTGTTCTCAGAGAGAGCTGACAAAAATATGGTTCTGCCACTCTAGTCTACGGGAGAGGTTTTGCTGTTACAGCTAAATCAGTCTCGAATCACACCTCATCTACCAACGGACATGGCTATTCTCACAGAAGTCTGTGTCATAAATATATCATCAAGCAAGAGAATACTGTTTTCCATTATATTCCCAAATAAGCAAATACATAGAGGTAAATTAACAGATGCATGAGCAGCTTTACATGATGCTGATCATTATCCTAAACATTTTAAAAACTTAAGGTGAAAAATAATATGATCTGAGAAACAAAATGAGAATCACTGGTTAAGCACTCATTTCTCAGAACTCAAGTGAAGTTCCATGTAATATCTACACGCATGATTCAGAATTTCTCTTAAGAATACTTAACTATTATTTTAAAATAAATGTATTCATGTATGATGGAGGTATATGAATCTTTATAAGAAGGAAATTTTCATAAAGCAAGCATTATTTTCAACGAGAAACAGCAATTAACTAATGTAACACAGAAGAAGAAAATTAGGCAGAAAAAATATATATACCCTTCTGAAAGAGCATAATGTAGCAGCAACAGCACAACTTTCACATCTATAATACCAAAGGTGTCATTTCTGCAAAGTGAGTTTTGAGAGTGAAGGGCACTTTGAAGACTCACATCCAACACCTCTGACTGTTTTGAGCAGTCACATTCAACAGTCCAAAATCAACAATCTGCATTAAAACCACAAAACATGGACATGAGAATGAAAATGTAAGCTCTGGTGCAAAACCTAACACAATTTTGAGAGTAGCCATCTTGATCAAATGAAAAAAATAAATTCTAGGATTTTTGCATGAGAAGTCAGAACTTCATATCTGTTCTGTTTTGTTTCTGCCTTAAATCTGTGTATGTAACATTCAATTACAAGGGTCTTGTTGGAGGAGTCGGGTGTAATGATGTTCTGATTAGATATTGCCAAGTATTAAGTTGTTTCAGCATCTGTAACAATTCAATAAAGACCAAATGTTTTTAACTGTCCATGTGTTTAGATGCCAAATGCCTGATGTGCAGATAGAAGTCAGAATTACATGTGCACAGATTCCTGAGCTACAGGGATCTGCTTGGCAATTCATGCACGCATATTAGGAATATGTATTTCACATGAGTACTTTAAAACATTTGTTATATACGTCTATTTCCTGTGTTTATTATCATTTGTCTGTTTCTCTCTTGTAACTCTTTAAAAAGTATAGTAGTGAATTACTATGACTAGATTAAGTTCTTAGACTCAGCTGTCAGTGAGAGAAAAGAAAATACTTCAGAAACGCAGGTATGCAAGACAGTCATAATTCCTTCCTGTTGCCTGTGATGCTCACTCCCTGTATTGACTTCCGCAGCCTTGAGACTCCTCTAGCTTGGTTACCCTCTATCAGGTAGTCCAACCTACCCCAGGAACGAGCTGAAATCCACTCTTCTGTCCTATGTTGACTACATCACATAGCCATGAGGTACTGAGCTGACAGGCTCAGGATGAGAGGCCATAATATATGTCTACAGCCACCCTATTTTCATTGCCAGCTGGAGATGTAATGCTTGAGCCAACTACAAAGGACTGAAGTCAACCTCTCTTTAAAACTTAAAATTCAACTGAAACCTCTATGCAACAGTTTTGATGCTAGCCAGTAAACGTGGTTTCAGGGCAGATTTTGGGATAGCCCTTGTTTTTCCAGAGGGACATGAGTCCTTCAATCTACCACTCTCTTTGCCACAGAAGAAACTAGTTCCACCGGGAATCAGACTATATCAAGATTCATGATTCAGATAGGTGAAACTGATGGATAAGGAGTGAGATATTGAATAAAGTATTATTTGCTTAGTTAACTAAAATGGGAGTATAGTCTACCCTCTGAAGTATCCTTTTGTGTTATCTGATTTTATTTCCAAGAACTCTGTCCTTTGATTTTGGAGAGAGGGGGGATCTCCTTATAATTTAATACTTAGAAAGAGAATTCTCCTTCAGCACACAAAAATCCTACAACTCTGGCTACCTCTTATAGTTAGTAAGGGAAAATAATATGGGGAAGCTTGAGTCTTGAACATAAGCTCTGATCATCTGTATTCTTAATTGTTAACTGAATCCCTGGCTTTGATTTAAATTTTCTAAAATACTTCTACATCTAATATTTTATAGAGATGGTGCTAGCTCCAAATTTTTCGGACACATACTAGTAGCTTTTTTGAGGCATCTGATGCACGGGTCAGCCTCTGGTTCTCTTCAATTTAATAGGATAAACACAGCCATTGATTTTACATAATTATATTTATGTCACAAGAAAAGTTTATAATTTGATATTTTAATCCACTTATATCAGAATTTGGTATTACTTACTTACTTCCACTCAAAAACTGACTAAAATCCAAATAATTGAAGGCTAGTTCAATTAAAATTGCTTGCTTAGAGAAGTTTCATATGAATATTTGATTCTACTAAAGGCAAGAATGTAGTATGGTCATACACTCACACAGAGCTCCTGAGGCTATCTCAGGGAGATTTTGCATCAGTTAACAGTATGTCAATTGAAAAACCCCTCTGTTAAGGTCATAGGTCTCAAATTGGTTCATTTAAGGCCAGCACAGTGTAAAGTAGCTGAATTAAGATGACCTCAGTTACAGTTTTCTGTGTTAAAGCAGTTTTAGTTAATGCTCCCAGGGTCTTTTTCTTCCCTGCAGGACACAAACTGCCTCTATTAAGGTCAGTGGAAATTGCTGATATTCTGCAGGGAGGAATAAGGCCTTGAGATTAAGAAGTCTGTATTAACAGCACCTCAGTTAAGATGCTTTCCTTTCAGAAATACCTGTTAAAAGCAGCTGCTAAAGTGATTTAGGAGCACTTGAGTGCCAGATCACATATTTGTAGTAACTGCTAAAATGTAGGTAAAGCATTTCAACAGCTGTGAGGCAGTGATTTGGCAATGGGGAGACTTGCCTTGTTTTCTTTTTTCTTACTTCTCTTTCTCTTAACATTGATGCCAATGCTTTATAAGCCAGATGACAAAATATGAGACTAAAATCATAGAATCACAGAATGGCATAGGCTGGAAGGGATCTCAGAGATCATCTAATCCAACCTCCCTGACGTCATGGGCAGGGACGCCTCTCAACTAGACCAGGCCACTCATGAATTCTTAAAATTCAGGTACAGATCATGTGTAAAAACACCCCGTTGCCTGAAATCACTAGATGCAATGACCCAAAATGAAGTCCAAGGGACATTATTTTCACAAGATATATCTATCTTGCTCTATTCCTCCCCTTTCGCCTCTTGGATATACCTAGCTGTAATCAGCTGGTGATCTGTTTCAGTTGTACTTAAGGGCTGTGACCCTGCTTGAACTCAGCTGTTCCAACAGGTGAATGGAGGTATAAATGGTGCTGAAGTTACCTTCAGCACAAGCTGTTTGTAGTCACGTTGCCTCAGCCTATGTCAGAGGTGAAAAAATAGAGGTTAATTGCTTGTCTAAATACAGAGATTAAAAACATGTCAAGTTCTTAGCCTTTTAATGTTGTTGTTATTTTCAGGCTTCCTGATCTTAAGATTGTTAAATTTGAAAAATAAAGCAAAACACAAAAAACCTCCCCCCGCAACCAACCAAAAAACAAAACCTTTAAAAAAAATTTCTATCAAATAATACAAACTTTTTTTTGTTCTAAAAAAACCCCTTAGAGTAACTTTGTTACAATTTAAATAAATTCTTTTGCTTTCATTTGCCATGACCTGTGTTACGATCTGTGCATGCTAAATACAAATAAAGAAAGGACCACAATGGTTTCATTAGACTGGCATTTTAAAAGTTCATCAGTTTGGTCTCACTGAGTGAACACCTAGTTAATGTAGATATTACTGTAAGGCAACAGCGACAGCGTGCATTAATATTGAGCATGTAGGAATATCAGCTATGTAAAACTCATTCTGGTGAGCTTTTATTACTCTTTGACTTGGCGGGTTGTAGGCACAGTATTTATTCAGTGTTCTTAAGTAGGAGAAAAAATGTATTTGTAAGTTTTTCTTCATTGTTCAGTCAGGTCCTACCTAAATGAGGAAAACTGGTCATGTTTTAAATTTTTTAGGGGTTATCTTTTTGGTTTTGATTACTTAGCATTTGCTATGAATACAACTTGAATCCATTAAAAGCACTTAAAAAAGGGATAAAAAAAGTATTGTTTAAAATAATTTCAGAAAATAAATGGTAAGAAATTAGCCTTTCTCTTCAGGCAGTGCTGGATACTGAGGTGCTGAGTTACATCTTGTCTAGCTTTTAATTGCAGGAAAAAATATAGAACATAAATATAAAAATAAGTACAAAATTCAATTTTGCCTATAGTTATAATTCTGTCATTTCTGGGTAACAGGGTTGTGCCTGTGTGCACACCTAGTGCACTCAAGTCATTAACTCCTTGGGTGATCAAGAAACTCCCCATGTAGATATCTGTGTAGAGGAGATAATGGAGCAATTTAGACAACAGACTGACTTGAGACAGTGATTGACCGAACTCCTAGCCACCCTCTCAATTAAGGATTTGACTAATTGGTGCAGAAGCTGTCCTGGTGGAAATTTCAGACTGCCCTGAAGATTTCCCTCAGGAAACGCTGCAGTGCCTAGACCAATTTCTATGCTTAAATATGTTGATTAACATCCTGCATGGAGAAACTTCCTGTCTCAGAGACTCTCAGGAGGTTCCTGTTGCAAAATTGATCAAATTGTGCATAGATAAGTCCAATGGGGTTGTCCTTTATAGACAGTTAAGAGAATTAGGAGATGTTTTGTCTGTAGCTTGAAATAATCCGTTGCAGTGGAACTTGCATATGATGAAGGTGTCATATAGGACCAATGCCAGGTGGACTGCAAGAACTGAATGGAACAGTGGGTCAAGGAGTCTCAGCCGATCCAGCTGAAGACACTGCTGCAAGGACTCTTGCAATGGAGATGCCTGTCATTCTCTGGACAGCCATCGATTGTACTGTTCAAGAGATTTGATTCCCCATGCAACCATTACCCTATGCCAAGATCTCAGTGAATTAGATTTTAGCATACGCTCTGTCTGCGTCAGTGCAAGACAATGATCAAAAAGTTAGTAGCCTAGTCTAAACTCAGGGGAAGTAGTGTCACCTCCACAGCATGATTTATACCACCTACCTTTTAGACAGGTAAAAATGTGTATTTCTCTAAAAGTAAAAGTGCTATACTAATTATGCTGAGATGCAGGTGTGCTAAGGGCACATAGGTTCACCATTCACACTCGACAGCAGTGCTATCTCCTGCATCCTGTGATGCAGCTGTGATTACACAGCTGCAAAGCCTTTTTCCCACCATCGCTCTTTTCCTCTTCCCTCACCTCCGTCTATGCCAGAGCTGGAAACGTATCTTTTATGTTACTCAGATTCCAGCAAAATACCTCACTCAATAGCTTTTCATCCAAATAGCGTTAATTTAAAGCAAACACACAGCCTTGAGAGTAATATATAGTGGAAAACCATGGAAACTTTACTGCACTGTGTTAGCTGACTAATCCTGTGTCCTGGTTTCGACTGGTATAGTTTTCTTCACAGTAGCTAGTATGAGGTCATGTTGTGTGATTTGGTATGAGAAGAATGTTGATAACATACTGATGTTTATCATTGTCGCTAAGACGTCAAGGACTTTTTCAACTTACCATGTTTTGCCAGTGTGCAGGTGCACAAGAAGCTGAGAGGGGGCATAGCCAGAGCAATGGACCTACAACTCCTAGTTTAGGATTTGAGTTTAGGTTTAGGATTGAGGTCCAAATTGGTCAATACAGTATTTCATATCATGCAATGTCATGCTTAGTATAAAGATGAGGGTTCATCAGGAGGTTCTCTTTCATCAGGGCTCTCTCTCTTCTGGGATTGCAGTTTCAAGATCTCTCTTCTTTAAGATTGCTAGCCAGGGACAGGACAGGCGTTGGTCGGCAGGTGGTGAGAAATTGTACTGTGTATCACTCGTTTGTACACATTATTATTCTTTTATTATGATTACTTTTAATTTTGATTTATCGCAATTATTAAATTGTTCTTATCTCAACGCACTATTTCTGTTTTCCCCTTCTCCCCTATTCCCCAGGGGTGGGGGAGGGTAAGTGATCAGTTGCATGGTGTTTGTTTGCTGGCTTGGTTAAACCATGACATTCTGCAAAATAAAGCAGGAAATATATGGAAAGAGGCATGAAAGCCACTCAGGGAAAAGAAGAACCTTCAACTGTAGTTTGATTTTATGAAATTGCTGCCAGTAGTATCTTGAGTTACCCGGTGCTGCCTCCATTCCATATCTTCCATTGTGCCAGCATAACTTTGTATCAGTGAAAAGAACTGAGAGTGATCCTGATGAAAACTCACACAGGGGAAGGGAAGAGTTATTTTTTCAGCTCCATCAGTTCTCCAGTGTGGTTCGTTGCACAGTGGTGGAGTGAGGACAGGTATAAACGGAAAGTATCATTTCTAGCAGTGCTAGTACATGACAGCTTAAAGTACTTATAAACCACCAGTCCCTCATATCCAGAGTTTTGCATTATATACAAACCATGAAATCTTTCCAGAGCCTTTAAAAGCTTATCTAATGTAATATAATACAGAAAGGTTTATCCAGTAGTTGAGATCTATGTCTGCAAATTTCAGTGAAGAATTAACAGCTTCTTAAATAAAGCATGAATATTCACAAAAATAGGGGGGAAAATTGTTTAAATGTTATCCAAAAAAGGTGGTATTTATTAGACTGTTTTTTACAGGACGTTGAAATCTCCTGTGTTATTCTGTTTCTTTTTTAACATAAACAGAAGACAAGCTAAATCAAACTCTTACTGATTTATGAAGAAAAAAAATACAATATTGTCCCAGTTTTTGAATTGTAAGAAAGTCTGGAGTTTTAGAAGCCCATTATATGGACTCCGTGGTACTCTGATAATACCTATGATGGTACATATGGTGATACATTAGCTTGCTCTTCTCTACTTCCAATGGACCAGATTCTAAGGTCACTCTTCAAAAGAAAAAAAAAAAATGGTAAGGACATTCACAGTTGCGTTCAAGTCTTAAAAGTAATTTTACAAACCAAGCATTAAGTAAAGAAATCTGAACAGATAAGACCTTCCTCACCATTAAATAAATCATATATAAATCTACCAGTTCTATTTTAATTTCTTTGCACTTTGTAAAGCTTAAAAAAAAATCAAAACACTCCAGACAAACTGCATTAAAAAAAGAAAAGAAAAAATAAGGTAATAATTCATTAATTATAAGAATGTTTTAGAAACAGCACAGAAACTCATTTGAACCAATATAAATCAAAGGTGATGTATCTTCTAAATTGCGCTCAGCATTGATAAAAGTCTTGCAAAGTGCTAGAGTAGATAAAACTATAATAAAAAAACCCTTAATTGATAAATCACTAATAAAAATTTAAAAAATCCAACCAAGAAACAACCGATAAACCCTCAAACAAAAAATCTAAACAAACTAGGAAATCTTTATTTCAAATTATCCATAATAGATTTCTACAAGGTCATGGAATGTATCCTAATATAAGGTTATGTTAAACAGGCAAAACTTACAGAAAACAATAATATCTTAAACATCAGTTTTGTGCTTAGAATTAGATGACAAAATTTTGGTTAAAATGCTTACCAAAGTTTTCAGATATAGAGGAAAAACCTTCAGATCTTGATATATGCAATGTATCCCTCATAAAAAACTCAACAGCTGTCATGTTCACAAGTAACCTACAGGCGCTCAAAGCAACCATCCAAGAATGATTGTCATCAGCCACGACTCCATTCTCTGAGATTCAGACTGATGACAGATGAATTATGATCAGTTTAAGTGATTCATCCTCACTCACTGACTCCAAATCTTCATTACAAAAACAAGGCAGTGTGTTTCCTTGTGTATCAGTAAGTTGCAGAAGGTGCTTCTACTAAAAACTTCAGAGCTAGCACTGGAAATGAAATAGTAAGAATATTCATAGTTAACAAACACCAGAATATGTCAGAAAATTTATTATCACTATAGATTCTCTGTGATCCGTTACTAAATGATAGTAATAAATATCTTGAGATTAAGATATGCTTGCAACAATGAATAGCAAGGAGAGAATGTAAAAACATCATTATACTCTGCATTCCACATTTTTTGCCAAATCATACTTCACAATGCAGCACTTTATTTTTTCTGCATCCAGTGACTGAATTTAAATTTGAAGCTCTATCACCTTACACTGAAGTCTCACAACATCTAACATGCTAAACAAGGTCAGCAATAGCTTTTTCTACATGACTAAGAAGCTTCTAAGAGCTATTTAGAGGTGAAATCCAATTGAAGTCAATACCAAAACTTCTATTTACTTCACCATGTACTTACATTAAAAGGATGATGTTATTGATTCAGTAGGTAATGCTTTTACCTCTAAATCAGTACTCATCCAATGTCATATTCAGGACTCTCATTTTAATATTTTGAGAAATGGTGGTGTTTCATTAGCTGTGAAAACCTACAGGAAAAAGTACAGTCAGATAACCTCTCAGAAACACAAACTTGTCTTTTGTCTAAATAAAATTTAGATGCAGCGATCTGCACATTTATACTTGTCAAAATCCAAAGGCATATCTCATAGAAGGGTTTCTATAAACCCTATAATTCTGGGTGTTTTTCATTTGCACAATATTCTTTGCTTTCCATTCAAAATTACTGTTTTAATGTATTTTGATCAATTGTGCTCTGTAAGATGGAGACCAGGGAGGGTCCTCACACAAAATAATAGCTGTTTAAAAAGTAGGAAACAAGGAAAAAAATATATTAAAGATCAGATTTTGCAGTGTAGGACATTTATGAATGTAATCTTAGTGAAATCTTTGCTTGGATCAATGAAAACTTAACAAAATATCCAGAAAAAAAAATATTGAGTTGTCAAAGTTTGCAATGAAACAAAGTTATCTGGGAAAAAATGAAAACCAGCTGTGAAGACTGAAGAAGGCTCACACAATCGAATATCTGAGACATCAATGACAAACAAAAGTCAGTGAAGATAAATGTAAAGTGAAGCATAGTAGAAAAAAAAAATCAGATTTTCATAGATAGACTCAGACTAGCCTGTTAACACAGTGGAATGCATCCTTGGGATTACTCAGATAGTTATATGAATACTTCAACTCAGTGACAGTCAAAAAAGTAAATAGAGTGTTAGGAAAGGAATAGAGAGAAAATCAGAAAATTGTTATGCTGCTGTATAAATTCAGCTTCCCCTCAGATCCCAGATCTTGAATAATGTATTGATTTTTTGCACATTGCTTTGGTCTTCTGTTTTCAGAAATAATATATTAGAACTGAAGAAAGGCAAATGTTATACTGATTTTCAAAAAGGAGAAAGAATTTATAGGTCAGTCAGTCTCACTCTGGTCCCCAGGAGCTCCCCAGGAAGTGAGTTCCCTTAGAAGCCATTTCTGGTTACTGGGAATAGCCACATGTATTTACCAAAGGTAACCTGTGCTTCATCAACCTGATTAACTTCTATGATGAGTTTACTAGATCTGTAGATGTGGTGGACAGTGTTTTCTTTGACTTTAGAAAGGCTTTGAACCCCATCTCCCACAATATCTTTGTTGGGGCATTATGGTCTAGATGAGTAAGTGAAAAATTGGATAGATCATCATACTCAAAACGTAGTGGTTCATAATCTACCCAGAGACTGGTTGTGAGCAGAGTTCCTCACAGGCTAATCTAGGGATTTATCATGTTTGATATCCTTATCAATGACCTAGGACCAGACAAATTTTGTCTTCATCAGGTTTGTGGGTAACTCTGAGATGGAGGGTGCAGTGGATATGCTTGAGAGCAGGGCTACAACTGAGAGGCATCTAGAAAGGCTAGAGGAATGGGCTAACAAGATCCTTATGAAATCCAGCAATGATAACTACAAAGCCCTGTGCTTGAGGCAGACTAACTCCCTGCAGTAGTGTAGGCTGGGGACTGTCTGCCAGAAAGCAGCTCTGCTGAAAAGGACATGGTGGGCAGTAGGCCAAATATGAGTCATCTCTGTGCCCTGGCAGAAAAGCTCATTGCATACTGAGCTGTATCAACAAGAGCATAGCAAGTAGATCAAGGGAAATTATTATTGCCCTTTACTCAGCAATTAACAGACTCCATCAGGAATACTGCAATCATTTTTCAGGACCTTAGTACAAGAAGTGTTTATAAAGTTGAATGAGTGTAGCAGAGTCCAGAGTCCAGCAGAAGGTCATCAAGATGGTTGGGGGCTGGAGCACTTAACCTGTGAGGAGAGGCTGAAGGAATGGGGCTTGTTCAGCCTGGAGGAGAGAAAGTAGCAGCTTTCTAATAAGTAAGAAGAGGCTATCACTAAGACAAAGCCAGGTTCCTTAACAGGGTGAGCAGAGGGAGAACAAGAGACGCTGGTAATAAGTTGAAATAGGGCAAGTTCAAGAGGATATAAGAAACATTATTTGTTATAAGAGGGTTATTAAGCACTTAGACAGGATGCCCAGAGAGGCTATTGGATCACTGTGTTTGGAAGTTTTCCAGACTCAAATGGACAGTGGAAACCAAACAACCAGGTCTAAATTCACTGTCCACTCTGCTTTGAGCAAGAGGTTGGACTAGACAGAATCATAGAATCATAGAACAGTTTGGGTTGGAAGGGACCTCAAAGATCATCTAGTTCCAACCCCTCTGTCATGGGCAGGGAAACCTTCCCCCCTAGACCAGATTGCTCAAAGCCTCATCCAATCTGGCCTTGAACACTTCCAGGGATGGGGCATTCACAACTTCTCTGGACAACCTGTTCCAGTGCCTCACCATCCTCAACGTAAACAATTTATTCCTTATATCTAATTGAAATCTCCCCTCTTTCAGTTTAAAGCCATTGCCCCTTGTCTTATCACTATATACCCTTGTAAAAAGTCTCCCTTTATGTACTAGAAGACTGCTATAAGATCACCCTGGAGCCTTCTCTTCTCCATACTGAACAGCCCCAACTCTCTCAGCCTGTCTTCAGAGGAGAGGTGCTCCAGCCCTCTGATCATCTTCTTGGCCCTCCTCTGGATGTGCTTCAACAGTTCCGTGTCCTTCTTTTGTTGGGACTTCAGAGCTGAATGCAGTATTCCAGGTGAGGCCTCAAGAGAGCAGAGCAGAGGGGCAGAATCATCTCCCTTGACCTGCTGGCCGTGCTTCTTTGGATGCAGCCCAGGATACGGTTGGCTTTCTGGGCTGCCAGCGCACATTGCCGGCTCATGTTGAGCTTCTCAGCTACCAGCATTCCCAAGTCCTTTTCCTCCGGGCTACTCTCAATTCATTCTCCTCACACCCTGTACTTATGCTTGGGATTGCCCCAACCAACGTGCAGGACCTTGCACTTGGCCTTGTTGAACTTCATGAGCTTGGCAAAGGCCCACCTCTCCAGTCTGTCAAGGTCCTTCTGGATGGCATCCCTTCCCTCCAGCATGTCCACAACACTACACAACTTGGTGTCGTCAACAAGCTTACTGAGGGTGCACTCTATTCCACTGTCCATGTCACCAACAAAGATGTTATATAGCACCGGCCCCACTACTGACTCCTGAGGAACACCACTCATCACTGGCTTCCACTTGGACATTGAACCGTTGACCACAACTCTTTGAGTGCAACCATCCAGCCAATTCCTTATCCACTGAGTGGTCCATCTGTCAAATCCATGTCTCTCCAGTTTAGAGACAAGGACATCATGTGGGACAGTATCAAATGCTTTGGATAAGTCCAAGTGGATGATGTCAGTTGCTCTTCCCCTATCCATCAATGCTGTAACCTCATCATAGAAGGCCACCAAATTAGTCAGGCAGGATTTGCCCTTAGTGAAGCCATGTTGTCACCTCCTTATTTTCTATGTGCCTTAGCACAGTCGCCAGGAGGATCTGCTGCATGATCTTGCCAGGTACAGAGGTGAGACTGACTGGCCTGTAGTTCCCTGGGTCTTCTTTTTTCCCCTTTTTAAAGATGGGGGCTATGTTTCCCCTTTTCCAGTCAGTGGGAACTTGACCGGAATACCACGACCTCTGAAGAACCCTTCCAACCTCAATAATGTTATAATTTTGTATTCATATGTACCTAGGATCCAACTAGTTTCTCAGAAATAAATAGCTCATAACTGAATGTGGCCTAGATGATGGTACTTGAATAAACTTGCTCTAAATTGTGAAGGGAAAGCATATCTAGAAAGCAGAGACGAGTTAAAATGGAAGGATGTGGTTCTGCAGAGATCCAATACTATTCAATATGTAACAACTTAGATGATGGAAGTAGAAAACAGATTTATTAAATTGGCATAGCATAGCAATTTGGAAGTTGTAAAAATTGCAGGACAGATTCCAAAATCAAAACAATATTGTCAAATTGAAGAAATATTTGGGAAGGAAAAAAATAATCAATAAACATAAATGTAAGATTCTGCCTTTTGATTAGAATGTTTATTTGTCCAACTGACTACATAATGGTAAAAATGAATCTAGGGAACATTAGCTGAGAACACATCAATGATATTTTGCAGTTTTAAGAGTTTAGATCAGCATAGTGAAATACATAATCCAAAACTGAAAGACAGGTAGCAATATTTCCCTTCTATTACTGTTAGTACAGCTTCAGCTGAGTCTTTCACAGGTACCAAACTACAAGAAAGATATGGGTAGGGAAAATCATGACATAAATTATCGAGAGTAATGTAGGACCCTACTCACATGACCTGTGAAGAAGTCTTGAAAGAGCTGTGGTTGTTTAGTCTAGACAGAGAGACAGAAAAGAAACATGATACCACTTTTGAAATATGT
This sequence comes from Tauraco erythrolophus, assembly GCF_009769465.1. Classification (NCBI taxonomy): domain Eukaryota; kingdom Metazoa; phylum Chordata; class Aves; order Musophagiformes; family Musophagidae; genus Tauraco; species Tauraco erythrolophus. Next base: position 29,151,648 of record NC_141466.1, read on the forward strand.
AAAAGGCTCCTGCAAAGTGAGAAAGAACAATCTGCTTTCTATCTATGTGGAGGACAGGTCAAGAAGCCAGGAGCTGAAATTGCAGCATAAGAGCCTTGTGTGACATTAGGAAAACTTTCTGACTTTAAGAATAGCAAATCACTGAAACAGACTGATAATGAAAGTGGTAAGAGTCCGCATCAGCTGTGGACTTTGAGAACAGGCTAGACAGACCCCTGTCAGGCATGCTAAAGGTTTAATTGTTTCAGCCTGGGGATGAAGAGATGGAACAGATGACCTTCAGAGAACTTTTCTAACCAGAGGCACAGAATCATGGTGAGAGTGAAACATGAAGTTTCTCTTGCTAAAGGAATGAATAATTTCATAGAAATTGAAAGGTTCAGCCCTTACGAAAAAAGACTTTTTCTCATACAACTGTGCTTTTCGATGCTGATAAGCAGCTCCATTGTTCTTAAGGTGAGGAATCCTAAGGACAAGATAGCATTTTAGTACCCTGGACTCAAGTAATTCACTATTTTGAAAAGGTGTTTCTGCCAAGCACAGAGGAAAATAGAATGGATTGAAAGACAGAAGGTTGAAGGGAAGGTATTTAACAAATGAACAAAAGATATAATCCCACTAAGTCTAGGAGTGCATACAGTTGCTGTTTGTGGAATAAACAGCTGCTTATTTCCAGCTGGAGAATGCAGCGCCAACACTGCAAAAGATGTGATCCATCAGTTATGCCTCTGGAACTCTGGAAGTTCTCACTTCATCCCTTCTTTGTTGGTGCTTCACTATGGATACTGATGATTCAGAATGAACTTTAGAATCATCCATATACCAACATTTAAATACTCTTAAAATTGAGACTGTTAGGAAGCAAGAAGATTACAGTGTACACTATAAGTTACTTAAAATTTGCACTCCACACAAAGCTTTTGTAAACATAAGAAAAGTCTACAAACTCTGTTTTCTTTCTGATAAAATTAGTGACTTCTGTTGGTTCTCTGTACGAGAGTTACTATAGTAATTATTATATAGCATCTGAGATGTAAAAGCTAGATCCACTGTTTTTGATAATCAACAGAAGTCTGCCAATTTATTCCAGCTCTCTATCAAATTGAAAATGTCCTATGTCCAAAAAATGCATCTGTTTTTAATATTAAAAGGCAAAATTCCAACAGACTTAGTTTTCTCATTTGTTTTGAAATCTTATTTTTTAAAAAAAAATCATTTTATTTATTTATAATATATAAAATAAGCTTTTCAAGATAATCTATAAAAAATTTAGTTCTCTTCTTAATAAGACTTCTTTCTAGGCAAATTCATACTCAAAGTGCTACAACAGGACAATTTCAAAGTGGAAAAGGTAGCTATTGTTTAAGCCAGTGTGGTGATTCAGAAAAGCTTAAGGATTAACCGTGCTGTATAGGAAACATAATTGTTCTGCCTTAGAGAAGAAGGACTGGAATTGGTCATTCTTTCTGTAGGATAGAGAGAAGCAGAAGGAGAGCTCTGGAGCACTGAGCATATTAAGCAATGCTGAAAATGAGCACCATTCCCTGTTGCTGGGGGACAGAAGGAATAGCAGTTGCAACTGTACCTTCAGGGTAATGACTGCTTTCCCACAGTCTTCGATTATTCTTTCAATAAGAATAATGAGATTGATTTGCTAAAGTTGAAGCATAGGCAAACTAGGTACCAGGGACCATGGTGATTCTATCAGACTGCAGCCAGACATGGGACTTCCTGTAGGCATAGGCATATTTTGAAGCCAAAAAAAACCCCACATTTCCATCTTAGAGTCTTTGCCCAAGGCTTCTAATCAGGGCATTTTAATTATTATTGGTTTAAGCCCCAATCCACAAAAAGCTTAATGCTTACACAATAATCTGATCAAAACTTTGGGGGGATTGACCCATGTGCAGTTGTGCATAACAGCTATCAAGATGAGACTTTCAGGTAGTGTTTCAAAATTATCTGAGGAAATTAAGAGCTGTCCTTTCACATGTCCTTGAAAATAACAGTCTCAACCTAGACCCCTGTAGTCATGACAGTTTGTTCAGTCTATTTCCATGTGAATACCAAACAGGCAATTTAGAAGTCTAATTTTTACCCTCCCTTTACTGTCAAAAAGGAATTAGACCATATGAAGTCATCAAGGACTATCTGAGGATTTGCTATAACACCCATCACCATGGTATCTAAGTGCTTCCTGAAAAGACCTATTAATCACTGTGACTAAGCGTTCCCTCCTACCTGATCTGTCAGCTGAACGGCTGTTACTTCAATTTCTGATTTACGTTCTCATGATTTAGCTTAAATATGGGCATCAAGTAGGACACTGGACAAATTCTCTCCTTTTTGAAATCATCACAGGAAAAGACCAAATTTAACAGATTAATTTGTTTCTATGAGGGTGATGGGGAAAGATTAGAGAAGAGTATAAATTTTCCTCCCAAAACTAAGTATTTCAAAATTACACTGGAGTTAACTAAGGCAATGGCATTAACCAAGTTACTAAGGCATTTTCTGACCAAAAAAAAAAAAAAAAATATTCATCAGCGAGTGTTCTGATTTGTAAAAATATTAAGGTACTGATTCTGACAAGTTTCTCAAATGCAGGATGGAAATTCTCATCATAACTTCTATCACACTGTCTTAACAATTAGGCTGTTGATCAATCTTGTGAAATGTAGGATACAAAGGTTAGTGTGATAGCCTAACCACAATACTCAGATACAGCACAGAACTTTCAGTTTGACAAAGCTACCTAGGATTCATGAAACTTGTATGACTGAATTTTCAAAATGCTTCAAATCCGTTAAAAATTGGGATTTTTATATAAATAAATAAGCATTTTCCAATAGGAATAGAAAAAATAAATATTTGAAAGGAAAATAATTAAATCACCCTTATTTTGCTTGTTATTAACCTGATTTCTCTGTGAATTTAGCCAGTTATGCCAGTTCGTGAATTCAAGTGAAAGAGTAAATTTGTTGCGGTATTTTACAATTAATCTCACAGAGTTACTACTATTGACTTCTTTGCTTCTAGCTGAAATAGAAGTAGGATTCAGAATTCCCCCATTGTCCTTGATGAATAACATTTACTGTCATGTCATCATAAGAAAACCTTGCTTCCATTAAGGATAGTGAAGATCATGTCTACGTATTCTTCCTTCTTTCTGATCTTTATTGTGAATCTTACACTCCTTGCTCTACTCAACTTAATCCTGGTAGCTTCATAAATTTCTTTTTTCCTATACATAAAATTTATTCTTAAATATAGAAATGTGGTTTATGAATATTATTTTATATTTTGGTTCTATGACATCAGAACTGTGGGTTTTTTTGTTCTGAAAAAAGTTAGATGGTTGATTATTTTACAGCTGGGTTTACATAAGGCACACTATAATTTTAGAAGTACATCTGACAATATAGTCTTTCTTGATACTTTAAAATTAGGATTATTTTTAAAGAAAAGCTTATGGTTATCTCCTCTCTTCTCCTCTCTTCTGCTCTGTTCTCCTCTCCTCTCCTCATTTACATAGCAATTACAATGTTACACTTCTCAGGAGAAGTTTATCAATATATTCAACATGTTTTAGCGGCATATTAGAATAACAGATTTAATAAGAGATACTGTTTTATTCTAGCTTAGGTAAAAACAGCCTCAACTTTTAGAATCATGGCACCTTACTTATGCACTCACATCAAATGCTAATTCAGATCTAAATATATACATTTGTGAAAGATCCACATGTAGCTATGCATGGAGATAAAAATCTACAGGATGATTTGGAAATGGATCATTATGTTTTCTCCAATGCCATTTAAATATATTTTAAGGAAGTTAGAAATTGCATACATTGAAGCCATGAAAAAGAGGCATAAGAAGTTAATCAAAGCATTAAAATTTTGGACAAACCTTTTCATCAAGTCTATGAGTGCAGCAATCAAAATCTTTTCAGTCTTTCCTCTTAAAAGAAATTTTGCATCTCCTTCATGAGTCTCATCTTCTGCCTCTGAATCTTTTCTGATTTTTGCAATGATTTGAACATACTGCTTTACTCTGTCGATTGTAATGACAAAACAGAGGTGACTACATATGTTCCAAGCTGCCTAAAATTCAGTGGTAAATCATAGCTCTGCAAAATCTTATCACAAGTATTTTGTCCAGAAAAGAAAAATTCACTTCGAATAACTCATGTCAGTTATCTACAAAAAAAAAGTATCTTCCAGATCCTGTCTATTTATCTACAAAACTTAGCTTGAAACTCTGTCAAACAAATGATGGCTTTTGCTGTGACCTCACAGTCATTAGGACGATCTCACAAAACATTTTTACCAGCCTTATCTACATGCTCTTTATTTTCCACATTCTTTTTTTTTTTTTTTTTAGGGCTCCATTGTTATTGATTAGGCCTTTATAGCTTTCTCTCTAGCTGATGTTTCTCTGAAGTCACTCAGCTTTAATTCATAACTCTTCAGAAATTTAGTTTAAAATTGCCTCTTATGGATGCCTTATCACATTCTTTAAACCTCATCTAAGGGTCTTAAAATGAATTCAGGATAGATCTTCCACCGACAAAAATCACTTTACTAGCATAAAAATCTAAGCCGTCATCTTCTCATTGTATACTTTCTCATAATCTTTAGTAATACAGAGTGTGTATCTCTGAAAATGTACATCTTAAATTTTATATTCCTCAGATGAAGAAAAAACAGAAGTGTGGTCTCTCTGTAATGCTGAGAAATGGGTTGATTTTTTCCATGTTAATGATTTCAGTTTGATTACCCTGTGTTTGTTACCTATTTTTCTATGTATGTAAAAACATACTTCAAGTAAAACCACGTATTTCTCTGACTATATGAAAACCTTGTTTCACCTCCACACCAATGAAGGATTAGTAAATTGCAGAAAAAAGCACATGCATAACTGAAGTATAGACAGCTGGAACTGGACAAATCACCCATATCTTTGGTCATCACCTTTCCTGCCTCAGTTTTCCTTCTCTGTAAAAAGGATTTCTGTGTTAGAAGTGCACGTGTTACTCAGGAATTTGTGAGTGCAGTGTATGTGCAGTTCTCGTCTCCAATATCTGCTAGGAAGAGATGTCTACCAACATCTCCAGAAGTCTCTTTTAAAGCCTAAGTAAATACCCTAAGCCTTTACTTTCTCCAGGGTTTGGAAATATGTTTCAAAGTCAGAGGAAGAAATAAGGATTATTGTTTGAAAGTAGCTAATTTCTAGTGGGCAGATAAAGTTTTGCAGAATTTTCTGCTGAACAGCTTTTTCCATTGGGATCAGCAGTGAACAGGCTTGGAGTAATATTTTCCAGGGCTTATTCTGACAAGTTAAAGGAAGGAGAACAGACTTGAACTTTCAATCTGATACTCTGTCCATCTTCCATTAAGCCACTTTTTAAAAATTGTCCATTCCTAAATTTCCAACTTTCTTTCTGGCAGAATGCAGGGATATAACTGTTCTTCCAGTGCCAGTGTGCAGCTTGCATAGCTGTATCAATGAGTACTTAACAGCCCCTGAAGAGTTTGACTCCTAGGATCATTTAGCATTCCTTGACACTGGTGTTTAATTAGAGAATGTTTGAACTCTTTAAACTGCTAGTCACTCACAGTTGCTTGCATCACCTTTTCAAACTTTTAAACATTTATTTTTATTTTTAGAAATGCTTAATCCCCTTTTTAATAGAAGAGAATGAAGAGGATTAAGCCAAGGAGCAGTGAATTGAATACTAAACAATGTGAGGAAAGACGGTCTGACAGCAGCCCACATAGAGCCATCCAGGAAGGCAATTGCAAAACAGGCAGAGAGACAAAGGACATTTTAAATATACGTGATTCTTACAGTTAGCTGTCAATGCCCATGTATATGAAAAGGTTACAGATTTAGGTTAAGACAGATGTTCACATGAAATATGAGGCAAATAAAAAGGAAAGTATCTGGAAAATACGATTATTAGAGATTGATCAAAAGGAAAGAGCATATCGTCCTACATCTGACAAATGTACAGTTGGTCAGCATCCTGCACCATTTAACCATCAAGTCATTGCTATGCAGAGTGCCAATAGCAGGCCTCCACTTCAGCTTTCTTTAAAACAAGGGAGAAATATGTGCAAAACTGGTAATAGAAAACCTTTGTTGTCAATTTCTTCAGAAAAGAGTATCAAACAGTAATTTAAGTTAGATGGAATCTCTTGAAGTCATCTGGTTCAATATTTGCTTTTAGCAGGGCCAAACTCAAGGACTTTTTCTTTATTAGAGTCTGCATCCTATTTGTGGTGCAGACTGCATTATCTCTTATATAGATCAGTTCACTGATGCACTTATATTTATTTTAGAATATCGAATCATAGATTTGTTTCTGTTGGAAGAGATCTTGAAGATCATCGAGTCCTACTGGTAACTCTAAGCACCATATCTACATGTCCTTTAAATACCTCCATGGATGGTGACTCAACCACTTCCCTGGGCAGCCTGTTCCAATGTTTGACAATCCTTTCAGTGCATAATTTTTTTCCTAATATCCAATCTAAACCTCTCCTGGCACAACTAGAGGCCATTTCCTCTTGTTCTGTTACTTGGGAGAAGAGACTGACCTACCTCGCTACTACCTCCTTTCAGGTCACTGTAGAGAGCAATAAGGTCTTCTCTCAATCTCCTTTTCTCTAGACTGAACAACTCCAGTTCTCTCAGCCGCTCCTCATAACAGGTGCTCTCTAGACCCTTCACCAGCTTCATTGCCCTTCTTTGGACACTCTCCAGCACTTCAATGTCTTTTTGTAGTGAGGGGCTCAAAACTGAACACATTGTTTGAGGTGAGGCCTCGCCAGTGCTGAGTACTCCGGGACAATAACTTCCTTAGTCCCGCTGGCCACGCTATTTCTGGTACAAGCCATGGTACTATTGGCCTTCTTGACCACCTGGGCACACTACTGGCTCATATCCAGCTGACTATTGATCAATATCGCCAGGTCCTTTTCTACCAGGCAGCTTTCCAGCCACTCTTCCCCAAGCCTGTAGCGTTGCATGAGGTTGTGGTGACCCAAGTGTAGGACCCAAGACAGCCTTGTTGAATCTCATAGAGTTGGCCTCAGCCTGTTAATCCAGCCTGTTCAGATCGTTCTATAGAGCCTTCCTACCCTCAAGTAGATCAACACTCCAGCCCAACGTGGTGTTGTCTGCAAACTAACTGAGGGTGCACTCGATCCCTTCCTTCAGATCATTGATAAAGATATTAAACAGAACTGGCCCCGGTACTGAGTCCTGGGGAACACCACTTGTGACCAACTGGATTTAACTCCATTCACCACAACTCTGTGAGCCTGGACATCCAGGCGGTTTTTCACCCAGTAAAGAGCATGCCCATCCAAGCCATGAGCACCCAGTTTCTCCAGGAGAATGCTGTGAGAAATTATGTCAAAAGCTTCACTGAAGCCTAGGTAGATAGCATCCGCAGCTTTTCACTCATTTACTAAACAAGTCACCTTGTCATAAAAGGAGATCAGGTTAGTCAAGCAGAACATGCCTTTCGTAAACCCATGCTGACTGGGCCTCATCATCTGGTTGTCCTATATGTGCTGTGTGATGGCACTCAAGATCTGCTCCATAACCTTCCCCAGCATCAAGGTCAGACTGATAGGCCTGTAGTTCCCCAGATCCTCCTTCTGGCCCTTCTTGTGAATGGGTGTCTCATTTGCTAACCTCCAGTCCACTAGGACCTTCCCAGTTAGCCAGGATAGCCGATAAATGATTGAAAGTGGCTCAGTGAGCATTTCTGCCAGCTCTCTCAATACCCTTGGGTGGATCCCATCTGGCCCCATAGACTTGTGTGTGTTCAAGTGGTGTAGCAGGTCACTAACCATTTCCACTTGGTTATGGGGGCTTCATCCTACTCCCCATTCCTATCTTCCAGCTCAGGGAGCTGGGCACACGGAGAACATCTTGACTTACTATTAAAGACTGAGACAAAGGCATAAAGTACTTCAGCCCTTTCCTTATCCTATGTTGGTATGTTTCCCATTCCATCCAATAAAGGATGGAGATTCTCCTTAGCTCTCCTTTTTTTTTTTTTTTGCCTTTTACAGCAGTAGCCAGATTAAGTTCTAGTTGGGCTTTGGCCCTTCTGATTTTCTCCCTGCAGAAACTCACGGCATCCTCGTAGTTCTCTTGAGTGGCCTGCCACTTTTTCCAGAGATCATGATCTCTCTTTTTTTTCCTGAGTTCCAGCCAAAGCTCTCTGTTAAGTCAGGCCAGTCTTCTTCCCCATCATCTTGTCTTTCAGCACATGGGGATGGCCTGTTCCTGCACCTTTAAAATTTCCTTCTTGAAGAATGTCCAGCCTTCCTGGACTCCTTTGTCCTTTATAATTCAGACAACTCCTGTATAATTCTTTCATGTCTTGATCATTTACACTTAATTATAGAGATATTACAGATATATTCTGTGGCATAATTTGTCAAAAATAACAACAAAGGCAAGGAAATAAGCATCTCTTATAACAAATATGTATTGAAGATTCTCGGCATCTGAACAATAAACTTGCAGCCTGTTTCAGAAGCAATCAGTTTTCCTAAGGGCTTACAGGAGAGGCATAATCCAGATGACAATTTATGGACTTTTCTAGGTGATAGAGATTATGCAGAAAAATGCTAAATAGTAAATAACAGGTAAGCAAAGAAGCCCCTTCCAATGTGGTATTTGATTGATAAATATTTCAGAGTTGCCATGCTTGTATAAGTACTTAATTGTCTGTGTTTCTGAGCTTTTTGCAGTTTAAAGCTTCTGCGATGATAGTGTATGTTTCGTTGTGTTTGAGTCAGCTTTGTCTTTTGGGGATCAAAATTACTTCCTTGCAGCAGAACCTCAGTTGTTGGTGGTCTGTAAAAGTGGGCCAACTTCCTTGTTGCCATATGGGATTCTTTAGTGAGATTGTCCTAATTTTATTCTGCCTGAAGAGAGCATTAAGGAGGCCATGAAGCCCAGGGCCCATCTTGTGGCTAAGTATGCAAAGAATGATAATGAATATGAAAGCTCCTTTAGCTCAGTGACATTCAGAGTCCTTGCTATCGCAGTGCCTGACCACTGGAGTTACTGGAATGGAAAAGACTGTTCTGTCATTTAATCAGTGCTTTCTACTCATTGGGATTCAGCCCAGTCTCTAGTGGCAACTGTGCTAGGATTTCTACGGCTTTAGGGGCTGCAATAAGTCACTTAACCATAAAAGGGGTGGGACAGATGAAGAAGATTAAGAAATGCAGTGGTTTGTGGAGGTTTGCTCATTTGCATATGTTTTTATCTCCCTGGTGGATGGGCTGACATTCATTAATTTCCCCTCAAATAAAAACTCTTGTTTGTCACAGAAAGCCCCAAGATACGTCTCCTGAATTTGTCCTACATACAGATATTATACCACAGAGAGCAATAAACAGTATTGATTGTTTCCTATCATATTTGGGTGACCCTGACTGCTTTGCAATAATTTTTAAAATCTGCATTGCTTAGGCAGTATCCAGGAGGCTGTTGGACCTGTGGCTTGGCTTCTAAACACGTTGTGTTTCCTTAAGAACGAGATTTATATTGGCTGCATCCCAGAGGTGAATATAATGACCTCTTTCACCTTGTCAAAAGGGCAGCCTTGTCAAACTCACAGTAGTCAATATCCTACAGCGCATCCATTTAGCACAGGAGCACAGCCCATACTGGGACTTCGGAGTGCAGGTACTCAAATGCACAGGTCTGACAAAGACAAATAGCACAGGGATGCACTAACCGAGCAAGGACAAAGGGACGCCTTGCCTCCACTGTGTGAGAAATTGAAGCCCACTTAGATTTCTCCCGCATGCATTTTATGATGTGAGAAGAGGTTTAATTTTTTGAAGTCCCTGATTCAAGATGTGAGAAGCAGAGGAATACTTCTGCTCAATCCCACATGTTTTCTTTCATTAACTTTTTCTTTTGCTTAAAAAAAAAAAAAAAAAATCGAATGGAAGTTCGTCTTTTTCATATAGGTAGATAGGTTGGGGCTCTTAAATAAATAGTTTCCCTATTGATACTTTCAATGTTCTCTGCTACAGGTATTCATTTAATAGCTTCTTCTTAAACTATTACAGCAGCGTTGTGCCAAACAGTGGTCATATTCTTTGTGTGGGCGGTTCTGATCTTTTTACTGCCTCTCCTGGTTAAATAAGTTACACTGAAATTGTGCTGTGTAAAAATCTGTAACACAGAATGCATTTCACAGAGTAAGATTTACTAAATTTTAGAAAGACTACATTTCAATTGACAAAAAAGGATTTTGAATGACGTCTGCAAAAAGAAAGAACAAAGGCGTGTTTTCAACTCCTGTTTTTGTGACCATTTTGTAGACCCATGTTGATTTTTGTGTATGATTTTACTTTTGTGTAACTTATGTTATACGTGGCCCGACTGTCCCTTTAATGCAGCTGTGTTGTGCAACAGTGGTCTTTTTTCAATGTAAAATTCTGCAATGATCTTGAATCTATTTAGAATTAGGATTGCGTTTCACCTTCAGGTCATAGTTTTCTGACTGTCATTTTAATGCAAATCACAACAAGTAAACTTAGTGGACTCTGTGAAGTAAAATCTGTACAAAATCACCACCAGTCCCCAATCCTACAAACACTCAGCATGTAGCTAATGGTAAGTCACATTGATTTCAACAGTACTACTAACAGTGTGCAAAATTAAACACATTTATAAGCCTTTGCAAGATCAGGGCTTCAGAGAGCTTGGGAACTGGCCTTTGATGTCCATTTATAAATCCCCATTATAATTAACAGGAGTTTTACAGGCACATCAATAGCAGAGTATATGTAGAGTGTACTCCTGCTAGCCAAATAGTCTGCAGATGGAGTCCCAAAATATTCATTGACTCCCTGCTGACAAGGAAATTATTTATTATTACTACCTACATGATACAGTACTAACCTTGAAAACCCATTATATTCTAATGAGGCCAAAGCCACTTAAGCTAAAAAACAATCACCACCTCAAAATCTGTATTAATTTAAGGAAAGATTTCAGCTACCATAGAATTAGAAATTTTCAGTCTTTTATATTATGTCCCATAATGGAGGAGATAAAGCCTTCTGAAAACTGAAACAATGCTTAGCCTCCTGAGCTCTCTTCCTGTTTTTACAATAGGAAGTTAGCATCAGGCTACACCGAGGGACAGAAAGATGTATAGAAAAGAAAGAGAAAGCTTTTCAAGCAGGGGGAGGTAGGATCAGTGGATACTACTGGAAACCCAAGCCTCCTACTTTTTTTCTGAATGGAAAAGCAATCAGAGATGTCAGTTAAGAAAAGGTATTACCTTAATGGCTGTTTTTCCAAGTATTTATGAAATCTGCAGTATTATGTACTGGAAAACAAGAGTTATTAGTTGCTTTCTCTTTGATCAAACCTATTTAACTTCAGGCCTTGCTTTGGTTTTGGTTTGAGGGGAAAAAGGGACACTGAGAGGTGGAAAGTCCTTTTCTTTGTTAATTTTAAAAAGCAACAGAAGTTTAATTTGTATATGTGGGATGAACCGTTGAACAGGCGTGCAGACATACTGCTCACAGCACAGAACAACAGATTCACTTTCTTAAGTAAAAATTTTGAAAAGACAAATATCTGTTTCTTTATTTTAGTAAAGTTAATAGGGAAATTTTGAGGGAAGGCATTTGGGAAGAGGTAATATGTACATCTAAGGCCTTTGCAGAGACTTCAGTGCACTATCTGATTCTTTTGCTTTGGAAGGGCCAAAGTATATAATACAGAATAGATATTTGTCTTAGGTACATGGGAAAAAATATTTTTTATCAATTAAGTCATAAAAATCTTCTTTCATTTGTTCCATACCTTGATCTTCACTGACTTCTGCAAACATTTTGTACTTTATCTCATACCAAGCTCTCTTAATCTAAGAGGATATAAAATATTAATTATTTGGCTGAAAATATGTATTCTCATCATCAACATTTGCCAAAGGTTGCTGTTTTGTCTTTACACTGAATTTGGAGCAAGCCGATGTACACTTACAAAAGCAACTTAGTTTTGCATGAAAACACTGAAAAACTTCAGTAAATTTCATTGAAGTATGACAAATTAACCAGAGAGAATCTGACCTATTCAGCAAATGTCGAGGCTGTAGGGGTTTAAACTGTGTTAATAACAAACAAGAAATACAGTCAAAAGTTCAAGTTTGGAATTAGAGTAAACAAATTTGGAGTTTTGTATGAGTCGCAAATTCACCAGCTGGTGTTTTCATGATAAATTGAGTGACATCATAGTGAGTGCTCTGAGAAGGTAGAATGTATGTTTTTCACTTGTGACATAGTATGAACAAACAACTACTTAGGGTTCACCATAAAGTTTTCTACAAAGCATTCTGGAAATTGAAATAAGAAGTCTGTCATACAGTTCACTAGGTGTAAATACATGTTCACTTTTTTCCTCTTGTAGTGTAATTACTGCTTCGGGACAAAGTAAATCAACTGGTTTTTGTTGAAAAATCGATATACCTGACCAGATCATATATAAAGACCTTCTCAAGGGAAAAGTACATTCACACTCTTTGTCTTTTAGAGGAATTTTATTCTCTTAAAAATTCTTTGTCTTTAATTGAAGAGTACATGGAGGAGAATTTAGACATTTCCTCTTCTCCATGTGCTTTACTCCTTTTTAAAATTTTTATTTTTTAACTTTTTAACTCTTTACTCTTATTTGAAAAATGGTTGTTGTGAAAGAAACCTAGATGAGTTTATATTAGCTTGATTTTTGACATGAGAATTTTCAGAATTACTGAACTATTGAATAATTCCATGTTTGAAAGAGCTTTTGTGCTCTGACAGAAACAGATTCCTAAATGTTAACTCTGTAATGGATGTCAGAAGATCACCATATGTTATATTTTAATTTACCCTTGAGTTTCTAGAGTTTGCTGAGATAACAGTTAAAAAGTCAAACATCTTCTGTCTGTACTTAGAACAAACTCAAGTAGATAAAACAGGAAAAGAAAACACATGTCTAGAATGTAATGTGTGAGTCAGATTATAATATCAAGGAAACATGAATTCCAGTGAGGAATACCTAGCAAAACTGTAGCACTAGACATCTATCAGAGCAGAGAAGACGAAAACTGTCAAAAAATGTTTAGGAGGATGTTGATGCTTTCAGGCCTGTAACAGGCATTGACACTGGTATCAGGCTGATCAATCCATCTATCCTGAGTTTTTCCTTGCTAGCAAGGAAAAGCACCCCACTACATTGACTCCAGTTCTCCTAATTGTGGAAGCAGGATTAACATGTCTGTTATGGTTGCAACAACTTTGTTTTATTGTCCTTCTCCAGCTGCACCGGAGCACAGAAGATATCCCTGGACATCCCCAAACACATCATTTGTGTACCTTATTACCCTTTTCCTCATTTCTCTGCCCTCCTCTTCACCACCCTTTCTGGACCCCAGCCCTGTCCCAAATGATTACTGATAAATACTTTTTCCCCATTGAGCTCAGTTTTGCTACATCCATATGCAAATCTGATATTTCTTATTCTGCTACCTAGGTAATCTCATCATTACATGCTCTAGTAACAAGGCTGCCTAGGTGCTGTTTATCTTGCAAGGCTGTTCTCTGCAGAAGGTCCGCAATGCTCCCCTCCCATTATCTGTGATGTTCATCCCTTTCTCACTTAACTCCCCTTTAACCACCTCTGAGACCCAGGTGTTCCTGACGGCCCTCACAGTGCTATCTGTAACTTTTGGCAGCTTCTCACATTGTTTATCTGTCATGTCCGGCAATTTCTCATGTCATAGTTTCCCATGTCCTATTCAGTTAGCTTAACCCCAGGCCAGGGCTTATTCTGATGCCTTAATACCTGCCTGCAGCCCTAACAAAAAAGGAAATGAGACTTGGCATGTTTATCTTTGCAATACGAAGACTGAGGTCAGATATGAAATAAAATCTTTCAGACTTCTGTTTTATAAGTACAACGTGTAAGGCTAAAACTACTGAAAAGAGTAATTTTATGTAAATAAATTGGTATTGCAGCAACTGAATATATGTACAAGGATGTATCAGGCACCTAAAGATCACTGTGATGTTTATAAGATTGATAAGCCTAGTGAGTTTAAACTCAAAAAAAAAACTTGAACTAGATTGGCTATCATTAACATCCTTTATGCTAATGGTTAGTTCCTACTCATTTTTAGTTGTTATCATTACATGTTCAGACATATGCTACACTCACTGTTAGCACACAGTACTGCAGCACTGGTGCCATACCCTTGACAGTTCCCACCACCCTGGAGTAGGAAATAGGCTCCAGAGCTCTTCCACATGGGATACTGAGGTGGGAAACATGTTTGTGATCTGTCCCCTTCGTAAAACGTTTGAATTTCTTGACAGTTCTGATCCCCGGGCCTCTGGTACTGGCACAGCTGCTGTGGGATGTTGGATGAGGTTGCCTTCTTGCTGTGATAGGTGCCCTGTCCTGTAACCTGGCTCCTTCCTCCTTGCTCAGCGACTTCTCCTTTTCTTAAATGTTCCATGTTTTCAGTGAGCAGCAATTGACCATCAGTGGGTTGTTTATTGTTCTGGGGCCTCTGCTGTCAAGACACGTCCATATCTCGAACACTTTAATAATCCGTGTTTTCAAAACTGTACATCCTAGCAAGAGACACCAGGTAACAACCAGCAGTTCACATCACAAGTTCTCACAGAGCGTTAGTAACAGTCCTTAGAGACCATGCCTGGGGCCTTGCAGAGTAGGCTAATTCGCAGTTAGCTTAAGGCCTGAAGCCTATTCTCTGAAGTATTACAATTTTTACAGGGACACAGAGTGCAAAAATGTTTTTACAGCTATTATTATTATTTATTGTGCTTATGTGTAAGTTTAAAACAACCTAATATTTATTAAATCCTGCTTAGTGTAGATCTGCTTTTATGGGTGCATTAGACCTTTGTTTTGGCTGCGGTATAAACTGTTCATGTATTAGGAAAGACTTTCTAAATGCTAGGCAGTGAAATTAAAAGGCAGTCATCCAGTGGGATAGGAGGTATAAGGAGGGGATATAATGTCAAGGCAAAAATATCTTACTTATAAACCAGAATTTAAGAAATATGTAAGGAAGAACTACATTATATGTTTGCTTAGAGTGATCAAGGATTACAATTCTCAGCTCAGGAACTCATTTCCCACTCCACCGTCCAACAATGGATTCTGTCTTGGCTTCTGAATTTCGCCGACATCAGTTAGCTCTGCCTCTAGTCCAAGCCAGATTTACACTCTACTGTAAAGTTCGATCCTGAAGAAAGAGGACAGAAGGACAAAGAATTTGATGTTAATTCATCATTCTATCAAAAGTTAATTTAGAAATCAACAGATAAGGTACCTATTGTCTAGTTAAGGGCAGGCATGAACTGCAATAATCTCATGAACCTGTAGTTCACCAGACCACTCCAATTCAAATGCTATTTTCCTGAAACTACGGTGTCTGGAGGCATACTCATGCCATTGTCTCTTTTTCTAATGCCACTTCTTCTATCCAGACATTCATTAGCTTTGAAAGACAACTCTTAAAGCAAGAGATGACCACTTACATATGAGAATACATTCACTTAAATTGAAATAGTATTAATTGATCAGGGACTAATGCAGGAAAGTAAATTTGCAGTTTCTTCCTTGAAAATAACAAGCAAATCCTGTACGTACTAGCAACTGACTTCTTATTAATTCAATCTAATAACTGTTATCATAAATGTATGAATACATAGATTATAATTTTCTAGACACTAACAATCTACATGTAGTAAAACAATTATGCCAAAATTGCTGTTTAAGGATGAGTGTGAGAAACGTTGGGCATATTTTCAAGCACTGAATAGAAATGTATTCATGATAGCTGTCTTTCTTGCGTTTAACATACTGCATTGCTTTTTCTTTGTTCTCCACTTAATAGCTGATCATCTTTCTGTTCTGGTAGCAAAAGAAATCCTTTAAATTAGGACACACTGTCTTTTCTTTGTTTATAACTGAAGTATAAAAAGGCAAGAAAGCTTAAGGAGTCAAGAGACAGTTTTATAAACACATTTTGCTGCTTCTAGTAAAAGGAGAAATGAGAATCTCATTCTTTAGAGTGTGAGACAATGGGAGTGTTACATGCCACTACTGCTCTGAACATGAGATTTGAATTCTGCTGTTGCCTCTGCTTTCAAGTTCTCAGATATAATAGTACTATTATATTATCTTACCTTTTTGAAGTGCTTTTCGTTCAAAAGTTCCTGAGGCATTTAAACTTTGAATCAGCTTGTTATTTCACTGCAGTGAGTTTTCAGAGAAATCTTCATACTACACTTCCCCTCTGTGTGTCACCCCTCTCCAATCTTCCCTATCAGGTGTCATACTGGGTCTGCCTCATTGGTATGGAGTTTTAAAATGCAGCATACTCTCTTGTGTTTCACACACTAGGTAATTAAAAGAGAGGGCTTCTCTTTCCGGTTCCCAAAGAGAAGATGATCTCCTCCCTGCCCCTCTTTGTAGTGTGTTGTTCAAACCCGGACATTGAGAAATTTGGAAGCAAATGAAAGCAGCACTGGAAATCACATTGGCTATGTACCAAAAATGACCCTCGCTTTGCTATCTGGCTATCTATCCTGCTGTAATGCAGCTTCCTCCCTGCTTATATGCCCAGTTTCCCTCCCAGAAAGCAACAGGACAGATACTCATCTAAGGGCTGATACTCATCACCTTTCTTCTCCCTGCATATAAACACAATACTATCAAGGCTAAAGGTGTATAAGCAACTGTCTATCCAGGCTACTTTTAAGTATCTTGCATATTTTTCTACCCCAAGCCCTTTCAGTGATCAGTGGGACTGCTCAGTGATGAAACTCACAGCTAACCAAAGGATGACTGCACCCATCCCAGCTGATGCTGAACACTTCTTGTCTCTGCGCGCATCAGAGCACTCCAGTACCCACAGACAGTGCTACTGGACTGTAAACGCACTCCAGAACTTACCTCCAGTCCATAGTTTCCAAATATTAAAGAATCAAAACAGTTCTCCATATTTCCTTAATTAAGGCAACTGTTAATGAAGGTTGTTTCTTCATCGTTGTTGGTTGAGACAGTTCAGATGGCAGGAAATGCAGACTTGTCAACCTTGTGGTTAAACGTGTTTAGATGTTTTAAAGATACATTATATAAAATATATTCTATCATCAAGCATTCATAACAGTTTCAAAAGCTAAACTAAGGATGAGAGGGAAGGACCAATTTAAGTAAACTTTTATAAAATTAATCCAGAAATTAAAATATCGCAGCCACAGAGTTAAAGATTCTGCAGTCCAGCACCAGAGGACATAACTTCTATTTAGTTGTATGTAGCATAATTATCATGGTATGCCCATGATGTGCAGGGTGAAGCAAGCATATTAAAGATAGATTCATAATTAGATCTGAGGTACTTGGCTAATTAACAAAATGGATAGGCAAAATCTGTATTTCATTAGGATGAGCTGTATCAGTTTCCTCCTGTGCTTCTACATTTTGATATATTATACTGCAATGAGCTATTTCCAGTGCATCGTGTTGGGATGTTGTGATGCGTCACATGCCAAACAACACGATGAAATAATTTATGATCAACCAGACTGGAAATATCAGTGGGGGGATTCTCTGTATTTAATGGTTCACTGTATGAGTTCATCACATTGCTTTCAGGCTTTCAAGGTGGTGTTGCTACTGATATTATTTACACAATATTCCTTCTCGTTCTAGGAATATGAAAGAATAAAAGTCCCCAAATGTATATATGTAGCAGGTAGAGTGATATCCTCTTGCATCAGATGTCTTACATAATGAAAGTCTTATATCTTATTACCATCTTACACAGCTCATTAGTCAACTAGTAGCTTGGTGCATATACAGCCTAATGAAAGGTGAGCAGGTATATGGAGATAGACAGAAAAGTAAAGAAGCGTTCATTCTCAAAGTCTGTTTATACTATAAAGTTGGAAGTGTAAAGACGCAAAATGTGTGTGTATTGAAGAATCACGAAAGCATGAATCTATTTAAAAGAGGAATATGACTTTGTCCTTATCCCTACTATCCTCTGAAAGCATTGTAAAACCAAAATCCAATGTTTTCCTGTAGCCAACCCTGCGTATGGAAGAAAAAGAAAATTCCCGTGTTATTTTACCCTGGTTTATATGTATCAGATGCTTTTATATATGTGGGTGTGTGCACGTACCTGTGTATTTTTAATATTTGTATTCATCTAAACAGATATGATACTATCTTTCTCATTGCAGATGTTCTTTCCGCTTCTTGCTATAAGGTAGTTCTGCTTGTATTCTGTCTTCCAGTAATAACACCTCCGGATCTTTATGTCTAACCTGTGAACTCCATCTGTTTTCTATACTGGTCTTTCCTGAAACTTGCTATGAGTAATGTTAGGAAAAAGGAAACTGAACCTGTTTAACTACAGTAAAAGACAAATTAACATCTTAAACACCCATGTGTCATGCCTCCCTCCCACAACTCTAACATTGTCAGCATCAATATTATTATTTAACATCACTGGCACCAGATTGTCATTGAATACCTGCTTTCTGGACAGGTAACTTGTATGTGGGTTTGCTATATTCACAAGCTAAAGAACACCCAGAATTTGTCAACTATGGTATTTTTTTGTTTATCTAATGTTTGAACATGGATCTGTGTACATCTTCAGAAGTCCCTGTTCCCTCCATCCTGAAAGATATATAACAAAGTTCCTAGTGGTAAGGATAACATAAACCAAGAGCTGACTGTGAAGCAAAACCTAAAATAACTGAAGAGGCTAAAATACTTGATAGAATCTTTCCTGTTTGGGTATAGCACTAATCCAAAATGAAGTGATTAAACCACTTATCTCTATTTCTCCAAAGATCATTCGACAAATTCAGTAGAAACATAAACAGAGTCTGTATGTTTAACTGTGAATCGTTAGTTATACACTAATTTTTAACAGTCCAGAAACACTATTGTCAAGGTAATGGCTGTTTCCATTCATAAATGCTTTATTTAAAATGAATTTTACATTATTCATATTGCCATATCCTGTGAAAAAGTACTAAATTTTGTTTTAGTAGTCTGCAAGTATGGTGCTGCCTTCTCCAAGATTTCAGCCTTGCTACAGTGCTGTAGATTTGTTCATAGCCAATCTATGCCTCACGTTTTCTTCATCACAAGTTTTACACACTTATTTTTGAATAGCAGCTTCATAGGTTTAGAAACAATATGATTTCAGGTCTCAGTGCATAAACATAGTCAATCTGATGTTTGATAATTTAGTTATCTGGCATACTGAGATGATAATTTTGGCTGAATAGATTGGAAATGAGACCAGGATTCAGACATTTAAAGGCAGTTAGGAGTCTAACTTCCCTTGAAGTCAATATTTTTCTCTATTGCAATGTTGTTGCTGTTGAAAACATTTATAAATATGTTATAATTGCCCAAATAACATGATCAATGTATATTGGATCGATTTGGATAGTGTTGCAAAGTGAACTGAAGTTAAAATAAGAGATAACAACTGCTCTTGTCTGTCCAACAGACAAAACTAGGCAAGTATTGCCACCCTCCTACAAGTTTGAAGAATGGCATTCTGATTTGCAAGACATATTTTGTTATTAGTCTTCCACACAGATACTTAAGCTCATATGGTATCTGAAATGCTTACAAATCTTCATCTGAAGAATTTCAGCATTAGCTCGTAGGAGGTATACATAACACTGATGTTAGTTATTAAAATAACATCTGCAGAGAAAATATGCAAAAGCAGCTGTCATTTGATTTGGGCCATTCTAGATTACTAAAACCCATCAGACTGCTTGAATAACTAATAAAAACCCAGCTGATCCACTTACCATATTAGTTGCTAAAATACATCTGGGGATTTGGATTTGCAGGCAGAATATCCCTTCAAGACTCAAGAGAAAAGATGCCATGGAGGCCAATTAACCTAGGAATAGCTGTTAATCCCTTTCAGGTTGTGTAAAGGAACAAGTACGCATAAATACACGGTACAAAAGCACTTTTGATTTCACTAAGCTCCTTTTTAAGATAGTTCTTAGACAGTCATGCTAATAACTGTAGCACTTCACATTTTCTCAGTGCTGTACAAACAGCTAATTAGGTCTCAGAGTAGCTTATTGTTCTCCAAATCTTACAGGCAGGAAAACTGAGGCACAGAGCTGGGAGGCATCCAAGGCCAAACACAGTGCCAATAACCAAGTCAGGATTACAGTTCTGGAATGGCTACAATCAACCCTCCAGCTTGTATCATCCATACAAAACAACGTTTCAATTCACAAGAAGCATTACGTTTAGAGTACAAATTTTCAAGACCATGTTGCATTTACACTGAAAGCTAGTTATTGACCCTGACGGGTTCACTCCAGGTGCTTGTGCTGGATGTATGTGAGGGGGTTTTGGCAGCCCAGGAGGGGCTGCGGAAATGCCCCCTGTAAGAAGGGGGCAACTTAGTAGGCAAACTAAGCCTGGCTGAAAAAAGTATATTTATTATTTTTTTATATGAATATGTGGTTTTTTACTATATTCCTCTCCTTGAAGCACCTACCTTTCTTAATTTAAGCAAAAGTTAATGGAAATTTTATCTTACGCTCTCACTGTCTCCCCAAAAGATTTTTTTTTCTGAAACTTTTTGACTTTTTGCCAAAAACCACAAAAATTGCAGCTTATATTTTTAATGGTAGAACCTATTTTCCAGTTCCTCTAAGTTTAAGAGTATTTAAAAATATGACTGGAGTTCTGAGACACATATATAATGCAAATCATACATGATAACAATTACCTTTTTTAATAAAGTGTACTAGACATACAAGTACAAACTACTATTACCATTCCAAAAGCCTGATGGCATGGTTGGCACCTACCTGTAGTAGAAAAACCTTAGAATAACAGTGTAATTTTAAACTGCTTTCTCTTGAATCAATATGTACCATTTGTATGTATGAGAAATATATAGTTAAGTGTCTAACTGATCATGGAAGTTTGTTTAAAGAATCGGAAACATGTTTCTTGACTTTCATAATGCTGCTGCTTGCATCCTTTGAAAGCACATTTTTTCCTTTCATAATGAAACTTCAGTGCTGAACTGAAGAAGTCTCTCTTTACATAGTACCTGTTTTAATTAATTTGTTAATTTATTTATACCTCTAAAACAGCAGGTGAAACATGAAATGGAATACTCCTGGTTACTTCGGTTTAGAATCAAATCTCTATGATGTATACTTACTTTGCTGTATTTAGAAAAAAAAGTATATATATATGAACATATTGTGTAATCCAATATTTCCTTGCATATCTGGATTCAAAGTAAATCTAAGAGGTATGCAATGAGTATTTTGTCATAAATAGAAGTAACAGAATATTATATTTGTGTTTACTATATTTTGTGTGTTTGGTTAAAACCAGAACTACCTTTAAAGTTATTATAATCAAGGATCACCAACTCCATTGGCAGGATCTGTCTTCTACAGCTATAAAATTCCTACAGGTTTCTTGCAAAATGGCTTTATAATCAGTAATAGGTATGGATTTGTGGTTTTTTTTTTTCATTTTCACACAAAAAATTCTTGTAACAATTTTTTTTTTCCTCCCCAATGGCAATCTAATGGAGGACAAATACTAAAAATCATTTGAAAACATTGGGCCCCAGGTAACAATTATGTTAAGACAAGCAAATAAAACGTACAGTCAGCAATGAGAATAAAAGATCCAAAGTACATGTCTGTGACTTGTGTACACCAATCAGCCCAGAATAAATCAGTGATTTTTTTTAATCCCACTGTATATGATATATTTAATTTTAGATATTGGGATTCTATTTATGGGAGTCTGTTGATAACATATATTATAATGACCAGTATTTTCTTGCTAGTTGACTCCCCCTCCTCCAGTTTAAACTCCAATTTCATATTTTTAAATTGGTTTCTCTTATTTTCAAAAGCCAGGGATCCGTTTATACAAATTCTAATTTTAGCAGAAGTTTTATTGAAAATCAAATATCCTGCATTTTTCCTTCTCCATAATACTATTTCAAATAGATATGCTAATTCCTTCAATCCATTCAGTATTCTTAGCATTGGAGTTTACTGAAAATGTAGTGTTAAAGCAAATGCATTATATTAAATCAACTTTCATAGCAAACAGAGAAACATTATTTCAGTATATTAAGCTTAGCCAACGAAAACCTATGCACAGAATTTTTAAATGCTCTTAAATAACAAGAAGTAGTTCTACTGCAGTAGAATGATTTCATCATTGTCCTAAAAAATAGAAATACCGATTTAATATCTAATTTCTTCCCTCAATTGCAACCACTGTAACCCCACTGACTTCAATTTATAATTTCCATAGAATTTACATTTGGATGTAGGTGTATTCCTAAGGGCCAGTTATGCTATTCTTACATATTAGCTTCTCTCCTACTTCAGACCAGCAAAGCTGTTTATGGAATAGGATATCACACCCGCTCCGATGTTGAGGATGCAAGCTCTTCATGATTTCAGACTCACTTGTTTATTGGTAGATGTGGTGGTCTTCGTTCAGGGTTTTGTTTTGATTTACAGAAAGCTGCCTGTGCAGCTGAAAAGACCAATTCAGATCTGGAAATTTTTGTTGGCTTTTTGACTCTGTTTCTGTGAGAACTGCCTATCTTTCCCACTCAAATATCTTAATAAGATGACTAGCCTGTGTTCCTGTTACAGAAAACCCAAACGAATTTATATCTACACATCCTTACATACTAAGTGATTGATGGGGTGGAGGGAAAAGTAGAATCATAGAATCATAGAATGGTTAGGGCTGGAAGGGACCTTCAAAGGTCATCTAGTCCAACCCCCCTGCAAGGAACAGGGATATCTCCAACTAGATCAGGTTGCTCAGGGCCTTGTCCAACCTGGCCTTGAACGTCTCCAGGGATGGAGCATCCACCACCTCTCTGGGCAACCTGTTCCAGTGTTCTACCACTCTCATAGTAAAAAATTTTTTCCTAATATCCAACCTGAACCTACCTCCCTCTATTTTAAAACCATTACCCCTTGTCCTATCATAACTGGCCCTCCTGAACAGCCTCTCCCCATCTTTCCTGTAGGCCCCCTTGAGGTACTGGAAGACCGCTATAAGGTCACCCCGGAGCCTCCTCTTCTCCAGGCTGAACAGCCCCAACTCTTTCAGCCTGTCCTCATAGGAAAGGTGCTCCAGCCCTCTTATCATCTTCGTGGCCCTCCTCTGGACCCTCTCCAACTGGTCCATGTCCTTCTTATGTTGGGGACTCCAGAACTGGACGCAGTACTCCAAGTGAGGTCTCACGAGGGCAGAGTAGAGGGGGAGAATCACCTCCCTCGACCTGCTGGCCACGCTCCTCATAGTAGGATGCCTATGTATAACTACAATTATTTTTTTTCAGGAAACTTCTTTACATATTTGTCGTTTCTGTAGAAAGCTAACTTTTCTCTTTTATTATACACATTGCAGCAGAATAACAATCAAAGAAAATAAGATAAAATTAGTAGCAAGTGTCTGTTGGAAGGACTGAGTTTATGCCTGCGGACTTGGCTCAGCTCTTACTTCAGTGCATATCTATGGCCACAACTTCTTCTATGGCCTGTCAGAATATGCTTTTTTTTTTTTTTATTTGGAATCAGTTCTGTCAAGCGTATCTTCTTCTTCTTTTCCTTCCCAAACACTAAGATTTTTGTATTTCTGACAGCAGATCTCATTTATAAACTTTACCTCTTCTTTGTTGAGCCATTAATTTCTTTTGTACTTTCATAAATAGTCTAGAAGTTGTAATTGAGGCTTTACTTCTTATTAAGTTTACTGTGTGGAGGATTTATAACTTTTTTCATAATGTATAGTTACTATTTATTTCAGGATGTAAAGTTACTATTGATTTGTCGAGAAATATTCCTTCTGGAAAATTTTGGGGGATTTTTCGAACAGGAAAGATAGCCAGGGAAGCCGAGCTATCTAAAACTTCTGACTTTTAAAGTTTAATTTCCTTTGAATGAGGTGACAATGTCTGCAGAGATCCTAAATACAAATTTCCTTGCTACTTGAAAGCTTTCTTCAGACTGTTGTTAAATACTAAGGAGAAGGAAAGAAGGAAACACTTACCCTTTATCTGAAATGTCTCACACAGTGTAAGGTAGCATCTCCTACATAAGTTTTGACAACGTGTCCTTTTATTTATCTCAAAGTCTAATCTAACATATCTAATCTAGAGCATTGTCAGGCAACTAACGTATGTTTTCAGGCATATCACAGAAGGCATCAAGCTGGTTGCCAATGCTGGAGAAGTCTTGCTTCAGTTGGAAATTGCCTGTGGGGGATATGAGTAAATATATTCTCACCAGGAAAAAATTATACTGAACTTAAAAACTCACTATCCCTATTCTCATGGCAATCTGACAGGGAGGACATTTCCTTTCCTAGCCTCAAATCTTGCAGTCTGTCAGGCTCTGAGCTATGAGCAACAATTACCACCAAAACATTTAGAAAAAGTGTTTGCCCACACATCCTGGATCTGTCCCATCATTGTCTCATCTCTATTATTTCAGAAAGAAGAGCTTGCAGGGGTCCAGGAAGGGGTAGATAATTAAAACAGAACCAGGACATATCCATCTAGTTGTGTTTTAGGGAAAGTATTGCTGGATTTCAGTGCCTAAAATGCTGAGGCATGAGATCTGATCAGTATCATTATCCCAGCACAGATCTGCACATCCTGTAAATCTGTTTGTGTTAGTGCTGGCATGAGGAGAGGAGATGAACATAGAAACCCAAAAAATTCACATAAGCAAGAAGTAAACCATCATGTTTAAATTACTGCTTGCAGAGGCTGTTTAAGAACTCCAGAAGAATCAGACTGAAGAATTTATTTAAAGGAAATCTTCCATCTTTAAAGAAATAAAAGTTTTCCAAATGATGCTGAGTTCACCATTACTCCAGGTCAGTTGTTTTAATACCTTTCTTTAAAATGAATGTACAGAGATCTCACCTAAAGTTTCTGGAGTACTTCTGGCTATTAAATATGTGAATGCAAAGCAGATTAATTATAGAATAATTAACCAATAGTTAAAGGCCAATTAAACTGGGAGGTTCTGGAAAAATACCAGAACAGTTATCTCATGAGACAAAATGCTGTCATACTGTGTCAAACAGAATCAAGAAAAAAGTAATATTTTATGTAAAATATGTATAGCATTAAAGAAAAGTGTACAGCTACGCATAAGAATCAACCATTATTCCAGACTCTTTAGCAAGTCATTACTGCAATTCCCAGTATTCAGCAAGTGGCTAAAAAGTGGAGTTTAGAGAGACCAAGAGCACAGATAAGATATAAAGGTCATGTAATTGAAAAAACCTGGAAGCTGATCAAAAACTGTTGCAAACCACTTCTCCAGAGCCAAAGGAGAATCAGAAAAGAGTATTTGTCACTTCTCAGAAACATTTCTCAGGGCTAATCAAGAAGTTAGTTCTTTACACACAGCTATAGAAAATAGCAAAGTCCAGTCGCTAAGGCTGTGTATTGTACTGCGTTAACTAAAAATGAGAACAAACACATAAGTAGTTCAGAAGGAACACTAGATTGTAGTTTCACAGAATCACAGACTGGATGAGGTTGGAAGGGACCTCTAGAGGTCAACTGGTCCAACATTCATGTTGAAGCAGGGTCATCTAGACTCAGTTGTCTAGAACCGTGTCGAGAAGGCTTCTGAGTATCTTCTGGGTGGGAGATTCAGCTGCTTCTCTGGGCAATCCATGCGACCACTTGTTCACCATAAGAAAGTGCTTCCTGATTTTCAGGAGGAACCTCCTCTGTTCCAGTTTGTGTTCATTGCCTCTGGTACTGTTGGTGGGCACCACTGAAAAAATCCTGGTTCCATCCTCTTTGCACTCTCCCTTCAGGAATTTCTATACAATGATGAGATCCCCCTGAGTCTTCTTTTCTCCAGACTGAACAGTCTCAACTCTCTCAGCCTTTCCTCATAGGAGAAGGCTCCAGTCCTTCAGTCCTCTTTGTGGCCGTTTCCTGGACTCTTTCAAGTATGTTCATGTCTCTCGCACTGGGAAGCCCAGCACTGGACACAGTACTCCACGTGCGGCCTCACAAGTGCAGAGTAGAGGGGAAGGATTACCCCTAACTTTCATTCCATAAGTTGGGACACATCTTTATTGAGTATTTTGAACATATTAAGTCCTTTTTAAACATCTTTAGCTGAATACAGGTGTTTATTTTCCTGAGTGTGTAATATGAACTATGGTTACTAAATGCTGTATTGTGTTTCAACTGAGCTTACAGACTTCTATTTCTCTGCTTCTGTGTTGTGGTTTGTTTGGGTTTTGTTATTTTTTTTTAAATAACAAATACACCTGGAAATAAGGCACAATAGTGATTCTGGCTACCTTTTTTATCACCAACAGAAACTTGCATAATATCATAAAATCAATGCCAACTGGTTTGTAATCCTCTTTTTTCTGGGATTTTTTTTTCTCAGACGATTTATTTCAAACAAATTTAGGAGAGGGAGGTCTGACTCCTCTGTTTCATTGCCTATAGTGTATTGTAATAGTGTATATTTTGGGTTTAAATTGCAATAGTGCATTCCTCCATTGTATCCATAAAACCTGCAACAGTGGCGTATTGAATCTGCAAGTGCAGTTCAAGTAAATTGTTATCTTGGACCTTACAGTTAAACCTGTAAGTGCAATGCAAATAAACCATTTGCTTGGACCTTGTAGTGTAGTGCTCTCTTCATCACATTAATTTGGCATAGTCGGCAGGATACAATGGAGGAACTATTGCAGAAATTGCAATAGTGCATTCCTCCATTGTATCTATAAGAACCTGTAATAGTGGCGTATTGAATCTGCAAGTGCAGTTCAAGTGAATTGTTATCTTGCACCTTACAGTTAAACCTGTAAGTGCAGTCCAAATAGACCGTTTGCTTGGACCTTGTAGTCGAATCTCTTTTCGTCACATCCATCTGTCAAATCCATGTCTTTCCAACTTAGAGGATGTCATCCATTTAGGATGTCAAATGCTTTGCACAAGTCGAGGTAGATTTGCTGAGGAGAAATATGCTTGAACATGTTTGCCATGCAAATTATGTTGAGTTTGTAAACCATGAGGCTATTTACTGTCATTCAATAATTATCACTAAGATTTAATGAAAATCAATATTACTTTGAAGCAATGGAAAAAAAATCACCAAGTACCAGTTCTGCGCTTCACTTCATTATGAACAACTAACATCAATACAAATTTTAAAAGCAAATTACAAAAAAAAATCTGTCTTTAATATGCAAAAAAGCAGATAATTTCATTTCTATGATTTCTGTTGCCGATCAATATTAACAATGTTTCTCCTATCTATAAGTAGCTGTCTTTGGTATTCTATTAGTGTCTCTTCCGAATATAGTTGAAATCACTGTTGTCTACATAGAAGCCTTGAAAGAGCTCTCCACCACCAGAACAAGGTGTTCCTCTTAATATTTCTGCATCACTCTCATTAATACTAATTACAGTTATAAGGAAAGAAAAAACCCCAAAGTATTATCTAAATGCAGTCCAGCCAATGTTACAGAGATCTATTCTGTTACTTACTTGCTGAGTGTTTTAGATACCAACATTTTTAACTTTGGAAGGAGAAAAAACATACAGAAAAAATAAACAAACAAAAAATATTTATATATTTTGGTTAATATTAATACTTTGCACCTAAAACATGGCAGATCAGTTTCTGCATGGGTGTTCAGTGGTCTGCCTTCAGAACACACATGTACACAGCTCACCAAGGCTTGTTTTACATATGTCTGAACTTTATTAAAAACTGAGGATTTGAAAAATTCCAGGACATATGGTTCTCTATCACAGCAGGTTTCCACAATGTCATGATACTAAAAAATACTTATTTCACAAATGCAAGCCAAGTGTGCAGAAGGATACATATATCTTGTCACCTTTCCGTGTTAATACCAGATGAAATTATGTATTTTAAACATGGAGGGATTTGTCAGTGTTTTTCAGATTCCATATGAACAGACCAATTTTGCAAGGCTAAAACAGTGATCTAGACACGCTTTCTCTACGTTTTGTGCAGCGTATGTGGCTGTGCTTTATAGTATTCTCAGCATAAACACCATGCCAAGTCCTGAGCTCATCCAGAGTAGATAACGTAGTCCTGCACTGACAGGAAGATGGTTGCCTCATTAGTCTGCAGTCCCACATAAATTGCACACACGATAAGCCTAAGACTCAGCAGGCAACTCCACAGAAACCACTGAAGTTGTTCACAGGAGCATGGAGATGAACAGATGGATGAATATTTGTAAAATGTAGAAGTTATATCATTTTTGGGTGACATAACAAGGCGATATTCTTTCTGTTTAGTCCCATGGAGGAAGTGTCAGAGACTGTGTGCTTTATGCCACAGTAACTGA
Source organism: Tauraco erythrolophus (assembly GCF_009769465.1). Lineage (NCBI taxonomy): Eukaryota > Metazoa > Chordata > Aves > Musophagiformes > Musophagidae > Tauraco > Tauraco erythrolophus. Next base: position 29,180,175 of record NC_141466.1, read on the forward strand.
TTCTGATTTTATAGTGTGTTTGTTATTCTTTAAAAACATAGGGATAGTGTAGAGGTGAATCAAAGTTGAGTTTTTATGGCAGAAAGAAAAGAATCCATTTATGCAAGTCTTCATCTTCTCATTAGCAGGAAGACTATGTTCCCTGTCAATTTCCAGCTCCATATCCACCTGAGAGATTTCACCTGAAGTCTATATTTGGTGTTACCAATATGTACTTAATGCTTTAAGAAGCAGAAGAAATGCTTTTTGGAATTGATAAAAGAGGAATTAACTGTGGATAAGACCGAATTATTGGTAGGACTATTAAGGAACAAACAGCACTAATCAATTTGTTTCAAACGGCGTTTCCAGGCTGCGGGAAAAAGTGGAGGGAATTGATCCCTATCAGATAACATGCTGGAAGAATTATCAAGAGAATTTGTCTGGAGATAATATGTTGGCAAATGAAAAAATGTAAAACTATATAATACATGTGCAAGTGTCCTTGTACAATTCCTGACAAGCTTCTAAGTAATACAAGGGAATAGATTTTCTTATACTTCAGAATTCAAAACAGTTGTTGAATTCTGTTTGTTAGGCTTTTTTCTTGACCAAAACAAAGAACTCATATAAGCTTCTAGAAAGAGGTAAGACAGATTAATGTCACCAATGTTATCCAATATAGTGATACCAGTGACAATATTAGTGTACGACAATATCTTGTGCCAGAAAATAAATGGCATCTCATGTGGAAAAATGACTTTAAAATCAAGCTGCATTATATTGTCTCTAAGAGCGGGGAGGATTAGGAGACAAAAAAAAAAAAAGGAAAAAGAAGCTATAACTCATTCTTTTTTCAGCATGAATTTTAATCTGACCAGACTTCTCCACATTTTTTGAAACATTAAATGAAATGAAAATTACTTCTTCCTTGTACATAGCTGCCAGTCACTTCTGCTGCCAGTGCTTGGGAACCCATACTAAATATACAAATTTTAATCAAATAGTTGATTTGCCAAAGATAAAACAATTCAGGAAGGAAAGAGTAGAATTCATTGTGCTGCGTCAGATCATTTCGAAAACAACCAAATGAGATATTCTAAGTTTCTCTTTAGAAATGTTTTTTCTTTTCATTATCAGAACAATTTCTTTTGATGTTGAAATCCAAAGTTATTCTGAAAAACATTGCCTTAATCCCGCTAAAGATCTGTTTGAATTCAGTTTACTTTCATATTCTGGCTCCTTTTTTTCTACTTTTACTTTTGGTTAAGGACTGGAAAGAATTTAAATCTCCAGATAATTCAATAGATCAGAAGCATTAATTACTGCCCAGCTCTATGTATTCTAGCCTATACTTTCTTTAGCTCTGTGGTACAAATACAGGCATAAACTTATTGCAAAAAATCCTGGAGCAATCATTTCAGAAAAAAAACTAAAAGCTAACATTTACTCTCAGCTAGTGCAAAGCAATTTATCTCCTTGTATTTCTGAGGAACTATACCGATACAGGTGAAGATACAGACAAGTGCGTTTCATGTTATTGGTGTTTAAATCATCTTCTGAGTTGCAATTGAGTTCTTGAATTCAGAATTTGCCCCAAAGTACATGATATTCCCTGTGTGATTTCTATGATGTTTATTATTCACAACTCGTACAATAGCATAGTATGTATCATATTATCCAATGTTTGGGACCTAACCCACATCACACATGAAAGTAACTCTCCCTGCTAAGAAATACCCTAGCTCTCAGAGGTGCATGTCGTCTTTCTTCTTCACTTCAAAAGCAAATAATGAGGCAGGCAAAAAGGCTGAGTGTTTCAGAGGCCATGCATTCATCTATATATTGAAGGGTGATCAGCTTAGCATCTGCCTTCTTAGGGTGTTCATCAGAAAGTGAAATCCTGACATGCAAACTGAACTGTGACTCAGGAAAGCATCTCTTTTTAGGTAAGCTCTGAAACTAGTGATTTCGGTTTTTTTTGGTATGGTTTGTTTGTTGTTTTTTTTTTTTTTGTACAGGGCTAGGAGAGACAGGTTACTATTTAATCTTAGACACAGTTTAGCACTAAGAAAGTTCAGCACGTTCCTAACATAGGGAACCTCCCATATGAAAACAGCAATGCAAACCAACATAACAATAAGAAAAAGCTGAAATGGACTATGCTGTTGTTAACCATCAGGTCCACCACCCTCATGTGGTCCGAAAAATTCAGATGAACTCAAGCTAACCTACAAAAACAGCTCCATGAGCTCCAGCTTACGGGAAAGAAAGGTTGTGTGGGGAAGCCTCCTGTAATACTTCCATTATCCAAAACATATGTGACTCTTGTTTTAACACCTTTTTAAAACAATGCCCCTTTTAGGTGTCATGCTCAATAAAACACTTGTTGTCCAAAACTCAGAACGAAATAGAGAAAGAAGGAGAAATAAAAGCCACACTTTTTATCATTACATTTTTATTGAAATTAAAACACCCAAGTGAAAGAGATTTACATAAAAGAATTTGACCTACACGATATAGCATACATGACTGAAAAGTGCTTGGCTGTTCTTTGTGAAGTCTCAGATTGACTGGCAGATAGAATGTAAAAGCAATATGTGAGCTCTGCTTTCATTTAAATTTGTACTCTCACGTGTCAAATAGTATTACATGTTTTTGCTTAATATTTCACAACAGCAAGGACATTAGTTCAGTATCCTTCTAAAGGATAACCCGACATATGCCAAAACAGATAGAATTTTGAATTCTTTCCTTAACCCTTTATACAGTCATGCTTTCAGGGACTTAAAACACAGGCAGAAGTCAGTGGGCATACTTTTGTTGAAAGTCAAGGGGACTTGGAACATAATTTTAGATACAGTTTTATTTATTTAAGGAAAATTGTAAAGTATCTACAGACTCCAAAGGGCTTAGGTATCTAATTTCCCTAACTAAATTTTGGAGACCCACTTTTCCTGACACAGAGGTCCAAGTCATAAAAATTTAGTATATTTATGTCATACCAAGAGTATGATTAATGGGATTTCATCTCATATTTATCCCACTATTGCTTTCAGTGTGAGAAACAGATAATAAGTACAAATTTCAAATTTCAGTCTGCTTTCTACACGTAATAAAGATGATTACCAAAGGAAAGCTGAACTCACGTACAAATCTTTCACTACACTGTTCCAAGACTTGCAAGTAACTAACAACAGGATGAAAATGCAGCAAGGAATGACTCAACAAGCTGATATGTGTTGGAACTTCTTATAGATCTGGATACAGGCAGAAGCTGGCATGCCATGTAAAACTAGAAGAAAGAAGGATCTTGAAAGTGGTTGCAATGAATGAAGTACAGCATAATGCTTCACTCGGTATCACAGAGAACGAAAAAAGACTTTAGAATTCTATGGGAATTGTGCATGAACATCTACTTTTTTTATGGTTTACTCATCAATGTTAATTTGGCATGACAATAAATACATTGAATAAGTAGGCTAGCTCTTTTATCCATTACTGGATAATAGTTTCGTAATCTGACTGTTGACAACAGTGCTTCTGAAAGGCAGCCTCTAGCAGTCAGTAAAAACAAAAACTATTTCTAAAAGCAGAAGAGAAAAATTTGTATCAGAATAGTAGTGAGTGAATATCCGTCAATTAGAGTAGCAAAAAGAACCTTACTAATCTGGGTGAAACAAAAAAAAAGCAAACTAGGAGAAATCTGGTGTAATGAATTATCCTGGGGAAAAAAAAAGGAACAGTTTAGTAAGAGAAGCAGGGATGAGCCACAGAAGTACTAATAATCATTTCTAGGGAAGGGGCTGGAGAATGTGAGGATAGGGCCAAACAAAGGGTACAAGAGTAGGCAGGCAGGACAGAGATCTTCTTGTGAGCTGCCATGCTTCATCAGTAATGAAGCTGCTTGGAGGTGAAACAGCAACAGAGGGGAGCAGAAGTTGCTGCAAAGAGCCTTTAAGAGTCAAGCCACTTCAAGCATAGTCTTGGAACTAAAGCTAAAAATGAATGTATCAAGAGAAAGCAGAGAGAAAAAGGCACTGGTGGACAATAAAGAAAAAGAAGCATGGAAAGATATGTAGCACTTCTGAAATATCAAGGTTGAATCATTATGTTTTGATTGGTTTGTTTTTATTGAAAGCATGAATATTTTAAATTATAAAGTTTTACGCTTTAAATCTGATGAAATAATGTACATATAAAAACAATGTACACTAGTAAATTATAAAAATTATTTTATATTTAAAAAAATCAAATGTTTTAAAAACATAACATTACAATAAAATGCATACATATATTAACATAAAATAGTAATATCACATTATAAAAACTATATACCTGAAAATATTACTAAAAAATAGAATGCTATTTTGTTTTAACTTTTTCACATATGATTCTAGTGTGAAATTGCTTTTTTGACTAAACATTTCAATGCAAGTAAAATTGCATTTGTTTATGGAAAATTTTTTCCCTATATGTTTCCAATCCCATTAATAATGTCTTTTCTTATTGTTCACTTAGGAGGTCAAATAGGGATTTAAATACATAATTATTCATTAAGTACCTCAGCATTTGAAGTCTATTTGCTAAAAGAGTGGAGTAGCTGCATCTCATGAACCCTGAAAGATTTTATTTTCTCTTTATTTCAGAGTTTCAAGTTTACTGTTCATAAACGGCACCCCATTCTACTTTGAATTGCCTGTGGGGTTTTTTTTAAGCAAGGGTAACAACAATTTAGAGTCAACTATTGAAAAAACAAATCCTAGCATAAATTCTTCCATTCAACAGTAAAAAAGTAGTGAAGAGAGCAGTCTCCCTGAGTACATCCACACAACTGTATTGATTCTTTTTCTGTAGTGCTCACCACTATCATACTAAAGTGATGCACACAAAGGTTAGAGTCAACTTTCACAAGGTCCTTTCTAACTAAGTCTGAGACAGGAAAGTTTGTCTGGGCTCTCTTTCTTTCACGAGTATTTCATCAGTGAATCCTCCCTTTCAAATTGCCAAGTCTTTCTTTGTTCCTTTGCTCTTTATAGTCATTGTTTGGAGTATCTGTGTTCTTCTTTCTGTGTGAAACATTGTAGGGTATTGGGAAAGATTGTCTTAAAAAGAAACTGTATTATGCTCAGTGGTGTCTTTTAGACAGTGAGTCTCTGTGTTTGTCCATCATAGTCAAACCTCTATAATCTCTAACTCTTTATATGTGTATGTCTTCTCCTAGCCTTGTTTTTTGTTAGTTGCCATGCTCTAGAGGATCAAAGCTGTCTTGATGAATCACAAACACAAAGCTGTATCTAGGTAGAAAAGTTACAAAAAGCTGCATGAAGCACATCTAATCCACTTGTTAGTATGCCTCACAGGTTCTCCTGTGAGCCATACCCCTAGAGACTACCAGTTTGTCATGGTCTCAGCCGAAAAATCCGGGATCAAATTGCTGAGATTTAGGCATTTAGCTTCCGAGATCCCCTGGTTTGTTTCCTCACCTGTCAACAAATATTATGGCCTTCACATAAAAGGAATGGATCTGAATTACCATACGCTTCACATGCTTGGATCTGGCTTCTTTTGATTTTGGGAAATAAGCAAATCATTGTCCAATATGTACTACAATCAAAGAGAGTACTATCTTATATCTTCACTCCCCATACATCCTTGTGAAATTCAGTGCACACTTTATACCACTGTTTCCCACCAATCCCCAGTACTTTGTTCAAAAAGGTGTCTAACATTTCAGAATATTAATGGCTCAGTGAGACTGAGTTTTGCATATGCCAGAGGGGCAGTTATTAAGGTTTGATCTGGGTGCACTGCTACAAGAAGACTGTCCACTGCAATTGCCTAGGTTCTTCCTATGCTAATTCTGTACTTCTTAGTATTCCAGTATCATTCCTATTCTTCCTATACTATTACTGTTACTTCTTATACTATTCATATACTATTCTTTCAGTACAGATAAATAACAAATATTAGAGCTTAAATCTCATATTTTTCCTGGAGTTTACTTGATAGTGATTTCTCAGTCATCTTGGAAGTGGTACATAATGAGAAAATACCTGGAGAGATATGCTGAAATAACTGTTATCCTTCTGAGGAATGATCAGACCTCTGCATTGTTCAATCTCTATACGAAAGGTTGGAAAGAAGATTTACCAAAAGGAATCAGAGGGTTAATTTTTCTTTTCTCTCCTCATCCTCTCCTATTAACACCTGTTCTTTTCTTTACTATGTCACTTGTGTTGCCTGCAACCACATCACTGTGTAACTCCCTCCTTTAAGGTCAAGGACTTGTCTGCCTTAATATAAATATTAATAATTTCAGTTCTTTACAAAGAATGGTGTACACATTGGGTGAGGGATTTTTTTAAAGCCAAACTCTTTAAAAACTGATGATCCTTAGAGTCAGAGCATTGTCCACTAAAAGGAGTGGAACTGGAATAGGCAACTTCTAAACTCCACCATGGAATTCTTCTTAGATACAGAAGTAATTTAATTCCTGTGATGCAGTTTACTATCTTGTAGAATTAGTCTAACAATAATTACCTAGCTCATGGCATGTTCTAAGACTTCATTAGTGTTTATAGACCACTTTGTCTGTCAGATTTGAATTCTTTGCCTCAAAACTGCATAACAGGAAAGCAAACAATGAAGCTGTAATTAATTATTACTAAGCAACTGGTCAAGTTAAGCAGAGTTCTTCATTCATACTGATAGCTTCTGTTTGTTTGTCTTTTTGTGTACAAATGTGCTGCATTGTATCAGATCCTGAATTTCAAAAAAAATATTTGAAATCTCACCATGAGTAAGTAAAGCTGATATTATCTCAGAGACCTCCATTTTGGGATGTGAGGGAGATAGAAAAAAAGATAGTTAGCGAGGAAGTTTGCATGATATGGAAGAAAGGAATGTATTCACTAAATTTGGTCACAAACATTACTCCAGTTCTTATTCTTTTGGCCAGAACACTGGGATGATAATGTGACAATATGTTTTAATGTCATTGAAATCTTCTCTGGAGCTTTTCTTGCACTGCTTGATTTTTTGGGGGCACCTATTTGTTATCTCAGTGGACGCTCTAATCTCAACTACACTAAATATTCACAGCATCACAGCTCCTCTAGCCTTTGTGTCCACAGCTGAAATGTCTATCTTTCAGGGAACAAACAAGCCAAGGGTCTTCCCTGCATATATTCTCAGCTGATTCTTACGCTGGAAAAATAATTTGTTCTTTAAAAGCTAGATAACATGCACTCATGTGCCTCATGGTTTTCTCATTATATAATTTCATTTAATAAAATCCTGGTTCATTTCAGTTCTAGAATCAAGCTGTGCTTCAAGAAGTGATATTTTATCAAGAGACATAGTGAAAAACAAGCAATTCATAAAGCAAATCCAATGAACAAGGATAAAACCAGAAAACAGACAGTGTAACAGATCCATTTTTGTTCTCAGTTCTGTAGGAACAAATTCTGTGAAGGGATTTTGCACTAACAGATATTGTGCAAAAGTACATTGAAAATACCCATTGGGATGTGTTCAGTAAGGCCAAGATTCTCCCTGCTCATCTTAGTGAGATAGCTACAATGATATATTTTATTACTGTAACTTTAATTCCTAAGAGTCCAATACTATCTCCATTTTATTTGAACTGTGAAAGTTATTATCAGTATTTTTGGCGAATATTTTGATTTTGATTCATATTATTAAGGGATTTGGGGAAAATAAGTGGGAAAAGATGGACAGTTAAATATTATTTCTCAAGAAAGAGAATTAGAACAACTTTCAAAATAGCTTATACATAAAAAAGGAAGAGAGAGTGTTCAGAACTATCCAAATATCAAAATGGCATGAATCATGTAAATCTTTCTGGAAATATATCAACGCTACCATGCACAACAAGTAGAATTAAAAGATTTTTGCAGTTATTCCCCTTAAGCATAGACAGTTTGTCCGCTATTCAGGTTTTTCAGAGTACGCATGTAATCTCGGATGGGGACAAGATTTTGAATTAGTTAATGTCATAGAATCATAGAATCATAGAATGGTTAGGGCTGGAAGGGACCTTCAAAGGTCATCTAGTCCAACCCCCCTGCAAGGTACAGGGATATCTCCAACTAGATCAGGTTGCTCAGGGCCTCGTCCAACCTGGCCTTGAAAGTCTCCAGGGATGGAGCATCCACCACGTCTCTGGGCAACCTGTTCCAGTGTTCTACAACTCTCATGGTGCCATGTCCTTACAAAAGAAAAAAACAAATTGTCTTGCAAACGTCCTAGCAATATAGACTTAATTCAAAGAGATGTATAATATGTGTATATGCAGGTAGCTATGTAGATAAAAGGCAAGTAAATCCATTTTGATCTAATACTGCTGTATCTGATTTTTGCAGGAGATTCCTGGATTTTTCCAGTGTCTCATCTACTGCAATTTCCAGCTGTCTCTCAGTTTTTATGTGTTTCCTGTAAGTAACATAACCATTTTTCAAGTCTCAACCTCACAGCTTCCTATTATACTTGCAAATAGTCAGCTAAAATACATCTGTTCTTTACAGAGAAATATGGCTTTACCTCTTTTTTTTCTCCATGGCATTGACAGTGGCATACCAAAATACATACCAAATAATTAATATGGGGTTTTTTTTTACCTTAAAAATTGTATACTCTAGTAAGAAAGCACATACACATAGATATGTGCCTAATTTAGTCACTAAAATTTTCTGTTAAATAGAAAACATTTAGGAAATTAGTGTATTTTACTTTTATATTATGCTAGGCTACTTGTTTTAAATCCACGTAGGTATACAGGTGACATTGATGGAAAACCTTGGAAAAGGTTTTTTTGCTCACTAAGCAGAGATTTGCATGATGCCAAACAGTTTCTCCATTACTGCTGATATTAAGAGACTGTATTCATCTACTTGACAATTTTGTTGCCTCCCTTCCCCTTTCCTTGTTTCTCACTGTAGCTTGCTGGACTGGAAAGTAAAGATCCTTCATTTAGCTGTCATCTAACCCCAGTGTTTTAGCCTGACACCTGAACTTAATTTAGAAGAATAAGATTATTGCAATGCAAAATAATTTTTAGTATCTACATTTAAGGTATACAAAATGTACTGCAATTTTAATGGCTTGGTTGTTCACATTTTTCTTCAGTTGCAACAGAACACACTTTAAAACATATGTTTTAAATTACATAAAAATATATTTTATGATGGTGCACTGAAAGCAAGGCAATCTGGAGGACAAAGTTTCCCAGCAGCAACAAATCTGGCACAGTGTTATTATTATGTTCTTATATTCTGAAGTTTGTTTTTTATTTTGTTTTGCATTTGTGTATTTGTTTTTGGAGTGGGAAAACATAAGAAAGGAACACTTTTATTAAAATAATGTGTGAGACAAATTCAGGAGTAAATCAAACAAAAAAATTTATCACTATTTTTACTGGTCAAAAAAGCGGGGAAGTGCTAATACAGAGAGTATTAAATTCCTAATATACACTAGATTTAGTAGCTTTCTCTGTTTATATGGCTCCAGCACTATTAAAGGCTTTACCAATAAGTATACCTGTGATTATGAACAGCTGCATTGAGAATAATCTGATATTTGGTATGTCTGTGCATTCTTGCAATAGAAATTTATGTGTAGCTCTACTGAGCTATTTATCATGTCATTACACAAAACCAGAGAGTTTCAGAACTATCCATCTTATCCTTAGTTTTATGTATTTGTGCTTAGTATGTAAAGGCAGGATCTTAACAAACTAGGAGCTACTCATTCCCTTGAGAGAAGACTCTCAAGGGGAGCTCCAAATCCCTGTGAGAAGATGGGAGCTGAGAGGTGTTCCTTTGTTATTTTGAGAGGAAAGCCTCTGTCATCCACAGATGTGTTTGCCATCGACATCCAATAAGATGTTCAGTGTTAAGAACACCTCAACGACAAGAGCAAATGATTCAGATTACCGTACTAAGCAGCCTTCTGCAGTCAGAAATAGCCCAGCAAAGCCCTGCTGGGCTTGGAGGAATTTCTCCTCTATTTCAGTTTAACAATGAGCCAGAAAGGAGACATTTGAAGCAATAAAGTGAGGAACAGATGGGTAAGCCAAACGTTAGTGTTAATACGATCCTCTGAAAATTAGCTCGATGGTCATCATTACCACAGACTGACACAACAAGAAATGTCATTGGAAGAAACAGAGGAAAGTACTACAAGTACAGAGGGATCAAAAAAATATCCCCCTAAGAATATGTACACATTAATTCATAAAAAAGAATTCATGCACCTTCAGAGCTACTAATTGGAGATGTAGGTGGTCTCCAAAGTTAGAGATAACAGAGACATCTTTAGTAAGGACACCCTAATTGGAATTCCCATTGAGTTGGAGTTGCTAAAACAGACTCCTAGGTTTCAACAAAGGATATTAGTTGCCTTAGGTAGAAATGAATTTTGTTAGACAGCTCTCCCTGAGAATGCTTTCCCCAGCTCTCGTGTGCTTTGCCTCAGGGTTGTGATATGCATTACCATAGACAAGCACAGTTGTCTCACTGATTCATAGATTGTAGTGAGGGCATGATACGTTATCCTAATTATCATGTTGAAAGAAATATTCAATAAAAATACAAAAAAATGTCTTTTTAAGCTTCATCTACAGAAATTCATGTCCAGTCAAGTGAAAGAATGCACTGAACTTTTCTGGGAATCTGATACTATACTCATTGGCACAGATTACAATTCCAGTGAAGTCTATGGAAAGATGCCAAACTACACTAGGTGCAAACCACTAGATCTAGCTGCACTTTTTATACTCTTTTTTCTGTTTCTGCCACTTGAACGAATGTATGCATCAATTACATGCACCAGATCTATAATATAAATAGCAGTCCTTTTTTTAAAAAAAACAATTAAAAGATGACTGAATGAAATGATTCTTGTCAAAGGATATAAAGAATGAAATAAAAATCCATACAAATCTCCAGAATACAACAAATTTTCACAAGAATCAATTATGTTATCAGATTATTACGGAGGCCACTAAACCTTGATAGTCAAAAGCTCCCAGAAATATACCCTTTTAAGAGCCATGTTTGGCCTTAAAATATAGAGAACTGGTATACCACTACCTGGAACCACAGTATAAGAGTGAAAAAGTGTCTTAGCTTCACCTAAGAAAAGCAAAAAAAGTAGAAGGTGCAAAATGACAAAGCCCACCATAAAAAGAAGAAAAGGATGCAGAAGGGCAACTAGCCATGAACAGAAACAACCTCTTTGAAACTATATATCCTTCCTGACTTCTCTCTCACTGCATCTTATAAAGATATTGGCTTGAAACTTTTCAGAACTCTAAACTCGCCTGTAATCTTTGAGCAATCATAAAAATGCTTGCAGGTTTACAGCATTTGCAAACATCCAAAAATGCTATGCCAATTGGCCACCCAACATCTTATTTGAAAAGTAATGCGTACTTCTCTGTGGAGTGTCTGAGATAATAAAGACCTTTTGTTCACTGACTGAAAGAGCAGGGAAAGACACAGGAATGTCTCCAGTTTCTAATGCAGTTTCTATATTCTGTGAACAATTATCTTAATCAACACCCACACACACGACTTCCCAATCTACTCAATCATTTATGTACAGAGACAAAGAGAAGAAACTATACTGTTATTATGGCTTCCAGAGGGAGCGAGCATTTTTTTTAACTTTCCTACTAATTTATTATATAATCTGAATCTAGATGGCAATGAGAGTATTTTCCTTACAACATCATTTAGAAACATTAGATGAACTGCAGCTAGGGAAAAAAAAAAGGCAAAACTGCTTAAGTCTTAAATGACTGCATTACTTTCCAATCATGTTCTTATTTATTTTAGCTTTATGATATAAACTTGTTCTCTTGAATAAGTCAGAAGCAATTCTTTCCTGTGATTCTGCTAAAGTAAGGGGCATATCAGCCTCTATAATCTGACACAACATAAACCCAACAGACTGTGACACAGTCAGTCAAGTGCACAGAAAGGGACTCTTTCCCTAAATTTAGTATTCAGGATCTAGAAGAATTTGGAGTAAATAAAAAATCTCTGCCATTAGATTCTTTTACATCTCATGGAAAAGATACACAGACACATCTTCTATTAGATAATGTACATCCTTCCAGTCCACAAAGTTAAGGTTCCCAAAACAGATAAACCATAAATGCACACAAAAATGTGCCTTTCAGAAGATGTGGGCTCCCAAAGGGTATCTTCTCCTGGAGGTTGTATCTATATAAAGGATACAATTTCTCCAGTGTGTCTATCCTTTCAAATTATTTCAAAACTCACAGGTATATATAAAAAACAGCCCACTGAGCATTTGTCAGCTAAGGAGAATCCTTTATTGCCCCCTTCAACCTGTGTCTTATCAAAGTAATAAAAATATAACAGCATGATTCTGTGTTCACCCAAAAATTCTTCCAAGTCCACTTGAACTTCTGTAGATAAGAAAAAATCAAATACTGTTCCATCCTCCCCCCCCCAAAAAAACCAAAACCTCAAACAAATAAACAAACAAACAAACAAAAACAGTGCCAAAATTTGAGACTACACTGGTCATAAGGCTGCTTAAAAAATTGCTTTGCATTTTTGAAAGGCAGTTTTTCACAAATGCACATTTTGAATATAAAATCAAACCATTTAAAATCTCTGTTGGCAATTTGTGTAAGACCAGTCAGTCCTGAGTACACAGTACTTTCATCTAGCATGGTTCATCTAGCATAGGTAGCAGAGTTTCTCTCTCCATAGGTGAGAAAACTGAGGAATGGGAAAGAAATGGTTAATCTCTTTACAGAAGAACAGGGACCAGAACTGAAGCTGACCTTGCTTAGTCTATACATTGACCTAAATGTTCATGAAATAAAGTACGTTTATTATGAACTCTTGTATGTATCCTCAGACCAAACGTTTTCTTTAGCCAAATAGTGCTGACTTTTGGGAAAGCTCCTGGGGCATTTAATATACTAGAAAATTCATGTCACTCTGTAAACCACACTTTCCAGCTCTAGAGTCCTATTTACAAAGCCGCATAGATGCAATGAGTCTTGTTGAAAGGGATAATGTCAGACAGTTGCTTCAGCCAAGCCTCAGTGTTGTTTTCTCCCTTGCCACTTTCAGTTTGGCCTTTCTAGTCTCTGGACTTCCGTGCAGTTGTAGTTGCGTTATCCATAACAGCTTTTCTGCTAAGTCTGTCTCTGGAAACAGGTTGCAAAACTTACAGAGAATCAAATCTCACATGCTTGCACTGCATTATTTTATTTTATTCCTCTGGCATCCAGGAATCGACTCTGGTTATTTTTGAACAAAAAGTACGTGGAAAACAAATTATGCATGTGTGTCGTATAAACATGGACGAATACATACAATGTGTACTCATTTTTACGAAAAGGTGATATGGTACTGTTAAAATGCATCACTGTTTTATAACATTTTCAGTGAGGGAGAAACATATACGAAAGCTATCAGAAATTATGTCATCCATTTTCTGGAGATATAAGCATGCACTCTTTAATTACACTATTTCAGCATCAGCTTTAACTCTGCGATGGGACCATAGAGAATGATACACACACTTGAACCACAGAATAGAGAGCGAAAATAAAGAACAGTGCCTTTCCATTCCAGTGGAAACTCAAAGGAACACAATTCCAGACTTTTAAGAGTTGGGCAGATTGTCTCATCAACTTCTCTTCTCTGAGACTACTTACAAAGAGACTGTCTAGGCAAAAGGAAAAACTCTGAAAGGGAGAAAAAATAAAGCACTTAAATGTTTCAGATTTTATTCTCAGAGCCCAAATTAAAGACATGTATAATAAAAAAAAACAGCTCTGGCAATAAAAAATGCTTACAAATGTGCTATTGTTTTATTTGGTGTATTCCACACACCTCCTTCTTTCCAATGCCCACACTTATTTCTGTGACTAGCTGAAAATGCCCAAAACTACCCTGATAAATAATGTGTTCCTAGAGGCCAGTCTAGCCAAGATCTTTCTTCTACTTGAACAAAGGATGGATCCTCAACAATAATCCCTACTTAATAGGCACATTAAAAACATGAGATGAACAACAATGTTTACAGCCTAACACTGGTGATTCTGGAAAGGATGGCTCAGGGCACTTCATAGCTATGTTGTTGCTGCTCTGCAATTTACCTATAGTTTATAAGAACTTGTGGCTCAAGAAAAAGATTAATGATGTTAATTATTTAGTGTTTACATATTATATTATATTGTTTTATTTTCAGTAGTTTACATATACTACCTGTCCAGTTTTAAATACCCAAAAATTTGAATAATAGACACACAGTTGCTTTGAATATATTTGGAGAGGTATAAGACAAGACAGTAAAATATTTAACAATCAAAGGACTATCCACTGCAAGTATGAAGTGAAAATGAGGCAATTCTTTCTTAAAAGGGTCCTTGAAACCTTATTCTCAAACTAAGCATGCAACAAAGGAATATGAGCAAAGTTCTCTGTAACAATCCTGTGTAGCGATACAGGCTAGGTTTTTGCCTGTATGAATATGAAAAAAAAATGTTGTGGAAAGAATTTAATGAGCCATAATGAACTGAGTTTCTTTTAAATTCTTTTTGGTCATTGTAGAGAATATCCTATTCCCATCTCCTAATGCTACTGTCATTTAGAATATCCTATTTCCATCTCCTAATGCTACTGTCATTTGTGTCTTCTTCTCCACATCCCTGCCACTCTCTTTCAAGCTTAAGAAATGATTTAACTTGAGAGATAATTTTGTTATATTTGATGATTTTCAGGTTTAGCTAAACTAGAGAGCCAAATAAAAGGAAAATTACAGGTTTATGTTATTTTGACTTGGACTTTGCCTGATTTTAAGAGAAGAGTAAGGCATAAGAAGTAACAACCTGTAGGAATATGATTTTTCCAATCTATTTTAGGATGTGCCTCATTTTCCTGTTATCTGTTAAAACTTCCTCTTTTATTCCTCACCCTCAAATCCATTTCATTTTAATTTTTTTGAATTTCCTGGTCAAGCTGTTATTTTCAAAATGAGATACACTCTTGTAAGCTGAATTCACACTTAACAGTAACTAACAAATTGCCATTCAAAGTCACTGCATATCAACTTTAACTGACACATTCTTTTGAATTAATACATATTAACTGAAACTGACATTTTTTGCAAAAAGATAATGTACTGAAACTAAAAGTAATTACCTTTCTTTTTAAATAAGTGTTTTCTGTTACCGTTGCAATCAAAATAGTGAGTTATATAGTTATATTATGATTTGAGGAATATAACCGTACATGAATGTTGTTATTCTGTTTGGTTCATTTTTAAAAGTTTTCTTATTATCCTTTCTTGTCAAGAAACAGACCATCAGAAAAAAAAAAAAAGTAGTAAGAACATACTTAACTGTCAGATTATAGGCATGGTTTTAATTCAAAGCATGGTTTTACACTGTATTTCTTTAGCCTTAGAAGATAAGCTATAGTAGCCTCAAGGCTAGAATACAACCTGTATCCCATTTTTATATTAGTACATTTTATGTTCAAATAGATGAAGACGTTTCCTTATCATATGTGAATGATGTTCAAAAACGCATTTTTACGTGTTCAAGATCCTTAAAGGAAGAAGTAAAGCAATGGTAAAATACGACTATGTTATACACTAAAGAGAATGGTAGCAGCAGGAAAACTGGCTTTGAATGAACTGGCTCTGGTGCTGGATGTAATGTCTTCATACAGCATAAGATAGGTGGTTTGGAATTGACTTTGTTATTCTATGTGCATTGCTTTGACACTAGTAGGCAACTCCCAGATTATCTAGTGAAGGCTGATATTCCTTTACCATATTTTCTTGTTTGCCAGATTTGCAGATACTATCTATAGCAACAGTTAAGGTTTGTTCACGTTAATCTTTCCTGTTTCTTAACATCACATAGCAATTATCTCTGCCTTTCAGTGGGTTGAGTACAGTAGAGCTATGGAGGCTTAAGGACTTGCTGTGACCCATGCCACTGAAATTTGGTATAATATAAAAGGTTTTGAAATGTATGCTTTTACTTTGGATCCTGATATTTTCCATTCAGAATGAGCAGTTCTGCATTTCCTCTAAGATCTGATATGCTCTCAGTGTTGTTGTGTTTAGTTCTAGGCTTTAAAACATTAACTTTCTGAAATTTAGGGAAAAAGCTGCCCTGTTGCTAAACAAGAGTGCCCTCCACTCATGAGAATTTGATTGCAGACTGCACTGGAAACTTGCAATATTCTCACTCTTTACAGTTCAGACACTTCTAGATAGCCTCTGTTTTCAAGAATTAATAAGTAAACATTAAACCAAATGAAGGGATAAGTATATATGGGCTGAGTTGGACACATGTGCTCACACCACTTTTAATTTAAACACCTTTTAACTGTATATATATTAATAAGTTCTAAATGTATGCACTTTCACCCAAACTAATATAACTTAATACCAATGCATATTTATTGTTATTAGATTTTTATAGCATTTTTCCTGTATAGCACCTCATAGGCGCTAAGTTAGCTGAATTCTCTAAAATTCAGGCTGTTTAGAGAACAATAGGTCCATTCACAAGCAACATTAACTGCTTAGCAATTTATAGCTCTTATTTACACTTACCTTGTGCGATATAGGTAACATAAATCTTCACTGAAACCGAGAAATTAATGTATTGGGATATAATGAAACAAGAAAATATCTGAGATGTTTTCTTGCGTTTCATAAAAATGGTCTTTAGGCTTGGGTGTAAGCAAAAATATCCTTATTAAATATAAAATGCAATTTCTGAAAATAATTTTCTATAATAAGGTTTCGTCTAACATTTTGTTGTCCCTGCTTCTCCCACCCCCCTCATTTACTATGTCTAACAGTGAAAACCTTCAGTAAAGATGAGCTAGGAACAGAAGAAGAAAATCAACCTATTATACCAGAGCACTGACTCTGACAGTGTTATAAATGATGGCAAGGCTCCAATTTTTAAAATTGTTTCATTTAAAATCTAAACATTGAATCCCTGTACAGTGTTTAGAGGCTTATCAGCCTTCTCTGATTCAATTTAGAGGAAACATTTATGGGGTTTAAATTGTTCCTGGCAATTCTGAGCTCTGCTGCAGTTAAAAAAAACGTATTTTATACAAAGCTGTGCCACATATAGTCCCGAGAAATCTAAAAATATCAATCAAATTTCATTTGCAAAACATTTTTGCTAATAGTCAGTGGTTCAATTGTTCTTCCCTTTTGGAATAAAGAGTAGTTTAAAAGCGATAACTCCGAAATACACATTTCCAGCAGCACTCTTTCTCATATGGAATGACTAAAAGATTTCTACGATCAAATCAAATAAACCCTTAAAAACAGCATGTAGATTTCTTGTTCGGTTATTATACGTGCCTCCAATAAATTAATCAAACATCAGATAAGTTCAGCATGACGATATTTGGATATTAAAAATTTTGGTCTTTTTACCTTTTTTCTTTTAATAAAAAGCACATACAGAATCTCAGTAGCTGTGCCCTTCTGTTTTAAAGATATTACAATTAATACCAGATAGACTATTCTCAGTGTGCTGGCTATTCACTTTTTTAAGATTTTTTTCCTTTTCTTGGCAATTGCTGTACTATTCTCATTCTATACATGCCTATAGCTGAAGTGACACAGCTATGGTGAGTTCATCCTGTTTATTCTACATTTTGTGAGTTTTATAAAGAGGATGGATCTATTCTACCTCTAGATGTAAAATGCATCATTGTATGCACAGGTTAAGAGAATACCTAAAGTTTGAATACAGAGTAACATGGTCTTGTTCTCAATGCTTTATTGGCACGTCCTGCACTCATGTCAATTATAATTATGTAGTATGTCAATATCTCCATAATATTCTTAAAATATTTAACCTTCCATTAGCTCTTTTAAGTCCTCATTTACCTCACCTTTTAAATATTTGGCTTGTCCTTTTTAAAACTTTCTTTCTCTTTTCTGACACTTGCCTCCTGCTCGACTTTTCCTTTTTAATGAACTCGTTTATACAAAATCCACCTTTAATTCTAAATTATCTTTCCTATTCAAATTTTAATTATTTTTTCCTGTTTTCTTTCCCACTACTTTGAATTCTCATACTTGGAAAATCTGGTAAGTAGCCTCTCTCTTTTTTTCCCCTTTCTCTATCTTCCTTTCTTTCATGTAGACAGTATAATTGCCTATTACTTTATGTTAGCCTACTCAAGGTGCAGATTGTTTGTCTCATTTGTTAGTGAGTTGCAGCCTGATTTTCAAAGCTGATAGACACTTGCAAAATCCACTAACTCTAGTTAGATTGAATATTTCAGTGCCTTTCTGGAAATCAAGTTCAGAGTTATGTTTTCATCTTAATTTACATTTTCTGCTAACCAAAACTTTTTAAAGTATTCACCTTCCACCTTTCTCATTGTGTGACAACTTGGCAATTCTTTCAATTCAGCCCTACCATTGAAATGATTGACAGTACCTCCAATTAGCATAACTTCAACTAGTCAGGTGAACAGTTACAATTTTTTTCAACTTTATAAACTGATTAAAGTTAAACTAGTACATCATCTCTCTTTCTAGAAATCTAAAAGATTTACACCGACTGTTTAGTGCAAGCACATTTTTGCTTGCAGCTGTCAAAACAGCCTGTCAGTTCAATTATCTGGAATGCCTATTAGTCAACTTTTAATAAAGCTTCAACTACTTTTCTCTGCTGTTTGATGAATAAGGTCCTTCTGCACACCTTTTAAATATGTGTTTCATGGCCCCTATGGAACTCAGAAATTATAAAAAAAAAAAAAAAGTGATTTGATTTACTCATAAGATGCATTATAATTTCACGTGTTGCATAAAACTGCCATTACTTTTTGCTTATGAGACCTCCTACGCTCTTTTGACGTTATTTGGCCTTCTGCTGGAAAAAGCATTTTGTGTTGGTAACAGCACTTTAAAAAATATGGCACTGGTAAGACGTTTAGTTTTAACGTCTTCCCATACTCGCTAAGTAAAAGAGAGAAAGATAAACTGAGTCCTTACTTACATAGTAAAAGTACGAAAGGGCTGCAACATTTTATTTTTCTTAAAAAAAAATAATTGCTAGTAGAGTAAAGGAGGGTAAAATGGGGAGAGATAGAACCCTATACACAGCTTATATTTGATTCATGTTCATTGGATTTGTTTCATCTTCCCCCAAAGAAGGTCAGGCCTTGGCCAGACGACTGGCCAAGTCAGATTTTTCCTTCTCCTTACTGATACCTGCTCTGTAGATTCAGACCATTGTTCAAGGGAACACAGTACCCTTTCTTCCTCTGGAGAGATAATATCACAATTTTTCTCCAGAAAGCATATCCTTTACCATTTGGCCATGGTATAAATGAGGCCGCAGTACTTGTCCATGTGGTTGCCCTTTGATGATGGTCCTGTCATTTAGCAGCAGCCTTCAGGCTTCCTTCCTGGCAGGGTCAAAGGGAATTTAGTCACAGTCATTGCAGTTTTGAGGAGCTGAAATGACCATTACTTGCTTGGCCTTATCTTTACTGGCAGCTGCTTACTTGACACAGCTTTCTGCGGGATATTGTCTTTCAGGATGCCTTCTGCTCAGCCAAAGGTGTAAAATTTTACTCACATTTCTAATGGGAATGAATTTTCTTTCTGTTCCACTTTACACAGCTATATCTCTTACGTGAAATGACACTGATGACTTCACTGATGACAGTGGACCTTATTTCCTGGGTTAGGCAGATAATCCAGCTGTTCAGATATTAATTTTGTTTTGTTTTGTTCTGCTTTACTTTGTTTTACTTTGCTTGGGGGGTGGGGTGGATAATGTCACTGTTTTCCCCAGTATGAAAACTCAAGTCGTTTAAGCACATCTGAAGTTTGATGAGACTTTCTCATCTAGCCTTATCTGAACCATCAAGACACAGCAAGTCAAAATCCTTTCCCTGAGTGAATAGCTACAAATGTTTTAAAGTCATAATGAGTTACTGAATAGGTGTTACTCACATAAAAATGAAAAGAGTTTGTATAAAAAACATGTCTGACTGTGATAAGGCTGCCAGTGAACATGAGATTTGCAATAAAATGACATGAACCCCTTATTTAAAGTGAGCGTACCAAGACAATCATCAGGACTTTTAAACAAAAAGTTAGGTTCTTTTGCAGCATTATCATAAACAAGAATTCCTAAATCTTTTCCTTAAGGAAAGAAAAAAAAAAACACCTCCTCCTCCCTCTTTATGTATACTATCCTCTAACAGTAGATATCCTTCCAAATCCCAATCTTTGTCCAGAAACTTTTAGCAGTTTCTTGACTTCCAGATGCATCTGCCCCTTCCCTGTCCTAAGAAAAATCTTTATTCTCTTTTGTCCCCTGGGACACCTGGCTGTGTGACTGCTTGCTGATCCTCTCTGGGGCTGCTCAGTCTCTGTTCCTGCTGTGGACCCTCTGCTTGCTCTGTGTCCTTCACACTCTGCTACACACGTCCAGCTCTCAGAAGCTTCTCCCAGCTGAGCAAGGTCAGCTGCTGTCAGGGAAAACAGCATCTCCCCTTCTTCCAGAGGATTTCTCCTGACCCAGGCTTGAGCTGTCTGAGCAATACAAAGCAAAGAGCTTTCCTCTCTGCTGCCCACATATATCCCTAAAAATGAACAGAATCTGAAAAAAAAAAAAAAAAAAAAAATCATAATTGCAAGTGAAAAAGATAAACATCCATTACACTGATGTAAAGCCTAGCTGTACAAGTAGCCTCTAATCTTGAGTGCTTGGAAGCCAGAGAACTTGAAAAGAGATTCTGTTTTTTAAATTACAGCCCATGTCAGATACAAACAGGGTCACTTGAACAGAACATTAGTGTAACCTGCTAAGAATGAAAGAAATCATAAGGACCAAAAGTGTCCCTATAACTTTGCAACATTTTGAGTGGTATTATGCCATATTATTTTTATCTATCTTCTTAGATGTTACTATCATCATCACATTAGCTCTGTATATCAAATTCATCCTCGTAGTACATGCGTACTACTGACAGAAATTATCGATGTTATACATGGGGAAACTGAAATATGGAAAAACTAGGGAAAAGATCCAGTACTGTGCATAGGTGTCTAAAATAGCATTTTACTAGAATTCAGGTGTTTAAATCCAAATTAAAATTAGTCCTCTGTGGTGCTTAGCTCTGGAGGTGCTTAAATTTCATAGATTTCTTATTTTTCACCTGTAGCCTGTTTGGTACTTAGAGATCTGGGCTACTCAAGCATGGATCATTTCCAACTTGGGCCTTCTGTGAGAGATGGGTTAGGATGCCAAAAATCCTACCTTAGCTTGTTGCAGGGTTTTATCCAACAGCAACTGTCAGGAACTGTGTCAAACAGTTGAAACTCAAAGGCAATCTATGCTTACTTTACAAATGAAAGGAGTGCTGGCACCCTTTACTGTCATCTTCTCCTCTTTCTCATTTAGCAGGAGATGAAGCATTTACCTAAGATGTAGAAGTGGGTTCATTCCCTTCTCTTTCTCTTGGAATTAAAATACACATTTTCCTGTTTTTCAGATAAGTGTCCTCGTGACCAAGACCATGCTTCACCCATGGCTCTCATGAGCTTCTCTATCTCTGCACAGTGACTTTAATGGAATTCATTTTCCCTGGAGAGTTGAGCAATCAATCCGCTTTACATCAAAGTTGGTCTAAAGAGAGCTTAAAATTCAAGTCTTTCATTTTCTAGGGAGTGCTCTAACGTATAGCATGCAGCAAAAGGTGTATTGTGGAAACACTACAATCAGCACAGCCACAATTGCAATTTGTGAAAGTTCTGATGGACTTTTATCCACAGCTACAACACACTTATTTGATTAAATTCCTCATGACTGAAGGCATGGTGCCATCTAGTTTCTGAATACCAAGAGACTTCTATAGAAATGAGGTGTAGAATGTGCAGAAGTATATAATGCTATGAAACCTCTGGCTGAAGACACTTAGGTAGGTGCTCAGTGGTTACTGAGATCACAGTTTTGGATGACATGCCTAACATCTACATTTGATATTCAGGTTTTCTTTTTGATGGGGTTGTAGGTTTGGAGCCTTAATACTTTATTTTAGCAGTCTCAAAGTCTATGATAAAATTTAATTTACTGCATTAAATTTTAGTTGTGTGACACAAGACCTTTCAAGAACGCATATGATATATAATTAAAACCATAGATATTCAAAATATATGTACAAAAGACATACAGTTGCCTATTGAACTTAATATTATTGTGTCTTGACCTTTGATCACCTGACTGGTGGATTTTTTTAATGGAATACTCTTCTTAAGCCCTTCTGTAGTATGCCATCATGATATTCCTTGGTCTTGAACTAACGGTCCTTCCAGTTGAAGACAAAAATGATTGCCAAGGTTGTAAGAGAATAACTTATTCTGGTATTGTTTATTGCCTTACTTATGGTTTAGCATTTATTCAGAAAAACAGCACAGTGGAAACAGGATTCCTTATTCACAGTCCTCACACTGTGCTTTTTATTGTTTGCAAAATACTGCTGTCATTTTCATTTGTAAATGATGTGACACTAGGGGGAAAAAAAGTGATTGTTCATTTAAGTAGAATGCTCACAGGACAGAGTAAGATTTTAGATCCATTGGTTATCAGGTAAATTGAGATAATTCTAGTTCAAATAGAATCTGTTCTTCCTTATTCTAAATTTGCACTACAAAAATATGAAAGAATCCTTCAGAGAGAAGGGAGAGAGTTGTAAGGGAACAGTTTTTGGACAGCTGAAGGAAAAGACGAGCACCTGCTGTTCAGCAAGTAGAGGGAATTGTTGCATATTGCAAATATTCTGTGTGTTACCAGGACAAGCAGATGGCCAGAGACAGAGTTTTCTCCTTGTGTGTAGTTTATCTCCTTACGTCTTCTAATGGCCTATATTAAAGTTTCCCAGCATTACATTCAGTTCAATTTAACAGAGTTAATATATGCTTAAGCAGTACAAGTTGCCGTCAAAATTGCCTGCTTGCAATAGATAACTCTTTCAAATACTTCAGCAAGGATGGCAGTATAAAGGGCAACACTGTTTGCATATTTCAGGGTACTAACTCAGACCACTAAGGACAAAGTTGCTGTCTCATTCAGCATGAATCACTTGTGATTTTCAAAAATTGCCTTGCATTCCTGAGCCTTCAGTTGGGAAAGGATATAACAGCTTCTGTCTCCTGAGAACTGTGTTGCAAGGTCTGATTTATGCTGACAATATGTGGAATTGGTCAATGTTGTTTTTTCTTAAACACTATGATACCTTTTCCACTTTTAAAAAGGTTTTTTTGTTCATGAAATTACAGACTATCAAAAATATCTTTGCGGAAAACCCATCCAGGCCTTTATCAGTATTCTTTTTTTAAAATTTTTTGTTAAATATTACTGAATATGACTGATATGCATATTTAAATTATTAAATTACATTAAAAAGTAAGTGATACTCTTAAGCAGAGAAAACAGGAAGAAATATAGATCTGCATTCAGTAGTATCTGAGTATCTTCAGTAGGATAAAGCAGGAACCGCTTTTTTTCTGATAGTTGTTACTGCTTGGACTGCCTCTTTTTCAACAGCTTCTAAAATTAAGTAAAACAAAACTAAAACACGAAAATAGAGGCTGGACTCCAGAATTTCTTTTTATTTCTTATTTTCACTCTCACTTTATCTCGTCTTGTCTTTGAATCTTGCATTCTTGTCTCTACAGTAAAGCAGTTGAAACAGCAGAGTGAGATTTAGGTATCTGTACAATTAGATTGTTTCTGAATTGGTGTATTTTCAGTTTCAGTTTAGGACTGAAATCATCTAACCTTTGTGTTTGACAACTACGTCTGGTTTTGGAAGTAACTTTTACCATTCAGGTCATAATCACAACCACAAACAACATAAGCAGACAATAGACTCCATTATTTCTACTTCTGTGGGATTCCACACACAGAATTGCTCCTTCAGTTTTCCAGTGCATATTTCAGTTTCTAGTTTTAGTTACTTTTTTCACCTGTTAGTCAGCATTTATAATAAGATCTGGTAACCAGCTCGGATCAAAAAAGATTGGAGAATACAAGGAAGGATCTCTGAGAAACAGATATGTGTTTGGGAATTATATTTTTCTTAGTGGCAATGTCAACTGTTCAAGGCAAAAGGGTTTCTGAGGCTTTTCAAATTGTTGTTGGAGTTTGAGGTGTAGGTTTAGCAGCCTTATCGAAGGGCAACTTATATCGGTTCTCTGATCAGTTCAAGTAACTTGCTCAAGAAGCAAGTGCAGAGCAGCACTTTGTGAAACTTTCCATGCGAATCCCACAATCAACTGAGGTTTGAATCTGGGACTCATTACTCATTTAGGAAACCAGGGATGAGTTTCCAGTAGAGTATTTCTTTTTTTTGTCAGCTACAGGGTGGGCTGACCATTTTGATCTGAATACCAAGCATCAGCCCTTTCCAAGAGCAATCAGTGAGGCAGCTGACTGGTGACCAAGCCACTGCCTGGCCGCAGGAGCTCAGGAATCAGCCACACAAAGAGGTGATTCACATAGTGCCAGGAGTGCCTGGCAGAAGGCAGTGGCTGTAGATGAGATGTAGGTTGATTTCTGTGGTGACAGTAACTGAAATTAGTAGCCGGAGGTAGGAGAGGTGTCACTGAAGGTTGTTTGCTAGAGCTGGGGATGGAGGCTGACAAAGTCAGTGCCTGCCTGTGGTCGCAAGGATTGCAAGTGGAATTAAGTGTGAAAGAGCTTTCCTGCCTTGTAAGGCTATTTTCTCCCCCTTCGCATTGGAATGAAACACAAGAATCTAATCTTCTTGGTTTTAGTATCAAAGTACTACAGATGAAAATACTTCATAGCTCACTGAAGAAGGCCCCAACTGCAGACGAAGACACCAGAACCTGTACTCAATCTGCCCAGTCAGGCTGCGAACAGGAGTCCAAGCCCATATCTCCCTTTCTTTAAAGAAGCGCCCAGCTGCTAGGGCATTGGCCACGACCTTGAGGTCATTTTTTCTGATATTTCTTTTTAAGAATTACTCCCCTCTCTAAATAAATGAAGATACTTGTTTAGTCAGGGAATCTAACAGCATGGGATACTCCTCATATCATGGGATGGGAAAGTACCAGTTAAATAACAGATATAAGCAACTCTTACATCTCAAGTAAGTACCATAAATACTAACGTTTTTACCATTTGTCATTTAAGTATTTTTTGATCAGGTCAGAGGCTAAGGAAATTCTTTCTCTAACACTTTAATTTAAACCTTTTGCTATTCTGTGAAGAGTATTAGGTTAACCCTCTCCTGTGAATCCTGTTTTGCTGATTATCCATTCCCATAAGGAAAGATATAAGAAAAATAAGTGTGTTATGAAGCTGGAGTTAAAGAAACAACATGTGAAGGCTGATATTGATTTGGGGAGAGGAATTAAGGTTGTTTGTTTCGTGTTTTTTTGTTAGAGAGGAGTGGTGCCTCCTTGAATGATAAAGTCTTTAATGTTTTATTTTGCTTTTGCTTAGCAGTAAAATAGTAGATGCAAAATACAGAAGATAGAAGTGTTATGCTATTAACAATATCTACAGTCCATTTATTACACGCTATGTTACCCATCGAGCCTGAACTTGAGAGAGTGAATCATTATTTATTTTTATTAAAAGTATGTCTTTTTAATGTTATTTTAAATCATTTTCCTATATGAATAATGTTATATGAAATGCACTATAGTTCTGACAACAGGAGTTAAATCTTCCTTGATATACGAAACTAAGTTGCTTACCAAGTGTTGCCAAAAAGCACAATCAGACTTTCACAAAAGAACCTCAATCTTCTAATCTCTGTTTTTCATCATGCAAATTAGCAGTAATATCTCTGATATTTTTTTCCTGTCCATCTCTTATGGTGCATATATAATAGGATAATATTCTTTCAAAATCCTTCTGGCAAAAGGCTAAGACCTGGACACCAGAGTATCACCAACTTTGTTGCATCAGCTTTGACTAAGGCAATTTTATTTCAAGACAGTATATTGCTAAATGTGGAACAGTGTTATGAACTATAATAAAATGCAAGTATAGCTCAGAATTTAAAGAACCTTCATGTGAAAACGGGATTTTAACTTTTTATCTCTCCAGCTCTCAGGTTCAGTAAAATGCAAAATATTTTTAATTTTTAATGCTCATTTGAGTTACCATGAAACAGAAAAATAAATCTTTTCCAGCTCTAAAATAGGACTTTAAGGAACGTCTATATTTGATATGCAAAAGTACCACCTGTACAACACTAAATACAATGACATTTTTATTCCATTTGACTGTCTCAGAGATTGGCTACAGAACAGTTTCAGTTATCAGAAATGAGTTGTATTTGCAAAAAAGTGCATAAGTTAACCACATTGTTCCACACTGGGGCTAGATTTTATTTAAACAGCTCACAAACAAAGTACAAATGGCATATAGGTACTGAACTCTGACTGTACAATTACGACAACCATGTGTGCAAATACTCATTGAACTAAGTGATTCCTTGCTTACACCAGCCACTGTCCTTGGTGGTTATTGTCAGGTGTGTAAACAAGCAAAATGCATACACTTCTGGATGAAACAAAAGCTATTATAGACCAGTATAGTGCTACTGAAGTCAGCTTGAACCACAGAAACCCTTTCACATTATAGTGCTTAATACTATACGCAATAACTAAACAAAAGAAATCCCCACAAAATAAAATCAACTTCTAAACTCTTACAAGTGCAAATTCCACCATAATGTTCTGTGATGACACACGATTTTACGGACTTTGGCTTACTCCATCATTTTTAGTATATGCAGGAATAACGGTCACACTTTAAAATATTAGTTGGCTTGGTTTTGATAAGCATCCAAAAACCCTGCTGCTCATTTAAATTTTGATCCTGTAAAATTGCTTTCATTGCATTCTGTCATTTTCCATTGATTTTATGTGGTTTTTTTTCCTTTGGAGAAGGTCTGAGAATATCCTTGTTATCAAAAGGGTCAAAAGGAGAGTAAAATATGCTGAAAATGTCAAAACATGAAAGAGAGAGGACTATTTTGTTAAATGACACAGAACTGAATTCCCCATAAACTTCAGCTAATAGAATGTATTTTACAGTATCTTCATTCCTGGAAGATAAAGAAGTACAGAGAATTTTTTTTTTTCATGAATTTTTTTGTTTTATCACTAAACCATTTCTAACAGAAATGTTGGATTTAAGATAAGCAATTATTTTTATCTCTGTAACTTTAATGATTATTTTTAAGATGTACAGAGTACCAGTACTGGCTGAAAAATGTTTCAAAAATGCGTTTTTCATTGTCACATGTCAGTTTATAAAAACATTTTTTCACATAAAGGAATTAGTTTTAACATAAAATGTTAGGTGCAGGATTGTATTTCTGCTCAAAATGAAAATGGTTCACTTCACACAGGCTATCGGGAAAGACAGATTCAGATCTTGACATGCAGGCAGATAAGGAGCTGTACTCTTTCTTCATCCCATCTCCTCTCATCCCATCCTATTCTATCCCAGACAAATTTTCTGATGCAATGTGTTTTATAACATGAAAAATTTTAGACTTTGGATAGAGGTTGAAGTGAACAAGTTCCTAGAGTCATCCTGATGCAGAATAGAATCATAGAATCATAGAATGGTTTGGGTTGGAAGAGACCTCAAAGATTATCTAATTTCAACCCCTCTGCCACGGGCAGGGAAAACCTCCACTACACCAGATTGCTCAAAGCCTCATTCCACCTGGCCTTGAACACTTCCAGGGATGGGGCATCTACAAATTCTCTGGGCAACCTCTAATAATAATAAAAGCAGTCTTTCCAAACTTACATACAATCATTCATTTATAGAATCATAGAATCATAGAATGGTTAGGGTTGGAAGGGACCTCAAAGATCATCTAGTTCCAATGCCTCTGCCATGGGCAGGGACACCCTCCACTACACCAGGTTGCTCAAAGCCTCATCCAACCTGGCCTTGAGCACTTCCAGGGATGGGGCATCTACAACTTCTCTGGGAAACCTGTTCCAGTGTCTCACCACCCTCAATGTAAAAAATTTCTTCCTTATATCTAAAGGAAGTCTACCCTCTTTCAGTTTAAAGCCATTCCTCCTTGTCCTATCACTACATACCCTTGTAAAAAGTCTCTCTCCAGCTTTCCTGTAGGCCCCCTTTAGGTACTGGAAAGCTGCTATAAGATCACCCTGGAGCCTTCTCTTCTCCAGGCTGAACAGCCCTAACTCTCTCAGCCTTTCTTCATAGGAGAGGTGTTTCAGCCCTTGGATCATCTTCGTGGCCCTCCTCTGGACTCGTTCCAGTAGCTCCATGTCCTTCTTGTGTTGAGGACTTCAGAGCTGAACACAGTATTCCAGGTGGGGTCTCACGAGAGCAGAGTAGAGGAACAGAATCACTTCCCTCAATCTGCTGGCCACACTTCTTTGGATGCAGCCCAGGATACGGTTGGCTTTCCAAGCGCACATTGCCGGCTCATGTTGAGCTTATTTTGCTTTTTCCTGGATAGATCTGAAAAAGTCGTGAGTTCCAAATTATGTTAGCCACTCAATATTCATTCAATCTTTTATCCTTTGAAATTTTTTGACAAATACAGCTTTCAATATGTTTTAGTGCTGTTGCAAGTAAAAGACAAGTGAGGGCTAAGTTTGAGAAGATTCAAGGACTTTTTTTGTAGTATACTTACCAACTGAAATTCTTCATATAAGCTCTGTAATTGGCAATCCAATCAGAGGTCTCACTGAGATGATATTTCTCACCAAACAAGGGTAATTTTACTTCCAAGCATGGTGGCACGCAAACGGAAATCAATACAGCAGACTAGGAGCATGCTAACATTACATGTCTATTTGAGATTAAAATACGCCTGTTTCTCAAGTGGCTTAGATTTCATGTCATCCATCATTCCTCATCAGAATGTCTAGTCTCTTATTTTTGCCCTTCACTTATCCCAAGGCCAACTACACAAGAGATTCCATGCACCTCTTCACTGCCCCTACCACAAGCCTTTCTGTCATCCAAGTCATTTATTTAGGATATGAATCTACTAACTTCTCTTGCAAGACTGGGTATTGTTATCCTAGAAGTCATTAATTTGGTGTTATCAATTATTTCTTCAGTCTTTGCGTAGTTTCAGGAACACTTAAAGCTACCAGATGAAAGAGTCTTCACTCCCTCCTCCTTCTATACGTTAAAAATGCAGGCTTTCCCTGAAGGCAAGAGGGTTTTTCTCCACTGATGTCTAAAATAGACACTGATCAGTTCCAGTATTTCAGGCAATATCTCATTAAAATGCAAAGATAGAAAAGTGCTGACGAATGTATGGCCTCAGCCATCTCAGCCAGTGAGTTAAAAGACACTGTATAGCTGTTCACAGTCATGTATTTAACTTGGCGTAGTACAAGATGTCCAACAATGCCTGTAGCAATCAGCTGTTTCTTCTGCAGAGGTGGTTTTATTTGTTTGCTTTTTTTGAAAAGCCTGCTCTAAGTAACTAACCACGTGTTACACAAATTAAAAACTGAAAAAACACCTCTTGCATACCATGTCCCTGCAAACTATTTGGATTTTCTTTTGCTCACTGTATTCACCCATATTCCCCTAAAAATGAGTAGTAATACTGTTGTGCTATAGATGGGGAAAAAGCTTTGCAAGACAAAGACAAATCAAATCACTATTAAGAGACTGATTGACTTTGCTTTAGTTTAGATCCGTTTATTCATTGTGTGATAGGTAAACTGCTCTACTGAAAACCTTAGTCAGTTCATTTGTGGTAGTTTTTTCTAACTCTTCAGTCAACAAAAAACAACCCACACTCCTACGCCCTAACTGGAATATGGCTTTGTAAGGCAGTGTTAACAGCTTTATCAGCTCTGTGATTAAGACAGACCCTGATCCTCAGCATCAATTTGGAGCTGAGTCTTTGATTCCTGTGTTTTCTTGTGTTACTTAACATAGAACTTTTGGGAAGAGATTACAAAGTTTAAGTAATGGAAGGAATAGATTAACACACGTAAAATTTTTCAAAACTATTGGAATGGCTACCAATCATTAAAAGCAATGGCAATGAAATACCTCGTTGCTCTTGAAAATCTCATGATAAAGCATATCCCACAAAGGGTTTCAGAATTCAC
This sequence comes from Tauraco erythrolophus, assembly GCF_009769465.1. Classification (NCBI taxonomy): domain Eukaryota; kingdom Metazoa; phylum Chordata; class Aves; order Musophagiformes; family Musophagidae; genus Tauraco; species Tauraco erythrolophus. The sequence goes on from NC_141466.1 coordinate 29,210,364, forward strand.
TATTTGACCACCACAACGTGCCTGCAGTATATGAGCTCTTCATACAAGTGTGAGGGAGATTTACTAGGTTATTTCACCAAGTCCACACCAGCATGAGAGTGCTTCAATCTCTAGTTTGTGGACTGGATTGCAGAGCCCAGACTTGAGCATACATATTTCCAGTGAAATCCGTGTGCTCCATACAGGGACATCCAGATGCCTCCGAAAGATGTCCTGAAGGAACAGAGAGCACAGGTGTTTTTGAAATGCCATCTGTCTCCAAAGTGTGAGACCATTTGCGCAGACAAATACAAAGAGAATTTCTCTCACAATAGTCCCTGTTGTTTTCAGTACTGAACAAGGACACTGCTGTAGCGTGGTTGAGCATACACGTCCTTTCCCTATTGTCCTTCCTGCTACAACTCCATCCTGTTTTGCATTAGCCTGTTATTTGCACTTGGACTTCTTATGAATTACTAGTGTGTAGCTGGTAACACCTCCGAGTTTGTGCTTAATGAGAAATGGATTTAAATGATGCTTTCTCTGTTTTCTGTGGTATATGAATTCTTCCTCTGAGAACTGAAGGAGATTTACTGGGTTATTTCATCCACTTCTTTGCCAAGAGAGTGTTGCCTCTATCACTTAATTCAGAGTAGGTTGTGTAGAGTAGCAAACCAGGAATTTATCCACTACACTAAAAGAATATGGATGAAAGGTAATGAATAACATGGCCAATTTCAGTCGTGCCTAAATTTGATCCAGTTAAAATATAGAATAAAAACTAGTAATACACCAACGGTTGGCTACCTTAAAGCGTCACACTGCTTCAAATTTCTAATACTTTGCAGAATAATCTTTGATATAGACTTAAAAGAAATAGCACCAGAACTACTTTTCTGACCATCTCAACAAAAGCAGGATTCTGGAACTGTCAAGGGCTTAAGGTTAAAGTCTTCTGCACTGTATTACAGTCTGTCTATGTTTATCCAACACCTAGCCCTGAGACCAAAAAAATCCACTGCATAAATCCAAGTGACAATCTCAGTGGTAATATATCCCCCATCACCTGACTAAGTCCAGGGAGGGGAATCAAGTTGTAGTATTGTCTAGCTGGCAGTCCTAAAACATCACAAAAAAGTATCTGTGGATTTGGACCACATTTATCTAGAGGATGAACAATACCCATATGTTCACCAGATGACTATAGAGCTGGGTTAACTGAGTCAAAGTTCAAGGCCGCAACAAAGGATAACTTGTTTCTTCAGGACTGGCTTTGATTAGATTGCTGTTTACAAAGAAATTTTTTAAAAATGAATATTCTAAAACATATGGGAGGATCATTGTTACTTGTTATCTTTTTATTTATTTTTCAGATATATTCCATTAAATGCAATTGTTTCATGGGCTATTTTCATTAAACATTTATTTCCATTACAGTGACTCAGAGTTGGAATTATAGCATGTGTAGTTCTCTTAATTCAGAAGCCAGAAAACTGAAAATTAATTCTGAATAGAAATGTCAAGTAATGTGTATGCTCGCTTTCATAGTCTCATATGTCTACACATGCACACACAGACATAAAGTTAAAAAAAATATTTTAATTATTTAATTAACACATGCACACACACATGCATGTGTACTTGTGCATGTATAACTAGTAGGCATACGTAAGGAGTGATATTTAGATGTTTAAAGATGCGTGTGCATGTGTGTGTGTATGTGTGTGTATGTAAATTCTAATTTCTTGTTCTTCATCTCTTAAATTACCTAAATTAGGAAGGGAGAGGGCAGAAAGATCTGGTTTTTGTTTTCTGCATCTGAAATGAATGAAGTAAAAATGTTCTGCATCATGATATCCTTAAGCAAAATGTTAACATTCTTTTATGTTTCAAAGTCTTTCTCTAAAACACTGTAAGTATAATCTATAGCAAAAATTGTATAGACTTTTAACAATTTTCCTTTGATTAATATATTTCCTAGAAATAGTAATGATCTGGACTCTGAACATATTTCTTTAATGTTTACATAAAGGGAAGTAATGCAAATATAAATCTCCTCTATTCTTTTGTGCAGACTACTTATACCTTGAGTTTAATGGAACTACGCTGCACCTTGAATAGGCAAGGAAAGACAAGAGGCAGGCAGGGAACAGGTCCAAATTTTTTTCTGTTGATCTGCAGAGTATTACAGGCTGAGAAATAACTTTTCCCACAGAGATGGAAGGATGCAGCATAGAATCCCGTGTTTCCATGGATCAAATGGCTTCCGAAGGCTGCACCTGGAGTGACTCGCTGAAGGAAAAATCTTTCCCAAAGAGAATAATAAACTTGCAGAAACTTGAAGAAAGGCTTGCTGTAACCTAAATGTACACATTGGTAAGTTTACTTAATCATTACCAAGGTTTAATTAAATTTTCTTTGGAGTAGAATCATTTAATTGGTTAAAATAATGTTTATTTAATTAAAATGAAATTATAACCTCTTATCTAAGGCAAATAAACTAAAAAACTGGGTAGAAAGAGAACGAGAGAGCCCTCTAAGTCTGAGAAAGCTACTTTGGTGACACTCACAAAATACTCAGAGGCAGCTATAAAGTCACAACATGTTGCTAGATAAGTGTCTAGATGTCTGTGTGACAAAGGGATCAAAGTATTTACCATTTGCAATGTATCTCTGTTGGTATGACAGGGACATATTCCAATTCAGCAGAGCCACAAATATCACAATAATGAATGATTTCCTAACATTACAACAGAAATAAAACCATGAAATAGTGAAGACTAAAAACAATGCAGTGGTTTGTTTCATGTAACATAAAAATCATTATTTCTTGGAACATGGGAAATTTAGTCAGATATTGGGATTTTGGAGGTTTTATTTTTTAACCATGAGAGTGGTAAAATTCCATAGCAGGCTGCCCAGAGACGTAGTGGAATCTCTGTCTTTGGAGTTGTTCAGCAACCTGCTCTGATTAGACCTTCTTTGAGCAGAGATTTGGACTAAATGACCTCTGGAGGCCCCTTCCGGCCTGAGCCAGTCTGTGATTCTGTGATTGCATGATTCTGATGAACCATTGGCAGATTTTAAAACTAAACTAAACTGAAATAATGAATTCACGTCTCCTCTTTTGTGTTGTTCAGGCTGTTGATTTATAGTGGAGGTTTTAAAACTTTTATTAACTCCAGTGCCACAGACTTTGTTGCCTTCTCTAGTTAGCTGCATCCCTCTGCTGTGTTTGGATATCACCACATTGGACCCATGCATCTTTTTGTCCTCTAGAGTCTCAGTAGACTCCTATTTTTAAGCCTACTCATCAGTAAAGGGTTTGTCAGCTATTACTTCATGAATGTAAGACCCAACATTGATCACTCCTGAAATATGCTGACTTTGTTGTAAATAAATAGTTCTGTCTGCCACAGGACATGTCAGATTTTTTATGGTTTTTTTTTTAATACATATTGCAGACAATATTTGAATATCAATGGTTACTTGAAGTAACATTAACTAAGCTTTCAAGGTATCTTTTGAATGAGGAAGGTAAACAAACAGTAAGAATGCTGTTCAGAGTCCTTACAAAAGTGAAAATAAAAATAATAAATGAAGTTGGGGATTTTGGAAGACAAATTTTCTTGATCTGATGTGAAAGAGCACAGGCATTGGAGCGAAATATCACTCCCAATAATTCTCAATACCAACTTTCAAAAACATGTATAACCATGTATATATAATACATATCTGTATACACACACATACACACACACACACAAAGGCGTGGATAAACAATGATTATCACCATAACTGTCCTTCTGGGATGACTAAGATCATGTAGATGAACAAATATTAAACAAATCATTAATAAGATTCCCTAGTAGTTTATTTTCCTACACATTCGTTCTCGTGCAATTTTTCATTCACTTCTCGGAAAACAAGATACACAATCTCAAGTACACTATATCTTTTCAAGTCTATCAGATTCGAAATAGTGTTTCACTACTACATTAAAAAAATAATTGAGAGGAAAAAAATACCATTAGAACAGTAAGAGGAAACTATAAGGGGAAAAAAAAAAAGCTACAGAAACTTATTTTGGAGACAAGTCCTGCTTTTGACAAAATGCCCAAGCAATGAAATGAGTATGATACTTATCTGTCATCCTAACACATATCATCCATTGAGTTTCTTTAATATAATTACATGTTTTGTCTCATTCAATGCTTTGGGTGTTGGGAGTTTTACCCAATAAAGAAGCAGAAGCCCAACCTTGCAAAAGGAACTTCCATGTAATATATTTATTATGTTACACCAAACTCCTACCATTTTTATTTCTGGAATCTAGTAGAGTATACAAAAAATAACAGCTGAATGATAATGGAGAAATTAAAATTATGGCAGTGGATTAGCCAATACTGTCATATCTATACAGAAAAATATTGAATGATATTTTTTAACATATTCAAAATAAAGTATTTACTAAGTCAGTTAAAATTTGACTTAGAACTAGTCTCCAATTTTCTTAAAGGTATATAAAACAAATTTAAAAGATCTAACATCCAGAATATTTTTATATATTTTAATCTTCTGCCACTCCAAACGAAATATTTCTAAAAAGCGTAGGAAGATGAGAAGCCATGTAGATCTTTTGCATCTGTAAACACACACACAAAAACAATGAACTCATGTCAGCATGAATAACTATGGTTAATGTTTTTGAAGATGACATTATCATTACTATGCATTTACTTTATCAAATAATGATAGATTTCTTTAAAAAAATGTCAATATTTCAAAAGATTTTTTATCCTAACTGTGATTTTATCTTCTGTTGCATTATAATAACCTTAAAAAAGCAGACAGTTATTTTTAAATAAAAGAAAACTAAATATGATTTGAAAACTGTTGAAACAGATACTGCCTTTAACCAGTTTTTCTTTTTTCTCTTCTGAAACAAAGAATCGCAGCAGTCAACACAATTTTGAGTTTCCTGTTTTAAATGAAGATTACTTTTATCAAAGCCTTTCCTATACGCAAACTAGTAAACCCACAACTTAAACTCAGATCCAAAGGTCATACAAGGCAGATACTTTTCAAGCCTCCTTTCTGCTGTTTTTGTGCCATCACTTTGAAACATCACACTTTTTTAGGAAGTAGTCACCCTAGTCTTCCCTTGTAGACAATGAATCAGGTCATCTGAATGAGTCAGAGATTCTTTCCATTACTTTAGAGAAACAGTTTCAGGAATGTTAGTTTAAGCCTAGGCCTGAGGTGGGTATCACCTTACCTAATATACTGTAGCATAGATTTATATGTTCTAGGTCTTCCTTACAGATGATGGAGAGAAGTAAACAGTTTCAGCATACTTCAGCACGGGAAATAAATTGCTATGTCTTTAACTGAAGTTCCTGTAAAGACTGCCAATTAGAAGCTTCAAAACCCAACCACTTGCATTGTAATTCCTAAAAAATAAATATTTAAAGCAAGAGCAAGATAAGACTAAAGGGCAAAATCATTTTGCAATAATATGTCCTTTCTTTACTTGCATTCTACTTAATTAATATGAATGATGTGTTTGACTTATCAAAAGCTTGGAATGATATTTCCACAATCTACTTTCAATTTTTATGTTAAACCTACAAGTCTACTTAGCTTCAGCATGCATTTTATAATTGAAACATACTTTTCATATTTTTGTTATTATTAAGGTCATATTTATAAGTATATATTAATTATTATACGTTGAATAGAAGTTTGAGAGATAATTCTGTCATTCTGATTGTCTAACACTGAGGCAATATTTTTTCAGGCCTGTTCTGTACATACCAATTAAATTCTTTCGTTCAAAAAGAAAAATCCATATGCATATTTTATTTTATTTTTCCAGTTTTCAGTTCTTAATGACCTCAGGACATGGTATTTTGAGGGGATTAATGATCTGCTAGAAGATGTTCATTGCCCAAGGTATAGAGATTTAGGCTAGTCATTAATACTAGGGAAATATTTTGTACTTCGATCATTGCTGTCAAGTTTCTTAATGTATTCGGGCTTTAAATAAGCTCTTAAAGACTTTGATAAAACAAATTTCAAACCTGAAGCATCTGACAAGATCTACATTAAAACAACCTCTTCAGAAAAAAAAATCTTCTTTAGAATATATCTCTCTAGACCCTTATCTATTTTTTTTCCTTTCTATCTGACCTAGTTTTCTCCCGCACTTGTCCTCTGAAGTCCTTCAGTAATCAGGCTGTACATCTATCTAAAGCCCATGAGCAAAGTTTTTGGCCTTTGGCTGGAAAACTTTAAATAGCAGTACTGTCATATAGTCCACTTAAAGACAGATAGGCATTCATGTGAACTGAACAAGTCTCTGTATATATATACACACACATCCCCCCCTCTTGGTGTACATAAGTGCATGAAAATACACAAGTACACACATTTAGCTTTTTGCTGGGCCTGCTGACACAGCGTAAAATATTCAGACTAGGACTTTATTAAGGGTAAAGAAAAGAAAATCTTACTTTGTAGCTCTGATTTGCATTAATCCACCTGCAATAACTTTAAAAGAAAATGCAAATGGCATTTAAAACTTGTTTTTCACTAAAATTTTCTTGTTACGTTAAGTAAAACAAATGCAGCATAATGAGAATTTGCCATTTAATTTCCTCCTCATTTTGAAAGAATCCAAACATGGTGACTTGAGCCTTTTTAAATCTGTAATTAAATTTACAATGTTTTGTCCACATAACATCAAACTTCATGTTTCTATCTGCTTGGTTTATTTGTTTTTTAAAGGCGGGGTCAGATTTTTAAACCTGCAGTTGTGGGAGCAGCTCTTTTGGATTGAATACACTCCACCACCAGACAATAACCACATTGTCATCTTTGTTATAGAATTTCTGCAGTAGACAGAAGCTAAACTCTCCTTTACAGCTAGGATTCCATCAAAACACAGCTGGTGGAGAAGCCCTTGACTCAGATCAGCCCTGGCCTGTCCTGATACAGACTCTTCCTTCTCCAGTTTATAGTCTGTCCTGGTGCCTTTCAGCACATCAATCTCACCTCTTCCTAAATCAGGAAGACCGTATAACATTCTGACTTAATAGTTTGCTAGAGTCTAAGGCAGTGGAAGTTTAATTTTTACCAAAGTCTATCACTGGCTTGATATTGAAATTGTTCACATACATTTTAGATCAACTACATGGGACAGTTTTCTTGTTAGGATCCAGTTAGATAAACATAGTACCTTTTCCAGACACTTTCAAACCATGCTTAAAACACCAAATTTAATCTGCATGGATAACCATGAGAACAGTAACACTATGGTCATAATCATAACCTATTGAATGAGAAAATATCAATCAGCTGGAAGGTTGCTAGTGACCTCTCTACAGATTCAATTCTCTAATTCAGGAAGACAAGTAAGGAGCAGAATAAAATGGATCATACTCTGGGATTTATTTAAGTGCTTTATTAATTTCATGAACTTTCTTTGTCAACTTTATCAAATCTTTGCTGATCTTTCAAGCTCATGAAGTTGAAATATATAAATCCTATGCTAAACTTATACTATCGTTACCAGTGTTTGGCAGTTTCAAAGTATTTACCCAACTGCTAACTTGAAGTTTGTTGTTGTTAAATGTAGCTGGAAAAATGACAGTAAGTGGCTTCATGTTTGTGTCTTGGAGCCTACTTGGATTTGATATTCCTCCAAAGTAGGAATATAGTTGTTTAGGTTTTTTTTCCTAAGTTAAATTGTTGCAATTGTTCTTGAAATTTGAAGGCAAGCTGAGTTGACTCTTTCCTCAGCATCACCATGAGTAATACATTTTCTGCTGGTCACCTTCAGCACTCCAGTATCCTCATATCATACTTTCAAAGTACTTTCGAAACCATCTTCTTAGAAAGTAGGACTTGGCAATTCAAGTCATGATTTGTGAGTCAGAATTACCTTTCTTGAAATGTGTCAGATGTAGAGTACTAACAAGGCTAAAAAAAAAAAAGAAATCTTGCTTACTTTTAAATTGAGTAGACATTTATAGTACTGAATGCACATCAGGAGCACCTCTGTGTTTAAAAATACCACACATACATCTGTCAGACAGCTTGTTTATGTAGGTAAGCCTACATTTATCTCTACTCTGAGATACAAGTTCTTCACACCAAAAGCAGTACTTCCCAGTAGAACAGACATATATATGCAAATACAGGGTCCCCACTTATAGCAGGGGGATCTTTTTTCATACGAGTCATACGTGTCTTTTAGGGCCAAGTTCTTCCTTGAATAGCAGTCTGAGATAATTACATCAAGTCATTTAAAGTAATAGCTCATGTCCCATTTAGCATATCTTAGCCTAAAGACTGAGAAAGTGTTAGTGATCATATGTAAGGCTTTATCTAGAAGCTTAGCACTTGTCAAAACTTACGATTCTAACATTAGGTATTCCAGAAAAAAATAATAATAATAATAATAATTTAAAAAAAAAAAGCCTGGGACCCTATCTAGACATTCAGGGCAGGATTTGGTTGATTAAATTTTCAAAAAGTTACCTGTGTAATAGAGGTCTGTCGTCCAAATTAACTTGTAGTGTATAAAGAAGAAAGCCAAAAATCATGAGAACAATTTAGACATTTAAAATAAGTTGGATGAATAATACACAGTAAATTTTCATCATTCTCCATTGACTGAACACTATACTAGGTTAGACTAGATATCGAAGACAATTTTAAACTTGAAGGAAACCTTTTTTTTTTTTCTGAAATCTGAGGATAAATGGCTTCTTTCTGAATGAAGCTAATGTCCTCAACTAATTTCAAAGGAAGTTAAGAGAATTTAGAAAACTATGTGCTTGTCATAGACTAAGAATGATGATTGCAAAGCAAACAGAAATTTAGGTTAATTTCCTAGTATTTTTGGTCACAAACAGATTTTGAGCAACAGTGGTTTTTTATTCTTTATAGTCCAGAAAAGTTTTGAATTTGATATTCAGATATTATTTACAAAGTGGATTGGTACAGCATATTTAGATGCCAGACAGAGACCTAATTTCAATGGAGTCTTTTTCATGTTCAATATTGTGGCTTCTTTGATATTGGTTTGTTTTTTGGTTTTTTGTTGTTTTTTTTTTACTACCATAAAGTGGTTAAATGGGTAGTTTCATTTAAGTTGTGAGGCACCTCATGGGGCAGCATATGAAAATACTGACTCAATGTACCAACATATGAAAGTGGTGAGTCAATGTATTCCATTGAGGATCCAGAAAAGGCAAATACTTCCCAATATAATGATGAATGTTGTCTGACCTGATGATTCACCAGAAAATCTTCCACCTCTTTCCTAAGGTGGTGCTGAAATGTGAGCATTTTTTCCTGTGTTTCAAAGGTTTTCTACTTTTCTTGTTTCTGTGTACATGTGTTATTCATGTTTCATTCTAACCAAATGGGATGTTAACATAGCACACATATTTGATGCCTGCCACACTGTCAGAAAACAGGATGATCAAATAACAGCAATAGAAGAAACAGCAGATATGAATGAACCCCAATATCACCCACTTTTTGATCCAGTTTTAAATATTCTCCACTGTGTGAATTTGAGGGAAATATGCAACTTGGACCAGAATTTACTTTTGCTGCCAGAGTCCCTGCTTAGTGGTTGTGATGGTAGTGATGATGATAGCAGGCCCAGAAGGAATGTTTTGAATATGTATGTTCCCTCCTCATCACAGAATCAAAGAAAGGTCTGTGTGCTGTAAGTGAAAGATATGCAGTTGATTTAGCTCCTTGCAAGACCATTTGTTTCTCTGAAGGCATTCCTTGCTTCGATCAAGACGTTATAAATAAAAACCATAGCAATTGCATAAAATAGTCTTTTTCTTGGAAAGGAATAATGCATCCTAAAAACTCCATGAGCCCATAATCTCTACAATGTGGTATAGCTCCAGATCAAGCACAATCCTTCCTGCTATTTCCTGGTATATAGGTAGTGCAGCTGGATGATTTGTGAGATGTTTCGTCTTCTTCTAGGAACAGCCTGCATAGTAACGTTTTGAGTGTTTGTTGTTTGTTTTATTTTTATCCCAACTAAGTGTAACCTCTTGTTTCAGCACAGTGACAACAGTTTCAGTGTTCAAAGTCATTTTTTTAATATTGGATAAATAAAATATTGCATTTAAGGCGGAAGAAATTTATATTTTTCTTTAATTTATATAAAAAGAGTTTACAGGATCTGTCCAAGAATTGCTAAAATAAAAGAAAACAGCCCAGATTATTAAAGCTTTTGGAACTGTACAGGATGGAAAGTAGAGATGGCCTCAATCTTCATTAGTGCCCTAAGTAAAACACAGATAGTCAAGAGACTGCCTCACATACCTTGGAACTATACAGAAGTAGATTTTTCCTCCATTGTCTATACTATCTTTCCTTTACTGGTAAGGGTCAAATTTTATCTTGAAGATTGTAAACCTTCTGTGCACACAGCACACCTGAAGTGTGCGCTGCTTCACAGCAACTTGAAGAATGTAAAAATCTAAGTATTTTAGATTGTAGGGCTGTATAGGTTGAACAGAGGTAGGAGACTGGATATTTTTAATCAGTTATATGTGATAAAGTGTCTCAGATTAGCATGTCCCATGGCCACCTTACAGAAAAGCAAAAACACTTGGATTTTCTGTCTCCCAGCCACAACTAGGATGCTCACTAAAAAAAGAGCTTGCTTTATCTCTGCACCCTGCAAGCATCTCCTGCATTTTCTCGGAGTCAGGGAAATAAATCTGAACCTGTAGTCAATTAGGGAGTAAGGAGCTTAAGGTGCCGAAGGGGAGAAATAGGTCTTACTGGACTGAAATTTTCATTGTTCTTTAACATTTGAGAAATCACTTAAGGACTTCTGCCACATTTTATAGAAGGAAGAAAACACTAATTAAAATGTAGATGGCTATAGTTTGGGTTGGCTTGCAGCTGGATAGAACTTATATAAGCAAAAAGAAAGGAAGTTGGAAGGAGAAGAATAATTCATGGTTTACCTAACAACCTTAGTCTCCTATGGCACCAAGAAGTACAAGTTTTACAGAATGTGATACACTGTGCAGAGTAGAAATATGATTTCATCTTACATGACAGCTCCCCCCAGATAGCTAAGCTTTCCACAATTATCAAACCACACTGTACACAGGAAAGTGACAGAAATAATTGCGCAACCACACCACAGAGGACACCGTGCTTCATTCTTCAGATGTGAAAATTCCCATTACATAACATATATATAACATCTGGAAAGTGTTACGCAATACTTTGGTTCTATTTACGAATTGTTTTGTCATGGATGATACAAATATCCTGCAGGAAAAATAAATCTTTCAATTTATTTATTGCATTTATTTCCATACATACTCAGTAGGTGAGATAAATCTGTTAATTGAGGATTATTACAACATCGTTGGTGTTAGAGTCTCCAGGTGCAGTGAACCAATGGCACTTCTGTCTTAGGTTACCTTCACCTGAAGAAAATGAATGAAGAATAAATAAATGTAATTTTTTTTTTGTGGGTGAGATAAGATTGTGTATCTTTCAATGTGAAATACAGAATATTCTGAACAGTTTGGGATTAAATTACATTTCTGCTGCAATTGTTTGATAGGCATTGCCTTAGTCCTCCATCAGTTTTAGTTATAACTCCATTGATATTAATGATTATTTCCTCTTCATTTCATAATACCTGAAGATTGGAAACAACTTGTTTAAATATCATTGAATTCCTTCAACATATTCCGTCAGTAGTTAGCCTTTGCAAACCGACATAATCACACACTTGAAAAGACAAGCACCTTGATTAAAGATGTAGACTGTTCTTGAATTGCCACTTGAGATATCTTAAAGAAAGATAGCTAAAACAGTCCTTAACTGTATGACTTTCTTACACAGAAATTCAAATTGCTGAGAAACAGATGACTAATTAGAATAGCAGGCTAATAAAATGACACAAAAAATTACAATGGATATTAACTTCTTATTCTTGAAAATAGTTTGGATATTGATTATTCCATTATACTCCAGAAACTTTAATTTTTCAGAGTTTAATTAAAAGTCTGAATTAACATGGTTTGTTTAACTCCATCAAGCAGAACAGCACACAAGTAGACCATGGTTCCCATAATCAGTTAGTTTAATCTGTTCATGTCTTAAACATAAATGGGAAGCCAGAATTATTTGCAGCAACTCTGTCAGGATATTGCCTTTAAAAAAAATATGTCAAAAAAATTCGTTGTTTTTTTTTTTTTCTTTGTAGAGAAGGCAAATTTTCTACATATACGTTAAACTAAACGGAGCTTTCTACTTGCTGGAATTTCCTGAAATAATTTAAGATTGCTAGTGCTGTCAGGAATCAAAAACCAGGAACTCAAAAATTATTTGAAGTAAAAAATTCATTCTGAAAGAAATCCTAAACTTCCAGCACTTCTACATTCAGAAGAAAAATATCACAGTTCAGTACTTTTTAAAAAGAAGGAAGAGAGATGGGGGGATGAGGAGGAAAGCGAATTGGTAGCTGCAACAGAATAGTCTTGTGAAGCAAAGGTCTAGAAACAACCAGCTGAGCACATAAAGACTGATTGACAAAACAATTTAGAAAAACAACTATTTCAGCAAAACAGTAGAAGAAAAGCTGACTGCATATATCGAGGCTAATGAAGAGAAGCAGAAAGCAGAGACTGCTACTAAACTTAAAGCTTTACCAGTGAAAGACCAGATAGATGATGTCTGAAAGACCAGATAGATGATGTCTGAAAGAACAGAGCTTTCAAAGATGCTAGTGGAAGCTGAAAGGACTCTGGAAGTTTATTAGATGTCCTTTCTATCCTCCCCCAAGTGACAAAGAATTCTCTGACTAACTTATCATCTGTATTTCACTTTTTCTTAAAAAATACTTCTGATTCTCAGGTACAGCTTATTATCCTGGTACTTTTGGCAAAGGGACAAACATGCAATGTTTTATTTTCTCTATTCATAATGCAATACAAGCAGGGAAACATTTGCATCAGACAAAAAAATACAATGTAAAACTCACCTGATTTTTATTTCAAGAATGATCAAAATTAGTGTAATTTCCTGCAACTATTTTAGACTTGCTGTATAATTTTTTTTCTTCTCACTTTGGCAGCTGCTTTTTGTATTTTTTTTTTTTTTAATTAAGATGAAGTAATTTCTTGGGTCTCAGAGTCCATACCTTTAGACTTTTTTTTTTTTTTTGAATACAAATAGTAGAAGTCTTATGTTTCTCTCTTTATCTTATACAGAAAAGTATATCTATGAAAATTGTAAGTACATACCTAGGCAAATTTGCATCTGCATTTAAAGAAGAAAATGCAATTGAGTGAAGCTTGCCTGAAAATACAAGAAAAAAATACAATTAAAATCTCATAGTCCCATTTGGAAAGTTAAAAATATTTTTATAGATCTTTTTTTGCTTAATCAACTATTGAGCTAGTTATTAATTTATTTATGCTAATTGTGAAGCGTTCAGTAAACGAAAAAGATCTGTAATTTATAACATGATATCCTTTGGTTTTCAGAGCCTCTTAGCCACTAGACCGGTTATCAGGCACATGGTATCTAATAAGGTGAAAAATAAGTTACATTTTTAGATATTGAAGGCAGGTTATAAAGAGAAAGTGCCATCTCATTTTACTTGCTATTTTCTTGCTATTTTCTTGTTGTTGTTGTTTTGTTTCATTTTTTTTTTGCTTTGACTGATGTCAGACTAATTAAATTAGAACAAATTAGTTTTTAATTTGGAATATTTTTTCAGGAATTGATTTTTTTTCTTGAATTCTTTCTGGAAGGAATGAAATGTTTTCATGAATCAGTAATAAGAGTAAAAGTTTGCTCTGATGATGGCTTAATGCAACATGCTGGAGGATTAAACAGTTGATAAATGTAGTGATTTGATCGCACTTAATTTCAGTGAAGCAATCAACTTTTGCCAATATCCCATTCTCATCCAAGCAACACTTACGATAATCTTCCAGTTTTCTTTTGGACAACTATTTCCTCAGATTTTCAACAAAGTAGTTGCAGTGGGAGATCTACCATTCATGAAGAAATTCAAAGTGATTCGCCCAGCTGAATAGAAGCTATTATTTTACGCTTGATAATGACCTTGCATAATTACAACTGAAAGCACAATCTGACTTCACAGAGCAAGCTGGTGAAAAAGCAAAGTATCAGCTGTCTACCATGCCACCTGGTACCCTAAATCTTTCTAAGGCAGTTTTTTAATCTGGGGAATAGTAGAGAATAAGTGTTTACGGCTTTGGCTCCTAACCTCCTCCTATCCAGAAACAGCTAAGCGTGTCATTTCTTATAATACTGCATTTCCCAGTGGTACTTGGTGCAGCAAAACATCTAACGCTGCTGTCCTGCCTTCAAGAGATGACAAGGACAAATTAACATGCCCTTCCAGTCAAGCTGAACTCAGATAGCTGTTGCCAAGGAAATGTCCCTGCATCATTAGAACGTGCACACGCAGAGGAGCATGGGACTCAATCGCACTTCCCACCTAGTCCAAAGCCACAGAGAGCTGATGGCAAGTGCTAGCAGGCCAGACCGAGCTTTGTGCATCCATTATGTTAAGCGTAGATAGCACCACCTTGTGTTCTCAGCCATACCATTTGTAAGACTGTCCTGTAAATCATTCCTATACACTCTTTTCTGTAGTAATTAAAACAACGCTCGTTGCTGTGCCCCTGGGTTAATATAATTTGTTTTATTCACAGCCTAAGTCATTTGCCTCCCTCCAGCACACTGCTATATTATGTCTACCCAGCAGTGTTGAGGGAGCAAGTAGAGTACATTTCAAGGTGTACATAAATCCAGTTCAGGTTACTTCAAATGAAATAATAAGGAAAGTGCTATGTGTTTGACTCCCATAGGGAAAACTCATAGGAAGATAAGGATTGAGAAAAATCAAAGCTTTGCTTCAGACTCCTTCATTCAAAAAAGGTGAGAGTGAGAAACACAAAGACGGAGGGTAAAGAACTGGACACTCAAGAAATGCCATAAAGGACAGAGCTATGGACACCATGGGAATACCAACCACTCTTCTGAAGGGGAGTACCAATATCATATCCTTCTCTCCAAGCTGATTGAAGTCACAAAGTCCAGTTATTAGCATTGACACTTCTGAAAACCAGAGGAAATTTTTAAAGAACTATAAAAGGACCTATCTTAGAAAACAAACATTACAGAAAAAGCCACAAGCTATCTAGTCCAGTTCGTCTAAAGCAGGATAAGAACAGGGCAAGTATATATAATGGTAATATCCTCCCAGCTTCTGACAATTTTCCATTTAGAAGCTTTCTTATGTATTTCTCTAGAAATCCTGGTAATCTCTTTCCCAAGATGAAAAGTTCCAGCCTATTTGATTAGCCACCATAAAGAAGTTGTCTTTTAGGACCTTCGATCATCTTTATTGATCATGAATTTATACAGCTGCATAGTAATCTTTTCTGATTTGTTCTCTGTTCCTCTCCTAACAATTCGTAACATTTGATTTGAATGCTGCCAAGCACCAAGCTATTTTCATGCAGTCATTTGTCATGACTTCACACACCATGTGTTTGTCAGCATAGAGTTCATTATTTTATATAAGAAAACAGGAATGTTTCTTCCCACATCTACAACTTTACATATGTTGACACTGAATTCCATCCACCATTTTATCGTCAAGTCATTCAGTCTGCTAAGGTCCTTTTGAAATTTTTCACAGGTGTCTCTCAACCTTAGTATCTTAAGAAACCTTGTTTAATCAGATTTAATTTGAGTAAAATAAGATAAGTTTCCATAGGAACTTTTAAGTAATGGCGTTTAGAGCTGAGTGGACACAGAAGACAGTAGGGAAGCAAAAAAACAAATACAAATGTAATCTATTATGGTCATAAGCTACAGAAACTTGTGCAAAAGACAGTCTTGGAAACTGGGAAGATATAACTTGTCCCTTCTGCAATAGCTTAGTGACAGTACTGCAATGGACTCAAATGTTTTGTCTCAGGAAGACCAAGAACCTCAGACCTTTGGTTAGAAAGAAGAAGAAGAAGGGTATATCCAACTGTTATGGTTTGAAGTGGGGGGGAGGTCCGGGTGGCAGAAGCTGCCCATCACACCGGACTCCCATCCCCCTCGGGGCTTGAGCCAATCGGCACCTCTGCGAATTGCCCTATTTACGTTGGACAAAGGAACCGGAAAGGCTTGCCTTTGCCCAGGAGCAAGGAGAAGGGAGAGGGGGGCACGGCCCCCGCTCCCGGCTCCCGGCCGGGCCGGCGGCCCCGGGCCGGGCCCGATGTCCGCCCCCTTGAGGATGGCGGCGGCGGAGCCACTTGGGGAACTCGGGGAGAGCCCCGCTCCTGGGGCGCCCACTGGGCCGAGTTCACCCAGAAAGGACTGAAATCTCAGAGAAACAGCCACACAGATAAGAGGTCAGTGAAGATGGAACAGAACAACGTGTGCCGCGGCTGAGTCCCCCTTGCCAGCAGCCCCTTTGCAAACAAGTCCTCGGTGGAGCAAGCAGAGACCCACTCGCAGCCCGTGGAGGACCCACGTCGAGAAGAGATGCCAGAGCCTGAGCACGGTACGCATCTAGAGTCTGTGGATGGGGAGGTGCTTTGTTAAAGGAGATGCCTGAGCCTGAGACTATTGTGAATCATGGGCACAGGTCGAGACGCATTTTACGCATTTTACGCACTTATGCATTTAAAGTCTCTATGGAGATGCATTTAAGGTCGACATGACGGCCCACGCCGGAGCGCATTTAAAGTTTGTATGATGACCCACGCCAGAGCGAGTGGCTACAGCTCCTTAAAGGTCCAGGACTGGTAAAGCCCGCACTTGGGGCAAATCCGATGGGGTAAGGATTTGCCCCCCAGCGGGTAGGATTCACGCTTTCGCCGTGAGTAGGGGATCCACTGGAGCAAGGGACAATGGTGTAAGGACTCCTTTTCCTTTAAGAGAAGCGGCAGTAACAACTTGGAATGAACTGACCTGCACTCCCCCATTCCCTGCCCCCCTGCGCCGATGGGGGGAGGAGGAGGAGGTAGAGCCGGGAAGAAGAGGCAAAGTAGGGGGAGGGGGGGGTGTTGTTAAGACCTGGCCTTGTTTTCTTGTTATTGTCTCAAGTAACCGTTTTTGTGTGCTTTCCTCTTTTGTAGGTAGCTGTTAATAAATAGTTTTGCTTTAAGAAAACAGCCTCTTTTGCCCGGGACCGTGGTTGGTGGGTGCTCCTCTGTTCCTGTCTCGATCCTCAGCTCTTTTATTACATTTTTCTCTCCTCTCCATCTTACTGGACTGGGAGAGCTGCGTGGGTTTAGTTGCCAGAGCAGCCTAACCCATGACACCAACTCTAGCATGAAAGCCATTCTGAGAAAAAAAAAATAAAAATAGATGGAAATAATTTGCTAAAGACTATATGTATTCTCAATATTACTCAAATTCTCCCAGTGGTTTCATCTGAGCTATTTTGGGGTAAAATACTACCCCCGTGATAATATACTCTATGAATAGAATCCCATGACTAAAAGTATTGAAAGAAGTCTCTGAATTATTCAAAATAATCATTTTTTTGCAATATTGAATTGTTTTATTTTTCTACTTTCAATCTGTGAGTAGTCTTTGTACTCTCTTCAGTTGTGAGCAGTATAATGATAGTTATAAAATAATTTAATTTATGATGAACTAGTATATTCCTTGCTGTTTCTTTACAAAGAATAAGACATCTAAGGAAGTAATTAAACAGATGATTATTGACATGAGTTTTACCACTTTGTAGAAATGTAAATAATGAGGTTTAACTCAGGAGATGATTCACTACTAGTAACAGAGAGAGATTAAGTTACATATCTAGATCAATATGACCCTAGAAGATTTACAAGCAAATGTTTCATTGTACTTGTGTAGTTTGCACTTATTTAGTGAAAAGACTTCTGTGCTAAAGTGGCACTTTCACTTCACTGTCTTGGAAAAAATGATGCAAAACAACCATAACTAACACCAAGAAAACATTTCTTCCCAGGCACCATAAGGAGAATTACCTGTCACCTATGACTCACCATTTCCTACATCTTTTCAAACAGTGTCTCAGTTATTGGGTAATTGAAAGAACAATAGTGGGCACACAAAATATTCTGAGAAAGATAATGAAAACACTGGTTTCTGATTGTTCTATTAAAAATGCAGCAATTCATCACTTAGCATCATTAGTGGCTGATAACTGGGACTGCGTTTATAATACCCATTTGAAGTTTTATTGTGTTTCAGTCAACATAAAGCATAGGTTAACTGTAATAGCTGTCTGTACTAAAATTTAGATACTGCCTGTTGAAAATGGATAGTAATTTGGTGATTATTCATATTTTTAAACATTCTGCATTACACTAATTTATTATGCAAAATTAAATTAAAGTGCATGGAGCATATGGATATTTTGCTTTTTTTATACTTATTTGTGGCAGTGATGAATGGCAGATAATTTATTACACTGAAGTTTAATAATTAAAATGACTTTTATTATTCTGTTTACTAGTTTCTTCTTTCTGCAGTCTCTTGTAATTTTACCACATGATTAGCAACAAATTTTGCACAGCAGCACCTTCTAATAGAACGCAGCATGGACAATTTTCCATGCAGATTCAATCTCCATCTATATTCCACTAATCCCTTGATTGTTCCTGGGGAAAATAATCGGATCCCTGTTGCGTTCCTGATGCACTGAGAATTCATAAAGATAATAACAAGATTCAGTACATCCAGAGACTCAGGATATGTATCTGCTCTTTGACCTAACTGAAAAAGACCACACAAGGAGCCTGGTTGACCTTTCACTGGATCTTTGTCATGATTAATACAGCTTTCATTTGTAGACTCTATCTACTTGCAGTGGAAATATGGTGCTGTGGCGGGTTAACCTTGGCTGGCTGCCAGGAGCCCACCAATCTGCTCTCTCACTCCCTCTCTTCAGCAGGACAGGAGGGAGAAAATAAGATGAAAAATCATGTGGTTTGAGATAAGGACAGGGAGATCGCTCACCAATTACCATCACGGGCAAAATGGTCTTGACTTGGTGAAGATTAATTTAATTTATTGTCAATTAATAACAAAGTCAGATGGTGAGAAATAAAAATAAAACTAAAAGTACTTTCCTTCTACCTCCCCTTTTTCTCAGGCTCAACTTCACTCTTGACGCTTCTGCCTCCTCCCCTCCAAATGGTGCAAGGGGATGGGGAATGGAGGTTGCAGTCAGTTCATAATGCTTAGTCTCTGCTACTCCTTCCTTCTCACACTGTTCCCCTGCTCCAACGTGAGTCCTTCCCACAGGCTGCAGTTCTTCACAGCCTGCTTCAGCATAGGTCCTCTTCACGGGGTACAGTCCTTCAGGAATAGACTGCTCCAGTCTATTCTGCATTTCCTGTCAGAAAGTTTCCTAATGGGAAAAAAAGTTTCCTAACGGGCTGCATTTCCTGTCAGAAAGCCTGCTCCAGCATGGGCTCTCCAATGGCTGCAGCTTTCTTTAGGTCCCATCCACCTGTTCTATTATGGTCCTCCATGGACTGCAGGAGGACAATCTGGTTCACCATGGTCTTCTCCCTGGGCTGCACATTTTCTCACTCATCTCTCAGAGCTGTTGTGCAGCATTTTTTAACCTTTCCTAAATATGTTATCACAGAGACACCACCGGTGTCACTGATTAGCACAGTTTTGGGCAGTGAAGGGTCCCTTTTGGAGCCATCTGGAACTGACTCTGTCCAACCTGGGGGCAGCTCCTGATCTCTTCTCTCAGAAGCCATCCCCACGGCCCTCCTGCTACCAAAATCTTGCCATGTAAACCAAATATGGACATTAAACTGGCCAGCCAGCCAGGAGACTTTTCAGTTGAGAAGACACCAATGCCTTTTCATGCCCTTTCACAGACTACTCACTTGACAGTCACTGAAACTCAGCTGACCTCTGAGCAGATACAGCTTAATAAAGCGCCATAGCAATGTCAAGTCCTTTATGAATTCCTAATAATACACAACACTGGTACGGAACCTCTACCCAAGTTGAGATGGTTTAGTAAAGTTCAAATTTGTTGTTGTCTGTAGCTGTCATCGTAGAAAACAAGGACTTGAGTAGGTATCTCCCATCTGCTTTGACTGCTGGGTCAAACTGGATTATAGGGATTTATCTGCTCACCTGAGAATAGCTACAGGCAGAAGTCCACAGCAAGGTGCATGTTCCTTTGTCTTGCTCTGAAATGACATACCTGAACTGCCCTGTTTCTGTGACTCTTGTGGAGATGAGCATAGCCTTAAACTTAAACATATACTTTCAGATGCTTCTGAACTGGATTTTACAGAGTAGTAATTTCCAATCGAATTGACCTAAAAATATGGAGTTCCTGTGGATCTGAGTTTCATTTATCTTAAGCTTTCTTTTTACTGTACAATCTGCATGGGGAAATAGAAGGAGAAGAGATTTAAAGAACTTGCAAATTGTATTTGTACATGTTTAAAGGTCTTTTACATTGCTAGCATGATAGAAATAGACTTTAGGGTAAACAAGATTCTGCTTTGCTGTATTTTTCATCTTACATAGAAAAATAGCTACAGGGTAGGTTTTGAAAAGCTTTTAGGGATGGATTCTTTCTGTTCTTGCTGATGGTAGAACTCCCATTGACATCAATAAAAAACAGATTAGGCCAGTGCAGAAGAGTTTTGAAAATGCTGTCTAAATACTACAATATGCTATTTTGCATTTAATTACACAAATGAGTCCCTTAAAATTCTTAAATCTGGAATACTAGCTCCCCTTAGGGGAAAAGGGAAAAAGACTATTACATGCTTTCTATAGTCAGAGGACAGAAGAAATATGGATCAAGTGAAGAATTAAAAAACAATAATTGACTTGTTAGGAAGGCAAAGTTTTCATTCACGTCGGCAAGCTTTTGTGCCTGAGGATAAGATGGGCATATATAGCCTGATTCAAGACCACTTAAAATCATTACAGATATTTCAGTATTTGCAGCAGGTGTTAATGAGGCCAACTGCGAATCTAAACTTTATATATCCAGCTCTTACCTCCTGGAATGACCCTTTGTATTCAGTATTTTGGGAGGTATAAAGGATAAGTAGTTTGGCTCCTGATCTTAAATATCAGCTGAACCTTACTTACACAGACGTCTTCTGCCACATCCCCACTCTGAGTGTATAGTTGGGAGTAGATTTTATTGTTTTTTGCAATGCAGCACCACAGTCTCTCTTACTCCATAATCAGTCCCACATTGTCAATAATTCAAGAGAGTTCACAGAAGGATTGAAAGATTTAAGCACTACATTTTAAATGCTGTTTACCCTTTTGCACCTTTGCTTCTCCTTCCCCGGATCCTGTACTCACAGGGATCCCATTAGCCAGCATCTCCCTGGCATCAGTATAGCAGCAAAACTTCAATACTGTTGTGGATAATCTCACATGTCAGACCCATCCTTTGGCACATGATGCTATTTCATTGTCTTCTTCACCAAAAATAAAGTGTTCTGACATTTGTCCTCTTTCTGATCTGTCTATAGCATAAAAAGAGCAATATCCCTAAGGAAAAGCTCTGTCTTCCATGAGGCACTTCACTCAGCATGTTTCACTTTAGTCATCTGAAACAGTTATTCATTTGAAACATAAAATCTAGCTATTCTATATTTTATCTTCAAAAATTAGTAGTTTCCTCCTTCTCTTTTAAGTGTTGCAATTGGTACAGACATAAAAAATATTTGTGTATTACAGATTTACCTGATTCTGCTAAATATGTTATATTTCTGTGTTGAAATATAGGATTTTCTTTTACAGTATAATTAAACTCAGATATCAAATATTTGTAGGGAGGATATTAGAAACACAAGAAGATATTGAAATATGTAGTAGTCCCTATAAAGAGAAATGTCTTAGCAAAATTTGCTTTTCAAACCAGTAGCATTTTAAATACCTGTAAATAAAATGATCATCTGCTCTTCTAGAAGATTTGGTATTGTCCTGATATATGGTAAAAATAAATGGAAAATTCCAACTGACAATACAATAAAATCAAATTACAAATAACTTTACCTTTTCCAAAGAAAGGTGAAATAATAATATATTTCTGTACTGTGACACGTTTTTTTGTGTACCGAGATGTTAAATCACAATAATTGAAAAAAAATTATTCAGGAAATTAAAAAAAAAAATTGTTTTACTCACTTCTTTAAGTACATGAGCAATGTATGACAGTAATTTAAAATACAAATTTAGATATATTAACTATTTTTTTTGGTGTATATGTATATAACTTGCATGGAGGAGGGTACTTAAAATATGAAATCTAAAATGTCTTGTTGCATATTCTCAGGAAAACCTTCCCTGATTTAGAAAGACCTGTGTCAACTTCATTTCAATACTGTGCGAAAAAGCAGCACATGAATTGTGTACTTGGAGAAATATTGTTAATGTCAGCATTTTCATTTTCTTACAAACAGCAGCTCAGTAATAGCAGCAACATCATTTAGAAGTTGTTTTTTTTTTTGTGAACAACTTTTTATGATACTGAATTTTCATTAAAACTCTGATATTAGCAAGTAAAAGAAAGGTGACTTTGCATGCTATCTCTTGCATAAACTAGAATATCAATTATCTCTACTTTGCTTATTTGTGGATTCACTGAGAGTGTATATGACATTAAGTTTTTTTCACAAGATTTATTTCTTAATGCAACTCCTTCTCTCAACATTCCGGTTATTAGTATATTAAAATAACATCATTAGAGAGACGCAAATCTTGGTGCATTTTAAAAACAAAACACTGAATTTAAAATCTTTATAATTAGTTCAAATAAAACACATATATTGTTTTAAGACTTTCAAATATACATTATAAAGGATAAAACTCACGCTATTTAGAGGTCTGTTACTGGGAATTTTCTGGTGTCCTAATTTTGTATGATGAACCTAACTACTGCTGCTATAATGAATCCGTTTCAAAGGTGAGCTGAAACACATGGTACACACAGAAAATATCGAAGATAATGAAAAAGAATTTCTTTGTCCAAAAATTATGAATGTACCTAATACTGAAGAAAATGGAAGCTCTGATTGAAAATCTTAGATCAGAATATAGCCATACATCTTCCAGAGACATGGTTCAGTAGTATACTGAGCGCCTTACACACTGTACCATGCAATGGCCACTCATTCTACATATTTTCTAAAAAAAAGCTACCCAGTTTATAGTGGAAAGCCAAGTCTTCATCTCCTCTTAAGTCATCTTTTTATCCATTCAAAAGCACAGAAACTAAGACTTCTCTTAGGTTACAGCTGCGGACCTTTGTGCTCCAGCAAATGGCATGGTGCTGGTTGCTCACATAGGTATATGTAATTGTTCAGACTTATAAGACTTATGAGTAGAAAAGCGAGAATGTATTGAGATTCCAGCTAAGGAGGAGCTCCTCAAAGAGTGGCATAGGTTGGATTTAGCCCATGTACATAGGTGAATATTTTCTAGCTTTTGATAGACATTCAGGAAATGACGTCCTGGTTTAATATATGGGCTAACGCTGATGTTTTACTTTGAGATCATATTTTTGTCTTATTTCTTTCAAAAATTTTTTTTTAAAAAATCAAGCAATCAATACTTCTCAAAAACCCTCACTCTATGTTTTGAACTGAAATGAGGTATATACTGAGAGATTAAAAATCAAAGAATACATATTTGTTTTAAAGTTAACATTAATAAAAGTTTGTACAACATCTGATAAAGCTACCAGTAAATAAATTTTTTCTTTCAAAGTTTGTTAGTCAATAAGCAGGTGCTAACATTAATGTTAGACACTTATAAGTCTTAATGTTTTCTAATAAATTTTCACATTTGACACTTACTTGTATTAAAAACAAGCTCATAATCTAAGTGATTTTCCTTTTAAAGAGCAATAATGACTATGAAATGTATGCCATTGGAAGCAACAGGAACCCTTCATAAGCCTAGAGCAGGATTTCTCAGGCTAGACTGCCTTGATGTTCTCCTATGTCATTCATATCCCAAAAAGTAAAGTCGCTTCCGTCATTACTTGATTTTTGTGTGTCTCTTATGAAAATATGCACATATATCTATCAGATTAACAATTATGACTAAAACTGCCGCTGAAATTTTTCAATAAGAGTGATTTTTTTTTTTTTTTTTGGCAAAGTACTTAAAACTATCCAGAGTCAGTGTTGGCTTCTGTAGGCTTCTTTTCTTAATGATATTAAGTTATTGGGTGCTGGAGCAGAATATCCCGTGTGCTTCAAGTAGTAATAAGGAAAAAGCAACTTAAACAGCAGATCTGTGTTGGGAACTACTTAGAAAGCATACTTATGAATAGAAGTTTATTGATATGTTAAAACACTGCACTGAATTAAGAGAGTATGAATGCATTAGAAACTTGGCAAATAGGGTACACAGCTATTATACATTAACAAGATAATAACCAATAATTTTGTCATATAATGACACAAATTAAGGTATAAAACACACCAATATTAATAAATAATAGAGCATTTGGATGATATACGGGAGTGATTACATTGAGATCTGAGAGATGGCTTAATATACCTTTCTCATATTATTTACCATAAGACCACATGCACAAAACATTTTTCTCATGTGAGAGTTGAGTAATTTTCTGTTGAGATATACAATGTTTTGTCATTAGATAGTCCCAGAACACCCATAAGGAATAGAAAAGTTGTTTTCCCCTTCTGGAAAGAAGCACTAGGAAAAGAAAAAAGAGGCAAACAGAAATGTTAATGATGATATCTTAGTAGAGGAAAATGAGAATTATACAACAGCAGTTTTCAATCAGTGCAAAACCAGAATTCTATTTCTGTTCACTCTATTCCTTTGGGCATAATTTTAAAAATCTTGGTTGAGAACCACATTCTGAACAGTATATTGAGATACGTATTTTTTTCAGATATGCAGTATTGAAGAATTCCCAAAATGTACAGTATAATATTGGGAAATAAAAGCAGAGAAAGCTAAGTACCGGAATTGTCTAAGGGAATAATGACACACTATATGAACTTTTAGCTCTGCAGTAGCCTGAAGATTGGCTATGCAGTACAGTAGGCATTACTGTACATACAGCAGCATGAGGCAGACAGACATTCATTAGATGTGTGTCATATTCAATCTTCACTCCGAAGAGGGTTGTTCTTTAGGTCCTACATGTGGTTATTTGCTACCTTTAAAATGCCTGAACTTGCATGTGAGATGGTATATCAGCATTAAACCCAGAAACCTCTCTTTATTTTGTAACATGAGGAAAACATTTCTTGCTGAGAAAAGTAGACTGTCTTGTTCAGGAACAACATTCACTCTTGAAGAGGAAACGTTGCTTCTGCATGGCTGGGATGTCTCCAATGTATTTGTAAAATAGCATTTTTGCTATTTCCTAACTTATCTGGGAGGTTCTGTGACAAATTACAGTGTCAGATATTTAAGGAAATAATGAATACCAAGAAATTATTTTTGTTCATTGGTCTTACAAAACAAGTACAGGATTGCTCGCATCATTGAAGTGCCACAGTATCTCCAGAGAAAGTATTCAGTCCCAAACGAACAATTCAGGCTGAGTATATTAGGTATCTGGGCTCCTTTTTCAATAAACAGCGATAGACAATCAACAAAATGTGCATTACAAGTGAGGACTTTATAAACAGGAAAAAAATACATACTTACAGTATAAGAATAAAAATGAATTTCTTCTATTAAGACATCACTGCTCAATTTTTAGAATCCTGAGGGTTTTGTTGTTACCGTTATTTTTTTCTTTCCTGAATGTAATATCTAACTGAGCAGTGATCATTCTTTAGAGACTGATAGTTAGAGATAAGTCACCCACAAAGTGAAAAACTTGAATTCCCAAAATGTTTTTGCCTGAGTTAACAGTTTTTGCACTCTTCTAAAAGGTGGTAAACATATTACCCAAGGCAGGGTTGCCTTTGTTGTTCAAATAATATAGATAAAATAAGATCACACACTTTCATAAGACTTAAATAAAAATCAGGAAAGACAGGTTGTGACTGTGTTTAAATTGAAAATATTACTACCATCTTTTCTTCTGAAACTAAGCCATCGTGAACTAAGAAAACAAGAGGCATGAAGCCAGTCAGAGAACAAACATTTAAGCAGGAATTCAGAGAGAAGACTAGGGAGATCTCTTATTATTTTTTATCCAAGGACCATCTAACGGACAAGAATTACATTGCACAAGTCATCTTTCAAAAGTCTGTGTGTTTGCTTGTACAAGTATCTGCTAGTTTAGGGACATAAGAAAAGCTGAAGACCATCACATAACTGTATAGGTCACCAGATTCTTAGATATGTAAGACTTTGAGCAGTCATATACTGGCTTGGAGACCATTCAGAAGATTGTGTTGTATGCATTAAGCAAATAATTGCCAGACAGTAGTTGATATTTTCTGCGATTTACTTTATACCTCAGCTAGAAAGCTGAGCAGTTATATTCATATCATCAGCCTCCTCAAACATGAATACAATTATGCCAGATGGTAACAGCTGTTTCTGAAAATTCCAGAGGAGACTTCTAGTATTTTGCACCAACTCAGATACCAATCTGAAATCAGGTGCCAAGTGCACTCACTGGATAACACCAGAACAGACCTAGGATTTCTCATGCAAGCTAAAGGTGGCCAGTTGGTTCCCATTCCGGAATATGCTCACTCTGCTTGAAGTGACCCAGAAGCAGTAGTAATCACGTGCTAGTTTCTGCCTACCCTGGTTTACTAAACAAAGTAGTTTTGTGTAATCCTGCTCTGTGAAAAGCTTTGTCTGCCTGTTAGTTCTCTCCTAGTAACTTTTGGGCTTACTAGTTGTAGTGGTTTAGCCCAGCCTGCAGATAAGCTGCTCCCTCGCTTCCTCCCCATCTCCCCCAGAATAAGGTGGAGAGGAGAAAAACGTAACGAAAGGCTTGAGGGTCAAGATAAGAACAGGGAGGGATCACCCTCCAACCATGGCCCCAACTTGACTTGGGGACAAATCGATTCAATTCATTAACAATTACTTCAGAGAAGATAACGAGAAATAAAACCAGATCTTAAAAACACTTTGCCCCTATGTCCTCCCTTCTTCCCGTCTCTATCTGATCCCCACAGCGGTGCAGGGGGACAGGGAATGGCAGGGGGAGTTTACACGTCAGTTTATCACACCCTGTTTCTGCTGCTCCTTCCTTAAAAGGAGAGGCCTCCTTTCATGCTTCCCCTTCTACAACACATGGTTCCTCCTCCAGGAAGACAGTCCTCTACAAACTTCTCCAACGTGAGTACTTCCCACAGGATGCAATCCTCACCCATCAGATTGCTCCAACATGGGCTTTTAACAGTGAGTCAGGACATCTTAAGGTGCAGCCACCTGCTCTGGTGTGAAATCACAGAATTACACAGAATCACAGAATGTTAGGGATTGGAAGAGACCTCAAAGGATCATCTAGTCCAATCCCCCTGCTGGAAATCCCTTCTCAGTCACTATAGATGCATCTCTGTTTTCACCATCAGTCTCCAGCAACATGGGGGGTTCTTTCCCATGGAAACAGTTGTCTATGAACTCCTTTGGGTGCAGGCATCTCTGTCCCACCATGGGGTCCTGTCCCATGGGCTGCGGGTGGATCTCTGCTCCACTGTTAATCTCCACGGGCAGCAGGAGGGCTGCCTGCCATCTCACCATGGGCTGCAGGAAAAATATCAGCTCCAGCACATCTCTTCCTGCTCCATCTTTGTTCTCCTTGGTGTCTGTATAGCCGTTTCTCTCAGGTTTCAGTCCTCTCTCCACTGCAGCTGTGCTGGACCTGGCAAACCTCGGCAGTCCCAGCAGGACAAACTCCACCCAGCTGGTGCCCCAGGAGCAGGGCAATTCAGAGCACTCCAAGCTGCTTCGCTTCCAGTTGAGTGGAGGTGGCCCAGTACAGGTTCCTTTGTTTCTTAAATATGGCTTTCACAGAAGCACTGATTGTCTTGGGCCTGGCCAGAGTGGGGTTCGACCTGGCCAGAGACTGGTCTAATGGTTTTGGAACCAGGGAAGCTTCTAGCAGCTACTTACAGGCTTCTCTGCAGCTCCTCCCCTGCTATCAAAACCCCACCACATAAAACCAGAACAGTAGTTCAAGATAAACAGGGGATTCAAAGGTAGTAACATCTTACAGGAAGCCAACAAAGCGTGTTACCTTGGAATTGCATCCTCTGTTTGATTCTTCAGTCACCAGGATTCTACGTGTTCTACTTGTCTCACACAGAGGGCAGGAAGATGCAGCCAGATGTTAATCAGCTCATGTGTGTTTGCCAGACAGTCAAAGTCTGTACTTCTAAACAAACAATCCCATGACTGACTGCACAGCCAGCATGATTTCTAAATTGTTACAGAAAACAAACAAACAAACAAACTGGAAATAGTGCAATGAGGGTGCTTACAGTAGGGATTCAGTTTTAAGGTTCGTTACATCAATTATGCATTATATGATGATAGGGAGGAACCAAGTGTACTGCTGCTTTACTGCAGACCAAAAGTCAAAGAGTATGTGTTCTGCTGTTTACAGAAATATGTAACTATTTTTATGGTCATGATGGATGCCAGATACGCACATCTTTGCCTAGAGCATCATCACAAAATATTCATCAGTAGCAACTTTGCACAACAACTTCCCTGCAGGTCTTAGCCTTGATTCTCCAAGTGTGGGGTTACTTCACTGGTCACCCCTCTGCAAAGGTTCTCCCAAAAGCCCGATTCAGATATGCTGCCAAAGGAAAGACATGTCAGGGTAAAGCCACATCGCACTTCAGAGAGTGTGCGTAGTGCCGTGGCTCACAGGGCAATTCTGTGGAGGTTCAAAATTATACCAGACACCTCTTCAGCTCTAGGGCAATGCAGAGTCAGAGGAAGGGCTTAAAGTTACCTCTTTCTGCTGTCTTCTGACTTGGCTGCAAATTTTGTGCTGTACATACAACAAAAACTTAAACTAAGATTTATCAGAACTGTTTATTTGCAAGTTGGAGGCAGGGCTCTGATCTAAGTAATTCAAACATAACAGTGGCACTCAAGGTTATTTAAAATGTTGAGTGCTGACTTGTTTCTCTCAGAATTAGCACAAAAGCATCCTATAGCAGCATACAGATAAGGTTACAATTGCAGGGGTATATTATGTCCAGAGGATCCCACCTTTGAACAAAATGAAGGGAAATTGTGCCATTCAGAGCCTCTCCTCTCCCATTCCCCCACAACAGAGGGAGTGATACTGGAAAGGACAGGAAAGACTGAGCCTAGTAAATAGACAGATGGGTATCAGGCTGACATAAGGCCTGGAATACACAAGTTTTGTTCAGGCAATCCCAGAGGGTTTACAATGGCATATTTTTTGACATTGAGGAAGTCACAGTGAGCCCAGTGACTTATTTTTAATTTTCATTGCATACATCCCTCTGCCTGTGTTGTATTTATATTGTAATTTGAACCAGATCACACCCTTTGGTAAGACAAAGGGAAAAAACAGAAAGAGGGAATAGACATGAGAGGATTTTGCTCACACTGAATTTGTAGCCTTGCTATGTGATGCAAGTTTGTACGTGGATGTTGGTATGAGGAGAAGCGAATCAGGAAGATCAAAATTACTACAACATGGATGAGGCTGAATTTAAGTCTTTTTAATAAAATAGAACACCACTGGGTGCTAAAGAAATCAGAAGCTTATACAAATCATATGAACACATGAGCAAGACAAATAGCATATGGAAAAGTTGAATTTAAACTAGGATAGACAAAGCTTTCAGAAATTATCTGGTCAAACAGTAAACAAATACTTTATGTTTTATTGTAAGCTTTCAGACTGATAGAAAAGTGTTTGGTGAGATCCAAAATAGAAAAATACATCAAACCCAAGGGATATGCAATATCCGTTAAGTTTCCAACCTGAGAGGAATAGTTGGAAACATTAATGTAATTCTTCAGGCTCTGCTTCCAAATCCAAAATCCTTTCATTAACAAAATATTTATGACGTGCTTCAAATATTTTTTTCATGAAAATATTAATGCATTTAACTCCAGGTTTATTTAAAGCATATTTCTGGTCCGAAATCAAAGGACCAATACTGTTTTCTTTTACCTCATATCCATTTGCCACCATTGTCACTGTAGATTTGACCTAATATCTTCAGAGGACCTAGTACTTTTTGTATGAAATAGGTAAAGAATACATGGTGTGGGGTTTTTTGTTTTTTGTTTTTTTTTCAAATGGCAGGAAAGATTTTCTTTTTTATTTTTATTTACAATCTCATAGATTTCATAGATTTTCTAGGTTGGAAAAGACCTTAGAGATCATCCAGTCCGACCATCCTTAATCCCCCATTAAACCATATCCCTAAGCAGTTCATCCACCCTTTTCTTAAACACATTCAGGGATGGGGACTCAACCACCTCCCTGGGCAGCCTGTTCCAGTGGCTGACAACCCTTTCAGAGAAGAAATACTTCCTAACATCCAACCTGAATCTCCCCTGACTAAGCTTATATCCATTTCCTCTTGTCCTATCAGCCATCACTAATGTAAAGAGCCCTTCTGCCATCTCCCCACCATCCCTTCTCAAGTATTTATGGGCCGTAATCAGGTCTCCCCTCAGCCTCCTCTTCTCCAGGCTAAACAGCCCCAACTCCCTCAGCCGCTCCTCATAAGTTTTATTTTCCAGCCCCTTGACCAGTTTAGTCGCCCTTCTTTGGACTCGCTCCAGGAGCTCAATATCTCTCTTAAAGAGAGATTTTGTGCCCAAAACTGGACACAATATTCCAGGTGCGGCCTCACCAGTGCCGAGTACAGGGGCAGGATCACTTCCCTGTTCCTGCTGGTTACACTATTCTTGATACACGCCAGTATCCCATTGGCCTTTTTGGCCACCTGGGCACACTGCTGGCTCATAGCAAGACGGTAGTCAACCAAGACCCCCAGGTCCTTCTCCGCCAGGCAGCTCTCCAGCCACTCTTCCCCGAGCCTGTAGCGATGCTTGGGGTTTTTACATCCCAAGTGAAGGACTCTGCACTTGGCCTTATTAAAGCTCATGTCATTGGCCTCAGCCCAACGATCCAGTCTGTTCAAATCCCTCTGAAGGACCTCCCTACCCTTGAGCAGATCGACACAGACTCCCAGCTTGGTGTCGTCCGCAATCTCATTTCTATATGCCACTAGGATTTTGTGTGTATTAATATGATAACATGTGCATTGAACAAAAAGCCCTCTATATAAAACCTAATTCATTTTTGATAGAAATGTTTCTTAATTTGTGTCTAAAATTACAAAAATATAATCAGCTAGATTCTGATTGCATTAACAGAGATGTAAATCCAAAACAACTACCTTGAAATCCATAGAAATAAACTAAGCTAATATTGCATATTAGACAGGCTGAGGCTCAAGCTGTTAATGCTACTTAAACTTTTGTACCCTCCACATACATCAAGGTAGCACGAGGCCTGTTGTGTTTCCTCCTCGTTCCTCCTCTCCTTTTTCTCACCGTGCAGAGAGCAGCAAAATCTGTATGTTCCTTTCAGATGTCACTCCATATTAAGGGCCAGGTCATGCCATCAATTTTTAAACACAACTACCCACTGAGATCAATGCAGAGTGCTACTTAAAACTTGACAGTAGGGTGTGACCCTATAATACTAAGAAATATCTCTTTACTTGACTAAAAGCCTGATTCTAGTCACAACAGCAGCCTACCAGCATTAAACAAAAAATTTGTATCCTTGCAGTGCTGATACACTGTGTCCTACTGTGTTACCAAACGTGTTCATTGCTTATACCGTTTCAGCTATCTAAACTTCATTCTAGTTCTTATCATTCATGAAAAAACGACTGCAGCAACACCACAATTTTAACATCAGGTAGTGTTTAGGGCAGACCAATAAATGTATTATACACACATGCATCCTTGTGCTGTATAAAGTTTTATTGGTCTCTTTAGGACCAACAAGGTAGAGGGTAACTTGCATCCTGTTCTTTAATTGAAGCTACAGGCTATTATTCTAAAAAGAATTCATGTGCATCTTTAGCCACACAGTAAATATTCTAACTAGGGCCACCAGGGGTATTCAGAATTCAGTGCATGAAGCAAATGGATAAGGTCTTTGCAGAAAAAATCATACCATTTGTTTTCAAAGTTTTACTCTCTTTGCAGCTGTCATACATCTTGCAGAAACACTGATAGCTTATTAATGGTAGTCGTCTCTCCCCTATTCCAGCAAAAGTGATTTCAGGTGAGGTGAATATTAGAGAGATATCACACAAAAAATCAGGTAAAATGCTATAGCTGCAACCGCAACTGTAGCTAGATCATTACAGATAAGCCAGGCAAATCATCCATGCCAGTAACCGTACCCATCTTCTGCATTTTACAAACTCATTTTGGTTTTAGCAAGACATTAAAAAACATTAGAGTACCTAATGTCCATTCCCCTTCTCTGCCTCGTCCACATGTATTTCCACATACAGATCATACAGTACGCAGGTAAAAAATATTTTGATTCATTTTCCTGGTACAGGCATGTCATTGCCTTCCCATGAAAGAACAGATGAAAAACGTTTGCTCAGATACTGCCTTAACATGGAGGGAAAGAGCAAGGGAATGTACCCCAGGCATGCATTGAAAGCTTCTAACTCCCAA
This sequence comes from Tauraco erythrolophus, assembly GCF_009769465.1. NCBI lineage: Eukaryota > Metazoa > Chordata > Aves > Musophagiformes > Musophagidae > Tauraco > Tauraco erythrolophus. The sequence goes on from NC_141466.1 coordinate 29,243,073, forward strand.
AGTTTAGAAGTACCTTTCAAAAAGGATTTAAAACCAGCTTTTCCAAGGTGCCTAAAAATTGCATTAAGTGCGAGATGTGATTTTCAAAAGGGAAGAAACAGATGACATGTAACTTCCAAGTTGCTTTCAAAGTAAGGCTGAGTTATTAAATGCTAAAGTCACCTCTAAAATGTGATTTAGACTGTTGAATCAGGTAATGGCTTTTGAAAAATTTACCTGCCATTAATAGAAATATAGGGTTCTATGTGAAAGAAGAGATTTTTTGACACCATTACATGAGTTCCAGCACTTTTTGACGTAAGAAGACTTGGTCAGGGAACTATAATTTTCAGGGAATTAATAGTATTTTTTGAATCATCTTCTTTCAAAATTCAGCCTTGAGACTTTCTTCCACCAAAAAATGGGTGAAATCCCTTGATGTTTAGGAACTCCCTTAGAGTCAATGAGTGCAAATCCTATTCTGTAAAACATGGGATTAGGAATTTGGGGTCTGTATTATTGTTTTAAGTGTGGAGGATGTTTAAATGTCTTCATTTTGATGCAGAGAGAAATTTGACAATCAGTATAAGTGGGGCATGCATTCCATAAAAACTAAATTCTTCCAGTAGTTAACCTCCAAACCTGATTTACTATTGATTTTAAAAGAATGAACTACTGGTTTTGGTAGAAAATAATTGCTTCTGTACGAGATCTGAAATCTTTCTGTTCCAAGAAGCACAAATAGACAGCGTCAAAATCCCCTCCTCCTGTGACAATACTGCAGCAAAGAACCACATTCCCATTGTAAAAAGCGTTATGGACAGTCACAGGAAAATATGATATCTGTTCCAATGACCTTAAGCATCTTTCATTAAGCCAAGTTAAAATTGCTTCTCTGACCTATCACTTTTAACCTATGATGATGATCCTTCACAGTAAAAATACTTACAATTAAAAATGGGTGGTTTTTTTCAGTATATACAAGACAGTAAAACATTTTGCGATGGATGATGATATTTCTGAATCCGGATGATTGAGGGAAGAAAATACTTATTTTATTGTCATAGACAGAGCTTGGATCTGCCCTGAATTACCTGGATGTAAAATACATGCTTTTACAAAGTACCACAAGTGTTGCTATCTTTAACGTGACATAAATTGAGGCATATGCATAGGAATAGTTGAAGAATTTGTTCAGCCTCTGCCGCGTATTTTGGATGTTCCATTTATAACCCTGAAAATGACAAACATACCAATAGAAGGATATAAATAACATGACAGTAGAACCTTGTGTAAGACATTATAGCAGCCGGCTTTCTGTACAACACTGTATCAGCTTTACTTTCTACTTGGTAGCAGAACTCCAGTGTGTAAAATATAAGAGAGATTATATCTTCTCTACTGCCTGTGACACTACTAAATACTTCCATCAGTTACTGTTAATGCATTGAAAGTTACTTAAATTACATATCAAGGTCAGAGCTTCTTGGTACCACGCAGTACACAATACAATTGCATAGTTTGGCTTTTTAAAGCTGCAAATGCTGCAGGACCCAGACACCCATAATTTACTGTGACATGGAATTAGATGAGGTGGAATCTGACACCATGCAAATACAAACTTGTGATACAGCACTTTGGCATCTGAGGCCACACAAATTTGCAACAAGGGAACTGTCTGCAGAATTAAGCCTAAAGCAGCTCATTTGCATAGTAAAGGCACTTCAAAGGAAGACCAAAACATTATTTCATTGTATTGTTATTTGTGATATTGAACATCATCCGTCTATTTGTAAACACATTCATCTATGGTCTTGTCATTGAAAGTGTGTGATCTCAGCTGAATTCTCTGTTTTGACCATAATTCCATACTAAAACTTTCTTTTATTCCCCTGGCAGCAGAACTGATGTACAGTGGCAGCTACTGTCAGAAGTTTGTAAGTGTAAACACACAAACACTGAGAGGAAAGGAAGCTATGGGGACTTTCTTTTCCACTTTTAAAAGCGGTTACTACAGAAAAGCCAGACATTTGGAGCATCAGTAGCAACATGCAGTCCACAGGTGGCTGAACCAATGTAGGGCAATGTTGATATCAAGTATCTACCATGAAGAGAGAAGATTAAATGTATCCTATTAGCAGGCTTCTAACAGTCAGGGTTATGCTGAATAAACACTGACAGCTAAATTTTGTATAAAATAGTAATCTTGTGAAATTACATTAGCAGGGTAGATATTTGGACCACTCTGTGGCTGCTTGGTTTAGCTGCGATCTTCACTGACGTTATTTCAGTTCAAGAAAATGTTTTAAAGTTGATGATGATGATGGTAAGTGGGACAGCGGACATGAAAAACATTTAATGATTAATAGAATTCTAGTTTTCAGTAGAAGCAGGTAACTTTGATTACCCTCTCTTGTTCTTGCTTACAACAGGGATGGCATAGCACAGAAAAAACCAAACCTTCCCATGCTGAGAAGTGCAGGTGTTTTGAAGGCTGAAATTTCTTTCTTTTGTAAAAAGCATAGCCTTGAATTCTTGCCTTGTTAAAGTGCTGAGGAAAGACTCCACTTTTCTGGAAAGAAAAATAGGGCACTGGTGTTCTTGGTTCTCTCTGAACTTTGTGAAGAAGAATCTTACAAAGATGTTATCAGAGCTCTTTTTTCTTATTATTGCTTTTTCCTAGGATGTGAATTAAATAATTATCTCAGCTTCTGGCCCATATAATAATGTCACCTGCTACGTTTATTCTCTCTGACTGCAATGTGTTTGGAGAACATCTGAAATGTGCACAGCAGTCAGAGAACCTTGCTAAGCTAAGAAATTATATCTGTACATTTAAATGTGCTGCTGCCGTACTTAAAATTGTTCGAGTGCTGGCACAGACAAAAGAAAACTGTTTTCAGAAAGATTCACTTCTGTGTGAATCAGACTTGATGAGAGCAAGTCTTCCCAAAATGCCTTTAGCTATCAACGCTATCACATAATCCATCTTTAGAACTAATGAGAAACTAATGTTAGCAAGATAAACAGCATTTTTAGTCTGACTGCATCATAGTCTGCAGTTGAAGGATTGTACGGTGGTGGTGATCATGAACACCACTGCCAGCAATGGGTGAAAGAATCTCATTTCAGTAGAAATATTTATAATGTATAAAAATGTAACATTAATATGTACTTCTGAGAAATCAGAAACTTCATGGGTTTCTGAAGAGTACTTACGCACATATGCAAAAACCCTTTGAAACTACTGAGTTTACTCATAACAGTAATTGCTCAAAGGTGAGTAAAGGATCACAGAATTATTGAATCCCTTAGATTGGAAAAGACCTTTAAGATCATCAAGTCCCACTGTTAACATTACACTGTCAAGTCCACCACAAAACATGTCCCTAAGCACCACATCTACACAGTCTTTTAAATACCTCCAGGGATGGTGACTCAATCACTTCCCTGGGCAGCCTGTTCTAGTGCTTAATAATCCTCCCAGTGAAGAAATTTTTCCTAATATCCAATCTAAACTTCTCCTGGCACAACTTGAGGTTGTTGCCTCTCATTCAATCACTTGTTACTTGTGAGAAGACACCGACACCCACCTCGCTGCGACCTCCTTTCAGGTAGTTGTAGAGAGCGATCAGGTCTCCCTGAGCCTCCTTTTCTCCAAGCTAAACAATGTCATTGCTCTTTGGGACCAGCTTTCATGAAAGGCTTACTGAGTATTTCAATAACATTAACATGTACAGTGTGTGAAAAGCTTTGAATATGAGCTTACTTCAATTGCCCAGAGGTTTTTAGACTTACACATGCTGCATAGCTAGACATTCCCCTCTCTTTCTTGTTGCTTCTTATCTTCTACTCCTTTTTCCTGCCATATGCCACTAATGTAATCAGAGGCCATTAGGGCAACTCACTCCCAGGCTCAGATATTGGAAAGTATAGTAAATGATCAAAGCTCAGGGTCAGTGTGAGCACCTGGTTGGCTTTGATCACCATCATTAGTTATGACAAGCAGGAATCCCTCCTGTCCTCTCAGAAAAGTGTTCACGCTGGTGGTGTATTTATTTTGGTCTCATACTGAGTATAAAAGTAGACTTGTGATTAAAACCTGCAGTATTCTGCTGGAAAGCAAAACTGCCTCAAAGTGATGGGGATGGAGTGCATGTACCTTAAAAATGAAAAATATAGCACGATGCTTTTAGCCCACAATGTCCTTGTCAAAAAACCTGTCCAGAACAAATATGTGTAGCTATACGATAGAAGGATAAAATGTGGGAGCTTTAAACAGAAAGAAAATGGGCAGCTCACAGTCTGTTTTTCAATCCTGTTGTCCTATTAGCTCATAGTTCTTCTTGTGGTTAGAAACATCGTCTTATATTCCTTTATGTCTCTTTTTCGTAAGTGTAAAAATAAAGTAATATTCCATCGCAGAGGGGTTTTTCAAATGATTAATTTCTCCTGAGTTTCCACCTGTGATATATTGGCTCATTTCCTGTAGTCTATTTAATTTTCTTCCAAACATATTTTGAAATTCTGCTTATCTTGTGTGTTCTCAATGTAAGTTTAGATTCCAAGATTTTTGTTTTAATGTAGTGTTATATCAATTATTTCCTTAAGTGAATTATTACCACATGAAGAAAGTAGAAATCATTGAGCAGCTTTACTTTTTCTCCCTTTTGAATTTAATTTACTCTTTCTTGTTCTGTGATATCAGAAGGGATGGGGCAGAAGTGCCTTGTAGATTTTAATATTTCAATTGCTCATTTGAATTTTGTTTCTTTGATTGGATTTATTTTCCTCTCCCTAATATTTTATGTTTCAAATTCAATTGTATGCAATTGCATAAAAATAATGAATGGCGTGGAAATCAGGAATAGTAGATAATAAGAGGAAAAAATCACAACAAGCCTAGATGGTAAATTATCCATGAACAATAAAAAGCTGGACTGTTCTGGTCTAGTGATTTTCTATCAGTTGTCTGATATTCTGTGGAATACTGACTCGATTTTAGGAACCAACAAAATAGATGTTCTGAATTACCCTTTGCAAGTATCTTCCTCTCTATCCTTCTCTCTCTCCTCCCTTTTCTCGCTACCTTTATCCACATGCACATGGGTGTATATATATGTAATAGCAAAAAACCCACAATCTTCCAGACTTAAGCATTTCCAAAGCAGCTACTCTTAGTAGTTGTACATATTGTCTTTGTATTCCCAAGCATAATTTCAAATATTTCAGATGGGAACTGTTCCCCAATGTGTTAGTTTTGTTAAGAGTTTATCACGCCTATGAGCAATGATGTTGAAATGCACTTCCTGCTGACAACAAACTTAAATGCCCACATGACTATTGGCCAGCTCTGAAAGTCAGAGTTTTAGATTTAGACTCCTAGACATGTTCTAGTCACCTCCACATTACATTACACAAAATATCTTGGTGTCAATTAGGAACAGCAGGCCAGTGAAAACAGTATGCTCAATGTGCTTTCATACAGTCTGTTTGTTCTTTGAGTTCAGTTCTGCTAGGATTGTGTTGAAAAACTTGATATTTCCTCTTCATACTCTATTTCCATACAGTACTTAAAAAGAATTTTTTTTCAGCTTCTTCCAGTGATTATCCTTTCCTCTTTGTTCTTCCCATGATAAGTTACTATCTACTCCCTTCTCACTAACTCATTTACTCTAAATCCTGCAAGAAACACGTTGTTCAGTTTGGAAACTCAACAGCTCTGGTTTTGTCTACCAGTTGACTCCTTAAAAAAAAAAAAACAAAAACCCAAAGGAAAGTATCTGAGTATACGAGGTAGTACCTGAGGAAGGAAGCATCTGAGTCAGAAAAAAATCGCATAAGAATCTTCTTTTACACCCAGGAATTCCTTACATATAAACTTTGTGAGATAACACATATTTGTTAAAACTGAATAGAGTGTTATGTTAAATACATCAAAGTTTTATGCCTTTTGAATTTGTAAGAGAGAATTTGAATGATGCTATCAATTTCCCAGTTAGCTCTTCATGTATTGCAATATGAATCATGACAGGAAGTACCAGGTAGTAAATAGATTTGAATTTAGGACCATTTATAATAACTTAGAGAGAGATCAGTGGCCTTTATAGATTATTTTAAGCATTAAGAGGGTTAAAGATACTTATTTCTAAATAAATTCCATCTTTCTCTTGAGTTATAAATATCGCTTTCATCTAGAATATAGAACTGGTTTTAGTTCCTCAGAAACTCGCCTTCCTGTCATAGCGTTTAAGTCATTACATTTCTTGGGTGTTCTTTGATAGTTCTTATCTGTATCATAGTGCCACCAAATACAGTGTAAACACTGCACAAACACATGATAGGACCACCCTAGGTGAACACGGCCTAAATGCGAAAGGCATATTAAATATCAATGGGGAAACAAGTGTGACTTGCACACAGCTGCCCTGCAATGCAGAGGGAGAGCAGAAACCAGAATGCAGCTCAGCTGCCCCCTACATCGTTGCATTTAGTGTTCAATCCCACCAGCTACCTGAGCGAGCTGCACTGCAGACATTGCCAAAGTTGATCATGTACTTGGGAACATTGTAGGTGGTCTGAATTTGTTACAATAGTTTTCCAAACTCCTGTCTAGATTTTTAATAGGCATACAGAGGATAAACTAGTGCTTCTTGTTCTCATAAATGACCATGCATTTGCCAAACTGCTCTGAAAAAGAACTGGAGATAAAATGTCTGGTTTTTTACAAACTGATCTGCTGCCACGTTAAGCTATGCTTTTCTTTTTCATTCTGTGTTGGTTGAGATCTCATTTCGTTGCAACAACATGAGCCTAATGCCGCAGACACATGGATGTTTAGGGCAGCATGTTATTGACAAATTCTCTAGACTCTTGATTTATTATGTACATCAATGGACAACACTTGTTCTGTCTATGAAGCCTGTTTTCTCAACTCTGCTCATCTGGGAGAGACATGCTGTGCACAAATGGTTACATGGTTTGTTTTATCCAATTGAGCCTTCTACAAAGCCATGTATTTCGTTCTGATTAACGTCTGTTTTAACCCCTTCTGTCTGTTCTTTGACCTAAAGGTATGTCATTTGAAACTTAAATATATAAGTGGTCCTCAAGGAGAAGAGGAATACTAGGGAGAAGAATTATTCCTTAAACAGTATGCTTGTAGAGGTTGAAAACATTGCTTGAAAATGATGTGTTGTGCCCTATTGGTGGCATTTTTAATGCAGATGAACATTGGTGACTTCAGAGCAACTGAATACGTAAATGTACATTGAGTGGATCACCTGAACTTGTCCTGCTGATGCTGCTAAAGTCAGATGTGCTGAAGTTGGTAGGAGCAGATCCCAGTCTGCCAGAAATGTAAAGGGTCACGAAGTTTGAAAAGGCTGTATACTGCTGGCATGCTGAATAGTGTTTTCCAAGAAGACTCGTATTTATAATCTCCCTCAAAATTTCAGGTTCATCAGAGGCTATATGTCTTGAATTCCCAGAAAACAAAACACACTGTCATTGCCTGGAAAGAGATAGCTAATATTGTGATAGCAGCTGAAACAGATGCACTATACAGGTGTTCTAGCTTAAAGTGAAATGCTTCATTCACTTTTTATAATGTATTTATTTTTGGAACTAGCAAAATTTTCTTTCTTTTTTTTCCATAGTTATTTCTTTTTATGTTTCAGTGGAAAAGAGTAAGATGCTTGAATGACATGAGATCAGATGCAGAACGTCCTCAGGGATACTTCTTGTGAAATTTTCTGAAATCGTATGCTGGCAAGCACCAGAGATATCTCACTGCATAAGCAGGAGTGAAGTTACCATTACTGCAAGCATAATTTAACATATTGAATGTACTACTTTGACAGCTGCCATTATGAATAATTAAATGATATAATTACAGATTTCTCAGGTTGCACTGCACAACACTGCTTACATTACAATCTTTTAGGTAAGTCCATAGAATAGTCTTGGTTGGATGTCCTGACTTCAACTAGGACAGAGTTAGTTTTTCTTTTCAGCAGCTAGAAGAGCTCTGTGTTTTGAATTTAGTCTGGGATTAGCTATGAGAAGAATGTTGATAGTGCACTGATGTTTATAGTTGGTGCTGAGATATCAAGAACCTTTAAGTTTCCTGTGTTCTTGCCAGTGTGCAGGAGCACAACAGGCTGGGGGTGAACATAGCTGGGGCAAATAGCTCACAATTCCTCTTATGATTTCAACTTCGATATAGGATTGAGGGCCAAATTGGCCAATGGAGTATTTCATATCATGCGATGTCATACCCAGTATATAGATGAGGGTTGATCTGGAAGTTGGGTATTCTCTTCCACGGGCTCTCTCTCGGACTCTCAGTTTCTCAGAGTGCTCTCTTTCACTGCCTTTTCAGGCTTCTGACTCATCTGAGATTGTGGTGTGGGGACTTAGCTATTTCAGAATCATGTGCCAGGACAGGATTGGCATTGATCACAGAGTGATGAGCAATTATACTGTGCATCACTTGTTTGTATATATTATCATGTATGAAATTGTTCTTATCTCAAGCCATGAGTCTCCTTCCCTTTTCCCCTTTAATTTTCGTCCTCATTCCTTGGGGGTGAGGGAGGGTGAGCGAGTGGCTGTGTGGTGTTTAGTTGTCGGACAGGTTAAACCACTACACTGGATTTCTTATGTATGGTCTTGCCCAATCTGACCTTCACATGATTCTTCACATGCAAAGCAGGGCTGTTTTTTTCAGTTTTGACTTTGTGCACGTTTGCAGATCTGAAGATAAAAATTTTGACTTCAGTTAGAACCTACTCACTTTGGAACCGAGACATGAGACAAATTCACTAGTGCATTGCAAAGCCTCCAGCCTCCCTCAGGATTCCTCCTGGGACACATCCTGGGACAACTCCTTCAACCAACATAGTGAAAATGAGACAATGTTGCTGTATCTTAACACAAAAACTAAAGGAATGTGTTTCCCGAGATATATGTGGAAGTACAGGAAATAGTGAAGTCACAGCATAACTTATATCTGTAAATCAGAAACATGATAAAAATCTTAAGGTGCAGGATTTCTTTATTCTGATTACAATCCTAGTAATTACAAAAACATGAGATTTTTTTTTAAGTCATCTTTACAAGGCATCTTTAATTGCAAAGGTGTTACTTTCAGATTTTTTGCAGATTTTCTCATCATTGATGTGTTTTCTGCTCTGTCTATAGCATTTGTAATCTATAATATGAAATCAGGTGACTCATCAAACTACAAAATACAAGTTCAGAGTTTAGCACTAGAAGTTTCTAAATTTTAGAAACTTTCTATCTTCATTCTTGTTTCTGCAATAGTAGATCATACGAAAAATATAATTTTTACTGGCAGTTCAAAGCTTTCACCTTGCAACTGAAATAATTGTCCAGTCAGCTGAACAAAGGAGGCTTGAATTTAGTTACAAATTCAATCATAAATGTCTAACCTGTGATTTACCTCAGGCAATCTCTTACGACTGGATTTATGCTATGCAGCTCCGAAAAATGGGATACCCAAGACTATCATCAGTTCTGCATACCTAAGCTAGTCTTTACATTGGGATTCAGCATGTTCTAAAGCTGGGGAAATGAATTAAACTTGAGTGGATCCTTTCCTCCTACATTGACAGTACGCAGAACCCATGACTTGGTCTAGTTGATTGACTTTTAGATTGCTCAAAATAAATGAAATGTGCCCAGTCTTAAAAAGCCATCTTTGGGACTTTGCAAAGCAATAGGATAAAGATCTGATTACAGAACCAGGACCCGGCGATTATAATGACAATATCATTCTGCTATTTTTGTGACAACTATTGTATGAAAGTTATGAAGTGACAGAAATAGAGGTCATTCTGTCAGAATCTTAAAATGTGCAAGCTGAAGGCCCTTTTTGTCATTCTATTTTAGCGGTCGTTTTAGGACTAGCTCACTTTACACTGCATTTCTCTTTTTATGAGAAGGTGTCAGCTACAAAAGGTGATCTTAGATAAATACCAGTGCTTATACTTTAGAGGATATTGGAGACATGCATACATATCAACACACATATGTATGTATATATGCGTATAGATGTATAGATGTGTATGTTTATATATGAAATAAATATACAGATGGAAGATATGAGTTACAAAATAGTGTAAAGGTTTAAGTTTTCACCTATATTTCAATAGGTAGTTTTCTATAATAAGTTTATAAGCTTATGATGCAATCAGTGTTTTGAATGAAAACCTTGATTTCCACAAAGGCAGGAGACAAGAAACACATGATAACAGAATACTGAATGAGTTATGGATGTTCTCTCCCCTACAGTTAAATTTATGTTAAAAATCTTGCTCAAATACATTACGTCTTACATATGTAAAAATAGTGAACTATATTACAAAACCTTTTTCCCCTTTTTAAATAGGTTACATGTACACAACACCAATGTAAATAAAGTTCTTTCACATATCAGAAATTTAAATTCAAACTGAAACACACTTTAAAAAACTTAATGATAAACAATATATAGATTGAGGTTGTGGTTTTTTTGTCAGAGAATTAGCTTTTTTTTCACTAATTTCCCTCACAATTTCAGAATAAGTTATTTTTCATCTTAGTAAATTCAAATAATTCTGAGCAGTTTTATAAAAAATGAATTTTTCATTTGTTTTAACATTGACTGTGTTTGATATTTTACTTATTCAGATTTCACCTGAAAATTTGGGATGACTCAAGAATTGACCCTGTGAAAGTTGATCAGAACTTTCTGTTGGTTCTGTATTAATAGGATGTTCTGCTTCTGAAGAAAATATTTATAACGACACAGTGATTTGCATGCATTGATATATCATTTTTTTTTGACAGGCATGCCTAATGTGTATAATTTTTGTATTTAAAGGCATAAAATTTTGAAAAGGACTAATTATAGCCTGCATTATCTCTTGATGACAGAATATCAACAATCTATTTTAAGTGACAAGCAATTTGTAGAAGAAGCTTTGCCACTTCTAAATGTCAGTTAAAAATAAAATCAATCTCTTTTAGATTATGGATTTCAGGAAGTCATGGAGGATCAGTGCTAAAAACCACTGAAAGAATAACTATGCATTTGAAGCTATGCAAAAACTAAATCTGAAAACGTTCAGGTACAGTGAGTTCTATTAAAACCTCAGTAAATGTTACTTCAAAATGGCACTGCAGCATGTCCTTTTTGAGGGAGTGAACAATAGCAGCCACTGTTGACCCATGAAGTACTGGATATTGAATTTTTAATGATGTTCACTGTATTTATTCTGTTCTGATTATCCACTCAGCAGCTATAATATTGGTAGAGACCCTGATATCTCAGCATATTCTTGGTTTTCTACCTAACACTTTCTATGTTAGAAATTTTCTGTCCCAGAGTAATATATCTAACATTAGATCAACTATTTTCACTTACCAGCCAGATCAGTAGGTAAACCTGTCCAACAACAAATACATGTTTCGTGTATCTTTAGGTTAGTCTATTAATCTCTGACTAAGAAATCCTTTGGAAATTGTGTTGGTTTATTCATAATAAATGCATAAGCACTCCATGTTTATGTCTTGAATACTTTGCAGCCTTTAAGATGTTTGTATTACTAACATTTAGACAACTGCATTGCTCCCTTAATTTTCTTAGAAAAACTTAACATCCAGCAATAAACTATAATGCACAAACCAAGTTTTAACAAATTAGTTCTAAATCTTTCTAACACTTGGTGATTTATCCTTATTTACCTGCCTATGTATATAATGATTGTAAGGAGGTATATGATCAATAATATTTCTAAAGCACCATAAAAGTGTGAAACATCCATTTTGTAATAGAGGTGCATGTGCACTTTAGGGATGAATATTTAATTATAATATAACATTTCATAACACAGTGATGCTGTTTTCATTTGCCTTTGTGATGTGTAAAACTGCCTTGATGATGTACAGAAAGTAAACATCAAGACACTCAAATTTCAGAGGTAATTGCAAACCCAACATACCTCTCCCACTGCTTTAAATATATAATTTAAAAGAAACACTGTCTAATGAATAAGGAGGTGTAAACAAAGTCTAAAGAATACTTTTTAAAGGTCTTCAAACAGACAGAAAGCATGGTCTTAATCCTAGATAATCACACCTGACAGCAGCATGAATCTGAGGACCTTAAACACTGGACTTTCTCCATCTTATGTCATTACAGACCCAGAGCTTTCTTATCACTTTGTCATACTTCATTGTCATGAAAAACCTTCATAAATCATTAACACATGAATGTGAGTGTTTGGCAAGATTTGAATATCATTTTGTCCATTTTGCAGACCTGCTGCATAGGTAATATCATGCAGGAAATCTGTATTAGAATTCTCTCTAATCCAGTCACAGACCTATACAGTAAGGCATCTAATTCGAGCCCTTGCCATTACTTATTGTCATTGCTGTCTTGATTGGGTTTTCCTAGCACACACACATTCTCCCCTTCCAATTCAAACTCCGGACATTTTAACATCTCTTTTTTAATGAATTATCCGTTCTCTAGAGTCCACCAGTAATTCACCTTCATTCATCACATGAACTGGAAGTGGCTTTTAATTTTCAGTTCTGCCTCTTCTTCCTTCCTTCCTTCTGACTTTTATCACACTACTGACAATTTCTTAATAATTTTAGTCTTATGCTCTTATTCCACAATCATTATATTTTCTTCTAAGCAGTCCTTTCCGGTTACGAAAACTTCCTTAATTAATAGAGTCAATACTTTCTCCTCTATATATCCTCATTAGAGTGGTATTTTTTCTTTACTTTGATATCATAGAATCATAGAATGGTTTGGATTGGAATAGACCTTAAAGACCATCTAGTTCCAATCCCCCTGCCATGGGGAGGGACACCCTCCCCTAGATCAGGTTGCTCAAAGTCTCACCAACATAGCCTTGAACACTTCCAGGGAATGATATCAACCACTTTAACTCATGTTAAAGATAACTTCAGTAGTCATCACTCAGCTAACCATGTGGCCCCAGGATATAATTTGAATAACAGTTTTCATTTTCCTTTGAGTTTCCCTTCTTGCTTCTAATCACACAGCGATCATCTCTAGATAAGCAGCGTCTTTAATTTGGCACAGTTAACAACATTTAACACTCTAGACTGAGGTCTCTCACAAGTATAAGCATAACAAAGAAAAAAAAATTAATATAAGAATCCTCAGCCACTCACTTTCAAGCATCTATTAAAAATAAGGTATGTCAGAAAACACAGTGATCAATAATGTAATTAGAACCTGAAGAATAACACCACCTGTTGCAGTGGAACCAATATTTTCCTCCCATATTCATGAAAAGTTAAAATGTCCCCTTGAAGGGGATGAGAAGTTCATGAGAATTTAAAATATCATCTGGACCTTAAAATATAATGATAAGTAATAGAGTATCAGTGATATAGCAAGCAAAAAGCTAAACTAATGAGAGTTCGTAATTTGAACTGTAATAAAGTTGATCAACTTCACTCAGTTCAGGTCGGATAACTGGCTACATAAATATAAATATAGAGAGTGTTTGGCTTCATAAACTTTTATTGCTGAAACAAGATTCAAATTAAAATTATAAGCAATAATCCCAATAAAGAATGAATGTGAATTTACTAGTCAGTTACCTTTATCTGTATATCCAATATAGATTCTTCTTGTCTGTGTTATTCACTTGCGCTCAATTAAAATTGGTCTCCAAGGAACCAAGAAGCAGGTCTACCTGATGAACTTAAATCGGACATGTAATATTTGTACAACTAATGTTAGAGGCAAAATCTGTCCCATAAATAATCAGTGTCAGAAACTCTTTTTTTCATTTGATCCTAATACATTATGAAATATTGTAAATATTTTTTTTCTCACAATTAAAGGTTATGCATCTAGGTGGTATATATTTTAATGTGGTATCACAATATTCTATGTATTTTTCTTCTTAGCACTTATGGTAGGAAATGTTATCATCACTGTTTTAGGACACGAGATAACAGAATTTTATACATAAATGTTAGGTACAGGTACTCAGCTGCTGTTTAGGGCTAACTTTTGATCATATGAACATACCTGTATGCAACTGTTGGCTAATTCTTCATGTGTATGCTATTTAATCATCACCAATATTTTGAAATAATCAGCTGCTGTCAATTTTAATACCTGTTAAGTGGATTCAGGCACATACAGCCCACTCTTTCGCCTTGTATCTAACTCCTTGTTACTTTAGGTAATTATTGTACTTTGAGAGAGTTTTAAACAAATCTTTAGGAATCAGCTTGATAGGAAGGATTTGATTTCAGAACAAAATTTATTGAATGGCATTAACCAGATTCAAAAGGAAGGAAACATTTCAAAACTTATTAAATAAGACATTTCATTTGTGCTGTAGGTTCATTCATAAAGGGTCAAAGTTTTTATTCATATGAAGAAAGCAACGTCACATCTAATTCACGGCTGCTATAATGCTTCTCAGTATTTTATCAGAAGCAAAGATTGAAAAACAGTAACACAAAAGCTAGCAATATGACTGTCATTAGTGATGTATCACAGGGCTCCCTACTAGGGCCAATTCTGTCTAACAAGTTCATTATTGACTTGGACAAGGGACAAAGCGCATCCTCAGAAAGTTTGCAGATGCTACAAAATGGGTGGGAGTTGCCAATGCACCGGTAGGTTGTGCTGCCATTCAGAGACACCTGGGCAGGCTGAAGAAATGAGCTGAAAAGAGTCTCATGCAATGTCCTGCCCCTGGGGAAGGATAACCCCAGGCAGAGGGGGAAAGCGTCTTGGAAAACAGCTTGGCAGAGAAAGACCCTGGGGTTCTGGTGGTTACAAGTGGAAAATGAGCCAGCAGCACACTCTTACAGCAAAAGCAGCCAATAGCATCCTAGATTACATTAGGAAAAGCATTGCCAGCAGGCCAACAAAGCGATCTTTCCCCTCTACTCATCCCTTGCGAGACACATCTGGAGTGCAGGGTCCCGTTCTGAGCTCCTCAGTACAATAGAGACAGGGATGTAAAGGAAAGAGTCCAGCAAAGGGCCACAAAGATGGTTAACGAATCAAAGCATCTTTTGTATGAGGAAAGGCTACGAGAACGAGCATGGTTCAGCCTGGAAAAGAAAAGACTTAGGAGGATCTGGTCAGTAGGAATAAAGTCCTGATAGGAGCAAATGATGGTGCCCACTGGCAGGACAAGCAGCAATGCGCACAAATTAAAATACAGGATATTCTATGTGAACATAAGATAGCACTTTTTTACTGTGAAGGTGGTCAAACACTGGAAAAGGTTTCTCAGAGAGGTTGCTGAGTTGCCATCCTTGGAGATATATCGTAGTTTAACTCAGCTGATTACTAAACACCAGACAGCTGCTCACTCACCCCACTCCTACTCTAAGGAGGTAGGACTTCACCTAGAGGTTATCACTTTCAGTTTGACTAACTCTTCAGCTACTCCATGAATTGTGCTTAGAAGTGAAAAACTGTCAGGCCACTTTTACCCTAGGCATGGATCCACTGAAACTCAGGAAGTTATATGAGGAATATGCTGTGTATATTCTCTGAGAAAGGAGAAATAATATTAATATGGAAATTTTATCAGACCTATATGTCCAGATAAATTTCTGTCGCATTTTAAAATGAAGAAAAATTTCTATAAGGTCAGTAAGACGTTAAGTCACCTGAGCTGGAAGCATACACCGGGAAAAAAGCTTTTGTCTGACAACATTGAGAATATACTGCACTGAAGATATGTAGCTGGGTGGAGGAGGATGGAGGTGTTTGATTTGTTGGGTTATTTATTTATTTTGTTTCCTTTATGGATGAAGCCTTTTGATTTTTTTAAAAACTCGCGAATTTACACATCATTATTCCTGTTATTTCATGTTAGATTTGAAATGTGATGTACATGTGTGTGTATCCACATATACACATACTCATCTGGTTACTTGGCTCTCATTTTATATACGCAGAATTTGAATTAAAATTCAGTGTACATTCTAGATACTAGTCTTTTTTAC
The DNA here is from genome assembly GCF_009769465.1 of Tauraco erythrolophus. Classification (NCBI taxonomy): domain Eukaryota; kingdom Metazoa; phylum Chordata; class Aves; order Musophagiformes; family Musophagidae; genus Tauraco; species Tauraco erythrolophus. Next base: position 29,259,093 of record NC_141466.1, read on the forward strand.
TTTTTCTACATGGTGCCGTGTGCTTGCTCAAAGAACTCACTGAAAAAGGCTTAATCTCATATATTTCACACTTGACATAGAAATCTTAATTCATCTCTTCTCAAAGATCCCTAAGAAAATGAGCAGTAAGGACAGACAGCACAGTGCTTATCACGATCTAACTTCTGGGATTTTTGTTACAGGCACTTTCTTATTAACACTATCTGTACTCTCACTAAATAGACTAAGTATTGGTTTTCCCAACTGTCCTTAAAGCATTAATTAAAAGAACCTTTCAAGTTATGCATTCTGAAATGAAGACATTGACTTTTCCTTCATAATAGTAAAGAGACAAAAATTTTTCTCTTTCCTTATTTAGGGAGACAACACACTTGAATCAGTTTTAAAGGCAGTGTAGAGTTGGTTTTTTTTTCACAATTCCTAACGCATTGTTTAAAGCTGATTAATTTTAACAACTGGGAAAATAAATATGCAATCAAAAAAATGTTATTTTTAATATTTTAGATATCTTTAAAGACAGGAACGAGGCAACCGCGTTTCTGTCCAACCATTTAAAATTACAAACAGGATCTTGTTTTATGTACTGAGAAGCATAAAGAGTAGAAGTTATGATCATAAGCGTAGATGTACAATACTGCAGTTTCTTTTAAAAAGCTTGGATGTTTTTCTCTTCTGTTTCTTCCATTGGTTCTATATATCATTACATTTGTGTATTTGGTGGGTTCATTGCAAAGGTAAGGATTGTTAATAATCAGAGAAAATGTTTAAAGCTTTGAAACTTATTCCTACCACTGTTCGCAAAGTCAGCACAGCTTTACTTCAGTTTGTAAACTGAAGGTAATTATAAGGACCTGAATAACAATATAAAAGCTTCAGATGATGAACAGTCTACCATGCTTTTAAGAAAACTGCTCCAAAGATTTATTAAGCTTCTAACCTTTATTGCTAACAGTCGACACCTTGTTTGCAAACTAACTCTGTTTGTTTCTTCTTCCAGGATTAGGACTTGTCTTTGTCTTCTACCCATCTACGGTTACAAATTGTCTTCTCAGTATTTCCTTGCTGACCATGAAGTTACTTTTAAACTTTGTCTTTTATGAAATCAACGACCTAAAATAAAGTGAAAATAAAATGAAAAAAAATTCACATTTTTAATAGCAGTAACAGTTCCCCAAACTTAGATGCTGGCAAAAGGTAATAAACACTTTAAAAAACTATTAACACAGAGTCACTGTGTATCCATTATGCATAGGACACATTGATTTTGCACTGACACTTTCTATTTAAAGAAAATGTCCACGCAATTTTAGCATGTAATGCTTATATCTTCTGCATGTCACCTCTCCCTTCAAACTATTAAAAAATATAATATGAAGTGCTTTCCTTCTCTTTTCCCAAGAAACTGTAAAGTCATGCAATTAGAATGTAATTGGCCTAAGGTGAGGGTCTCACAAGCAGGTCTGAATTATGTCATCAAGACTCCACAGGCAGAGAACACTTAGCAAAATGATGGCTGGAAGATATTGTAGGCTTTAATAAGATGGACAAGGTTTTCAGGAACTCTACCGTGTAATTACTCAAAGCAGGAGGTGATATTGTGCATGTCAAATATGAAAATTATGATATCAGAAGAGGTGGAAAGGTGCTTGCATAGAAGAAAACAAGAGGTATGTAGATCTAAAAATATCAGATACATTTCATGTGTTGTCACAGCTGTCTTTTAAAATATACATGAAGAACAGATATAACACCTTACACAACAGAGACAGATCAGAATATTTTGTAAAGCAACGTAATTCTACTAAATAGTATTTTATTTTGGAATTGTGATTGCAAGTAGAGGAATGTTGACCTTAAACTTGGCAGGTCACAGCTAATACTATTGCATAGTTTTTGACCATATTTGAAGTGAATTTGGTAAGGACTATGGAGGTGTTCACAAGAGTTCAAAAAGTTTTAAACACTTTTTTGGCACTTCATAGGGAAAAAGATAAAGAAATCATACTTAATTTACTCCGTGCCTTTAGTTGAGAAGTAGGTTAAAGGGGAAAAGTTTATATGGTTCTTCTCTAATTTTAAAGTATAATAAGATTTAAAATGGAATGTCTTATTGGCTCCGAACATGTTATGTAGGGCATTCAATGCCTGATAAGATTTAGAGACTAAACTGTCAATATTATTATAGAACCACTTTAACAAAAATTACTCCTGTTTGTAGAAGGCTTGTTTTATTGTCTTAGATGTATGAATAGAGAGGTGCAAGCACAGTTATAAACATAAAGAATGGCTCTTATGGCTGGTATTTGTAAACAAACACCTTGTAAATTGAAAAACATAAGAAAAGATAATACAAGCATGAGAAATCTACTCTTACTTTTTCTAGGGTTATGCCATAATTGAGATAGAAATGAAAACCATCTTTAATTTTGCACTGCAAGTCTCAAACCAAGTAGGTTCACTTGCTCCAAATTAACCCTTCTGTATTCATTCATGCTTGTTACTCTCTACTCTAGCTGTGTTGAAAAGATTTGACGAGGAAAAAGAGACTTTACAAGCTAAATGGATGAGCCGTTTGGACATTTAAGCTATTAAAATGATAAAAAATGTTTCTATGCATTATCCAAATCTGTTGATTCTATTAATAGCTGAAAACTTTGAGAGAATGTGTTTTCTGGTGATTTCTGGTATATTGAACTGTACCTGTTATGAAAAATCACAGGAGAAAAGAGTAGGAACTTCCTATTTTAAAACTTCAGGCAGTGAAAATGAGGGAGATATTGAAAGTTTTTTCCCCTCAAATTCTTTATTAACTGTAATTATATAGCACAGTTCCTTTGCCCATGATGCTGCAAGCACTAGAATTTTCTGACAGCATCCCAGACTATACTTTCCTTTCTACTGCTTCTTTTATACTTCTTCTTTTCATGTAAAACTAAAGATACTGGAGATAGACTTCTACTCTCAATAAATAGGAGTACATCGAAAATGCTGTTTAGTATCTCATTTTATTCTGTTTCCCATTTAAGTCTCTTTTTTGCCACTTCCTTAGTTACATGAATAGTGGAGAGCACATTTAACTATGTTCCTTTTTTACTTTGGGTTCCTCCCATTCATCCCTTTTCCTGTGTTGATTGCTAAAGAAATAAAAACTTAACAGAAACTCTGCTTCAGATCATTCTCACCAGGTTAAAGAACCAGATATAACGGAAACCAAGAAAACAAGAAAGTGATAGAGACAAAAGATTCACTTCTCATTTCCAGCAAATGAAAAAGTATGGTTGTCTGAATTGCAGAAACCTCTACGGTTAATGAACATGTCTCGCAATTTGTCAGAAATTTGTACAAAGCAAAATCCTTTTCTTGTTTGATGTAACTAGAATGCGCCTACTTTGTTTAACTGAAAAATCTGAAGAATAAGTGCTAGCTAATAAATGCTGAATATCAGGGTAGTTTAACTTCTTAAAGGAAAGGAAGAAGGAAGATTTATTTTGCTATCCTCTAGTAATTTAAGATTTTCTATTTCATGTTAGTGTTATTCCATGAGGTTTCAGAGTTTTTTCTTCAGTTGAAGTATTTCTTTTAGGTATGAACCTGCACATTAAAGAAAGAGAAAGCAAATGAAAGAAATGGAAATTGAAAACAAAGTTTAAGAAAATTTTGAAGATTAATATTACAAGACTGATGAAATTAGTAACTCTAAACATGATACCATTGTCAAAACTGACAATGCTGCTTTTGAATTTAAAAACCTTATTTGAAGGAAAGGGAAAAAGTGTGGCTGTAGAAAAACTTTATTCTGTCCCTGCATTCGCAATATTTTGTCTTTCTTTTGGATGAGGCTTTGGGCAACCTGGTGTAGTGGAGGGTTTCCCTGCCCATGGCAGGGTGATTGGAACTAGATTATCTTTAAGGTTCCTTCCAACTCTAACCATTCTAAGATTCTATGATTCTTCATAATCAGGAATGCCTATTTAAAAAAAGAAAAAAGAAAAAAGTTCTAATGAAGGTAACAAGAACAAGTACTAAACAACTCCAGTGTGTGGCATTTGGAGAGACAGCAGGATCAACTGTATTCTTCAGCCTTCTTATTGCCAAACCATATCAGATTTTAGCAGGGAGTTATAGATTCCATTTTTTGCAAAAACGTCTTGAATAAGGAGAAGTTCTACAATTCTGGCAAATCATTAAAGTATGTAAAAGGTCTTGAAGGAAATGTGATTTATATCAATAGATAAAAAAAAATCGGTGTCTGTCCTCTGGCTCTGAGGGCAAGGGGCCAGCACATGGCATGTGTCTTCACAGTTTGGCACAGTCTCAAACAACTCTTAGGCTTCTCACTGCCAGGTTTCTCATCTGAATACCCTACACATTGCGATAAGTGGAGATATGGATCAATGTTAGTTTTCAAATGTATTTTGGATTACATATGATCACTAAGCCATTGATTTTTGTGATCCTGAAACAAATTCATTGAGGAATATGACCTGTGTAGTCAGATTATATTAATTAATCTTCGTATTTTGAATCAAATATATGAGTTCACAGACAGAATCTTTTGTTTTGAGTTATCTACAATTCCCCTTAAAACAACAGGAATTCAATAAAGTGGATGAGTAGCATCTTCTATTCCATTGAGTATGTGCATATTACCTTACACACCCTCTCTGTCTCACACACACACATATGACCAGGTACTTGTTGTGTATTGAGACATACAGTTGTTATGTAAAACACAGATTTAGAGAATGAGAATAATTTGCAGAACAGAAAATGAGACTATTTTTCCTTTCACAAGTTCATCCTTGCAAAATGCTTGTTTGTTTCATTAGGATATAGTTCCATGGGAAGAAAGCTGAAAAAAAAGAATCCTGCAAATGCTTTTTGTAACTTAATCTCTCAGGATTATGTGTTCATAGAGTAGGATTTGCAGATTTGCTCCTGGTTAAGCTCACTACATTCTCATCGAAATCAATTCTGTTGCTATCATTCATTTCAAGGGAAACCAAGAGAAGACTCTCAAAACTCCAAATCCCAAAGCCAGTATTCAATTTTTATTCAAGTTCTTGCTTATCTTACTTTTTCTATGCTGATAAACATCCTGGAAAACTCCTACATTTGGAGAGAGGAAGAGTTTGTCATATGGCTTTTACTGAAGACCGTAAATTTAACACTTGAAGGCAGGTCGAATTTAATCAATATTTGAACTATCTCAGTGTAGAAAAGAGTTTCATTTAACATATTTATTTAATATTTTTTAAAAAACTCTCTTCAGGATATGACTATTGAAGCAATGAAGCAGAGGTGTCTTAAACAAGCTCAATTTTATTTAGAAAAAATCAGTAGGTGAGTAAACTACATCCTTCTACATCCTTTACAAAAAGCTGCTTTGATGCTTAGGTCCAAACCTGGAGCTACTTGCCATCCTACTAATATACAAAATAAATCAATCTTTCTTTAGTCTTCACCTCTTGTGGGAATTTCCCTTGGTTCTTGGCTTGAAGCCTGTCATGGTTCGATGTGGGAGGGATGGTTCTGGTGGCGGAAGCTGCCCACCAGATCGGACTCCCATCCTCCTTGGGGCTTGAGCCAATTGGCACCTCTGCAAATTGCCCTATTTACGTCGGGACAAAGGAACCGGAAAGGTGTGCTTTTGCCCAGAAGCAAGGAGAGGGGAGGGGAGGGGGGCACGGCCCCCGCTTCCTGGCGCCTGGCTGGGTGGAGGCCCGCACCGGGCTGGCACCACCTACTGAGGATGGCCGCGGTGGAGCTGCTTGGGGAACTTGGGGAGAACCCAACTCCCGGGGTGCCCATCGGGACGAGTGCACCCAGAGACGACTGAGATCTGAGAGAAACGGCCACACAGACGCCAGGTCAGTGAAGATGGAATGGGACGAGGTGTGCGGGAGCTGAGTTTCCCTTGCAACCAGTGGCGAGACGGCAAGCGGCCCCCTTGCAGCCAAAGGCGGTCCTGGGGGAGCAGAGACCCACTCGCAGCCCGTGGAAAACCCGTGTTGAGGAGAGATGCCTGGGCCTGAGGATGATACGCATCTAGAGTCTATGGGATGACCCCCGTCGGTGGGGAGGTGTTTTGTTTAAAGGAGATGCCTGAGCCTGAGGACAGTTGTGAAGCATGGGCACAGGTAGAGACGCATTTATGCATTTAAAGTCTATATGACGACCTACGCCTGAGCGAGTGGCAACAACTCCCTGAGAATACGAGACTGTGGTAAAGCCTGCACTGGAGCAATCCGATGGGGAAGGATTGCATCCTGTAGGTAGGACTCATGCTGGAGAAGTTTGTGGATTTTTCCCCGTGAGTAGGGGATCCACTGGAGCAAGGGAAAATGATGTAAGGTCTCCTCCTTTAAGAGAGGAGCGGCAGTAACAACATGGAATGAACTGACCTGCACTCCCCCATTCCCTGTCACCCTGCGCCGGTGGGGGGAGCCGGTAGAGCTGGGAAGAAAAGGAAAGGGGGGTGGAGAGGTGTTTTTAAGATCTGGCCTTGTTTTCTTTTCATCCTTTCAAGTAACTGGTTTTGCTTGTTTTTATTCTTTTAAGTAATCGTTAATAAATAGTTTTGCTTTAAGAAATCTGAGTCTATTTTGCCCAGGACCATGGTTGATGGGTGCTCCCTCTGTTCTTGTCTCAACCCTCAGTCCTTTTATTATATTTTTCTCCTCTCCACTTTACTAGAGTGGGAGAGCAGCTGCGTGGAATTTAGTTGCCGGATCGGCTTAAACCACGACAAAACCTCACGTTGTAATTCTCCCTCACATGTCAAAGTGCAGTGTGAACTGTATGTCACATCTTGCTTGCCAAACCACTTTGGCGATAGCCTCCTCGTGTTTTCACTTGTGTTCTACTTTAGAACATGCAGTTGTCTCTTTCACTGGCCCCATACGACAGCCTCACTTTGCGTGAGGGAGAAAACCTTTCTTCTAAACTCGGGTATTAATTTCCTCTAACATTTCAAGTGCTCCTTTGATCCTGTGACACACAATTACTTGCCTTTCACATACAGTGGTTTTCTACCTGCTGGAGCTCATCCAATGTACTGTGACTTTCCTAGATGTAAGTGTAAATCTTTCACACTGTTAACATTTACTCCTGCAGCAACACTTTTCTATGTCAGTATCCCTTTGAATGCTAATTAGACTGACACTATTCTGATTTCAAATGTTAAACTAGAAACAATTTATTAGACTCTCTCTTTTCAGTCACATGAAGACATATCTATTTTTTTTTCAAATAATTACAGTTTATCAATAATCCTAGTCAAAAACCAGTATGATTCCTTGTCAGTTCTTGCCCATTCTGATCCACAATATAATTCAGTGATCCTAATTTTGAAGATTCTGAGCATTTTAATCTTGAGGGACGACAAATTACTTTACTTGTTATTAGTTACTTAAGATTCAATAAATACATAGAAAATACAGAAAATACAAAACAATACACAAAGCTTCTGCTTTGTATAGGCACTTTAGGGAAGACTCTTATGTTCACCAGCTTAACATGCTGTTACAACCTGTACAGGGACTTAGGTAGTTCCAGGGTGAGTGAGTATATCTAAGCTCTCGGTAAATCTGTGGGGAAATTTCTCTTGCTCCACTGAAAAAACGCCACTGCAGAGGAAGCTTGGGGCAACTTAGAACTCAAACATACATATTCCATCCATGTGCCTCAAGTTACACTTTGTAAAATACAAACAATGTAATTTGTATATCTTTGAAATAACAAGATCCATTACTAAGTACAAATAATTAGCATTTGAAAGTCTTATAAAAGGCTTAATTTTTAAGCATATCTCAGATTTTATTTTTCATAATAAAACAAACAAACAAACAAAAACCCAAACAAAAAGCATGGAAAGGTAATGCAGTGGATTGAAGAGAAAGCAACAAGTATTATGTGACTTTTCGCCACACCTAGAGTCTGAAGAAAATAACTAGAAATTGCTTAAAGAAACATCCTCTGCATCAGTCAATAAGATTTGTTTCACATTTAGCAGAAGATTTTAGGTGAGTTGTATCAGCAGAATACAAATTTTAATTGGATATTCAGTTTTAATTTCTCAAGCAGGTGAATTTCTGGAGCTGAAGCAGGGTCTGAGCTTTAGCATGTGTCATAATCTCAGGAATTTTGCAATTTTATTTTCTGCCATTTATATGTTGTCTGAATGTGGATGCTTTGCTTTAATTTTCTGTATCTCAATTCCCCACACTCCCACTCCCCTCCACCATGATAAATGCAAAGATCTCTGGATGGAAGTATTCAATATCATTATAATGTTCTGTCATTTGAGTTTGAGAGGTTTTTGACAAGCAGCATTATGAATACTAAATAGCATGCTCCTAGCTGGATCCAAGTGTGGAAGAGGTGGGGAGAAAAAATTAGAAGGTTTGATTCTAGTGGGTTTTTTTTCCTTCATAATCTTATCTTTTACTCAACAGTAAAAGAAAGTTTGCAACTTTTGTAACTAGAAAGAAAATTAGGATTTTTCCTTTTGGAAACTGGAGTATATCTGTTTCAGATTAATAAATAAATAAATAGAATGTTGACTCTTCTAATGAACTCTATAGAAAAGATGATAATTGTATAAAAGTCTAATTTTCCTTGAAGTGTTACTTCAGCACCTCTCTCTGCCAGGCAGATGTTTACCACCTCTTTCTCATAAATATAGTCAATTAATATGTTTACATTATTCTTGATTTTTAAGCATACCTGAGCCTGTATGTCCCGGTATTGTTAGATTAAATATAAAAAAAAAAGGGGGAGTAGACACAAGGGATAACTGCTGTGGTATAAAATTATACCTATGCAAAGTTTACTGTTTCTGTTTCAAGTCTGAAGCAAGGCTGGTGAAGAGCTTTATTCTACGTGTCAGTTGTTCTAGAAAAAAAGGTAGTTACCTGTCCCTACAAAATTCTTCTCTACTATAAACATTGGACAGACAAGAAAAAAAGTAAAAGTTGTGTTAGTGCTCACTGCTACAATAGAATAAATCCTAAATAAAGCAACCTTGAACCTGTGAACATTTAAATCATTTAAACGTGTGGTGTTTCGTTGATGTTGAAGATATTATTCCTTTGCTGAACTTAAGCACATGCTTAAAGGATTTGCTTGGCTGGGGCCTGTGCGCAGAAGCTGACCTTGTACTTTTTTCAAGTGTGCATAGACATACGCAAGAAGCGCGTAATGTAAAGCAGTACACCTGATACAGGCTTGCAATGATACAGAGAAATACTGTTGTGTCAACTTTCTGCCTTTTGGATATACTTTTCAATCGTTTCCTTTGATGTTGTGAGGGTCTCAACATTTGAAGGGAAATGACTTCTCAGTAGACTGCAATTTCCATAGTCAGAAATATAATTTGTGTCAATCTTTTGTAAAAACCTATCAAGACTAAGATGGATTTAATTTACACACTTCAATGTGTCCTCTTAATCACTAGTGTTTCTGAAAGATGCAATCAGAAGAGCAACAAAACTAGTGAAGTGTTTAGAGAACTTGTCCTATGAGGAGCAGCTGAGGGAGCTGGGACTGTTTAGTCTGGAGAAGAGGAGGCTCATGGGGGGACCTTATCGCTCTTTACAATTACCTGAATGGAAGTTGTAGGGAGATGGGGGTTGGTCTCTTCTCCCACGTTATGAATGACAGGACGAGAAGGAATGGCCTCAAGTTACGCCAGGGGAAATTTAGGTTAGATATCAGGAAGAATTTCTTTACAGAGAGGGTTGTGAAGTATTGGAACAGGCTGCCCAGGGAGGTGGTGGAGTCCCCATCCCTGGAGGTGTTTGAAAACCGTGTAGATTTGGTGTTGAGCAACATGGTTTAGGGACCCTGACAGTGCAGGGTGAGTGGTTGGACTCGATGATCTTGAAGGTCTCTTCCAACCAGATGATTCTATGATTCTATGTTTCTTTGGTACCATTTAACAAAATTAAACAAATCAATCAGTAGTTTTCTGCTTCAATTTTATATTAGTTTTTTGAAACAAAGACTGCTTGTATCTGCTCTATTGTGTCCAGGGAAAATGTTGAGAGTGTATATTTCTTTCAGAATATATAACCTAAGATCATAAACCATCTATCTACAAAGTGCAGAAATATTTAACAACCTTTCTGGGCACAGTCTGGAAATTAAATGTTCCCCACATGAATGAAAGTATAGCTGTTGTGAATCACTAAAGCATAAACATACTGATGATATTTTGGTTTATATGCACGTATTGTATGGACTTTTGCTAAAGATATAGCTCTGAGCTGTGTGGTTGCCAAGCAAGAAACAGTGGCAAAGGGAGTTGAAAAAGGTAAATTCATATTAAGGTTGGGGAAAGAAGTAAACATTTTCCACATCTCCTTTAATAGAAGAGACACTGGGCTACATTTTTTTGATTAGCAAGTTCCTCTTTTCACTACAGATCTTTTCAGTATTCTACTTTACAGCTAAACTCCCTGAGACCTGACGTGGGATTTAGTAAGCTTTAGATAACATAATCTCCATCTAATGGGAATTTCTGAAGCTGGTCACTAAGTGTATGAATTATTATAAGAGAAGAAAATCAAATTTAATATCAAAGAACTAACTTTAGAAGTTCAAGCAGCGGACAATATTCATTTTCCATCGACAGAATTGTTTAATAAGAATCTATCAGCAGTACAGGAAACACTATGTACTTGGGCAATAAGTGAATCATGATGGCTTATTTCCTTTAAATTCTATGATCCCAGCTGGAACAAGGTGTGATTGGAGAATGGTTTAATTGTTCATAGACATCTGTCTTTGGATTCAATTGAAAAATAATATCCTGGGCATAAAATGGCCTACAGAATTTTTGACATTTTTATATCTTTCACAATCAAGGCATTGTCAGAAAGTCAGGTAGTGGAGTTCTGGAAAACTTATGGATATATTTAAAGTAGAAGAGAATAAAACCCTGGTAATATATCAATATACACAGCTGGAAAGCAGATGTTCAATTGAGTGCACTCAGTACTTAGAGAAAGCTATTAAAGCTGTTACTCACTCAAATGAGAAATTTCTATAATTTATTGTTCTCGCATTTTTGATTTCCCTCCTTCCCTTTATGTAAAGCAGACTATAGGAATTTTATTTTTCGTATTGTTGAAGTCAATTACCCTAAAAGTCTGACTTAGTGCAGTATACTACATGATTGCTAAAGAATGCCCAAGGCTACTGTCAATCAAATTAGCCAGTGACTTATGAGTTGTTTACTGTAGTGTGAAATGAAGTGATAAATGTGTGTCAACCAGTAAAATGTGACATTTTGTATTGGATATACCCAGTTGAAATAGGTTTTGTGTCAGCTTTATTCATTTCTTACCAGACTGGCACATATTTTTAAATGAGTTCTGATTATCGAAGCAGACATATAGTATTAAGCTTTATAAGGTATTGGTAATCATGCAGCTCAAACCTTGAAAGGCCTTGTGTGGTCCAGTAACTGAAGTGGCATGCCACTGTGCTTTCACATTTTCCATCTGCCTGATAAACAGTGGCAAAAAGAATGTAATTTTTTTCTTGAGTGTTCTCCTTCCTTTGATGCAAAACAATAATTTTGAGGGAGAACTTCTGGTTCAAATTATTAATGAAACGATGATCCAGAATGAAGTAAGGGTTGTGGGTTTTTATGCATTTTGGTTTTTGTTTTTTTTTTTTTAAAAAAAACTAAGTTTGAAATTAAAATCAGAGTGAGATATCATCACTTGATGTAACATATTAAGAATAAGCTTGGATTGCATGATTTCCTAGACAATGACTTAGCAAAATACTCTCTGATGTCACTCTAAAGTGAAACTCCAGCCTTCTGGAGCTGTGAAAGCTTAATTAGTAGTTTGTGAAAGAAAACCAGAGCACTAGAAGTCCAAAGCAAACAAGAGCATTTATATTTCCTCCACAGGGAGAGGACTTGCCATTCCCATCAAATGTTTTATTAAAAATTAGATTTAAATGCTGCAAAATTCCTCTTCCCATGACACAGAAGAGAGCTCACCTCTTGGCCTGCTCATAATAGCCAAGCATTTCCATAAAAAGTATGTTAGAAATGCAGAGAACAAAAAGCTACTGATAACTTTACGTATCATCTTCTCAATATTTACACTCCTACTATAGTTCCAGAGAAAACTTTCCCCAATGTCAATGACCATTTGACAATGCCTAACTTTGAAGTATTATTGTCCGCGATGGATGACCATCCTTTAATTCTGCCATTTTATTTTCTATTTAGAAATAGTTATTACAATAGATGAAGCCTTTTTCACACACATTTGCTATCTGAAAAGCAAAAATAAAACCATCAAAACCTTAAACAATTTAAATATTAAGGCAGTCTCAAATAAGGTGTATTGACCAATAGACATAACTACCAAGCAATTATCACACAGTTTTGCTAAGTATTTAAACATCTTGAGCCCAAATCAACTCTTACATATATGGTTGTTCACTAGATGTTTGGTCATTGAATGCAACAGGAGTATTAAATTAAACCCTTTCTATTATATTGAAGGTAATGTAATCTTATACTGGAGGCACTACTATACTGTATACTAGCTTTTTCATTGTTAAAAAGCCAAGCAATATATTCAAATTCTACCCATTTGTCTTTCAGTAGAAGTATTTTCACCCAACTTTTTGAAGATTGGTTGTTAGGTTAACATAACAAATACATTCAAATTAATATTATCTTTCCAAGTATTAATTCCATTATTAAAGGGCTGCAATGTGATACAGTAAGGTGGTTTTTTCTTTTCTTATCTAAAGGAAAACAGATGTGCATGTAAGAGCTAGAGGAGATATCTGGGGAGTTGATTCAGGTCTCATTTTTTGTTGCTCATCCATATTTAATGTCGTTTCTATCCATAGTCTGACATCATTGTTTTAAAATCTGCAAAGATATTTTTAAAACGCCATTTATAGTTATTGCCACAACTGTGGCAGTGATCCATTTCATTCTGTGTTTTGGTTTTTCCTTAGTTCTCATGCAGTGCAGATTAACTTGATATAAGAGTCTTTATTCTAAATGCATGTGCACTATTTGAGTTCACAAATATATAGAATAATAGAATCATAGAGTCATAGAATGGTTAGGGTTGGAAGGGACCTTAAAGATCATCTAGTTCCAACCCTCCTGCCATGGGCAGCGACACCGTCCACTACACCAGGTTGCCCAAAGCCTCATCTAACCTGGCTTTGAACACTTCCAGGGATGGGGCATTTACAACTTCTCTGGGCAACATGTTCCACTGCCTCACCACTCTCAATGTAAAAAATTTCTTTCTTATATCCAGTCGAAATCTCCCCTCTTTCAGGGGGAAGGTGATATTTTTTGCCCCTTGTCCTATCACTACACACCCTTGTAAAAAGTCCCTCTCCAGCTTTCCTGTAGGCCCCCTTTAGGTACTGAAAATCTGCTATAAGATCACCCCGGAGCCTTCTCTTCTCCAGGCTGAGGAACCCCAACTCTCTCAGCCTCTCTTCATAGCAGAGGTGCTCCAGCTCTTGGATCGTCTTCGTGGCCCTCCTCTGGACTCGCTCCAGTAGCTCCATGTCCTTCTTGTGTTGGGGACTCCAGAGCTGAACACAGTATTCCAGGTGGGGTCTCACGAGAGCTGAGTAGAGGGGCAGAATCACTTTCCTCGACCTGCTGGCCACACTTCTTTTGATACAGCCCAGGATACGATTTGCTTTCTGAGCTGCCAGTGCACATTGCTGGCTCATGTTGAGCTTCTCATCCACCAGCACTCCCAAGTCCTTTTCCTCAGGGCTGCTCTCAATTCATTCTCTGCCCAGCCTGTACTTGTGCTTGGGATTACTCCGACCCACGTGCAGGACTTTGCACTTGGCCTTGTTGAACTTCATGAGGTTCTCACAGGCCCACCTCTCCAGCCTGTCAAGGTCCCTCTGGATGACATCCCTTCCCTCCAGCGTGTTGACCACACCACACAGCTCGGTGTCGTCTGCAAACTTGCTGAGGGTGCACTCGATCCCACTGTCCATGTCTCCAACAAAGATGTTAAATAGCACTGGTCCCAGTACTGACCCCTGAGGAACACTACTCGTCACAGGCCTCCACGTGGACATTGAACCATTGACCACAACTCTTTGAGTGTGACCATCCAGCCAATTCCTTATCCACCAAGTGGTCCATCCATCAAAACCATGTCTTTCCAGTTTAGAGACAAGGATGTCGTGTGGGACAGTATCAAATGCTTTGGATAAGTTCAGGTAGACGATGTCAGTTGCTCTTCCCCTATCCATCAGTGCTGTCACCTCATCATAGAAGGCCACCAAATTAGTCAGGCAGGATTTGCCCTTAGTGAAGCCATGTTGGTTGTCACCAATCACCTCCTTATTTTCTATGTGCCTTAGCATAGTCGCCAGGAGGATCTGCTCCATGATCTTGTCGGGCACAGAGATGAGACTGACTGGTCTGTAGTTCCCTGGGTCTTCTGGTTTTTTTCCCTTTTTAAAGATGGGGGCTATGTTTCCCCTTTTCCAGTCATTGGGAACTTCACCAGATTGCCACGACTTCTGAAATATGATGGATAGTGGCTTAGCAACTTCCTCTGCCAGTTTCCTCAGGACCCGCGGATGCACCTCGTCTGGTCCCATGGACTTGTCCACCTTCAGGTTCTTAAGATGGTCTCGGACCTGATCTTCTCCTACAGTGGGTGGTTCTTCATTCTCCTAGTCCCTGCCTTTGCCTTCTGTGACTTGGGCTGTGCTGCTGGAGCTCTTGCCAGTGAAGACTGAGGCAAAGAAGTCATTGAGAACCTCAGCCTTCTCCATATCCCGGGTAGCCAGGTCCCCCGTTTCCTTCTGGAGAGGGCCTACATTTTCCCTAGAACTCTTTTTATCACTGACATATCTATAGAAGTTTTTCTTGTTACCCTTGATGTCCCTGGCCAGATTTAACTCTATCAGGGCTTTAGCTTTCCTAACCTGATCTCTGGTTGCTCGGACAATTGCTCTGTATTCTTCCCAGGTGTCGTGGGTTAGGCTGACACTCCCACACAGCCAGTCACTCCCCCTCCCCCACCCCCAGGAATGAGGGAGAGAATTAACGGAGAAATGGGAAACCCGTGGGTTGAGATAAGAACAATTTAATACAGATGATTTAATACACAGGGTAGATGCTCACCACCCCTCTTATCCGCAGCCCGTCTAGTCCCGAAGCTGAAATCCCGGACGAATGCGAGGCCCCGAAACAGAGAGGGGCAGAGAGAGAGAGATAGTACTCCGAGAGTGGGAGTACTGGGAGACAGAGGGGGAAAAAAAAGGCAATAGAGCAAAAGCGCAGCAAGCACAAAAAAGCAAAAGCGGCGAAAGAGCCAAAGCGCAAAAGCCCTTCTTCCCGGCTGACCCACACTTTTATCCTGGGCATGATGCTGCGTGATATGGAATACTAATTGGCCAGTTTGGCCCTCAATCTTAAGTTCCACCACAAATCACAAGGGGAATCGTGTCCCCCTTGTCCCAACTATGCTCCCCCCTCATCCCGCCGTGCTTCTGCACTCCGGCACACTGAAAAGTCATTGGAGTTTCACGTCCAACCACAAACATCAACTTGCTATCAGCATTCTTCTCAGAGCGAGCCTCTGAGTAAAATCAAAACACGGAGCTCTTCTAGCTGTTAAAAAGAAGAGCTAACTGTCCCAGCTAAAACTGGGACACCAGGCTACCTGTCCTTGCTTCCACCCCCTATAGGCCTTCCTTTTGTGCCCGAGCTGGTCCAGGAGCTCCTTGTTCATCCATGCAGGCCTCCTGGTGTTCCTACCTGACTTTCTCTTTGTTGAGATGCACCGCTATTGAGCTTGGAGGAGGTGACCCTTGAATATTAACCAGCTTTCTTGTGCCCCTCTTCCCTCCAGGGCCTCGTTCCATTGTACTCTATCAAGGAGATCCCTGAAGAAGCCAAAGTCTGCTCTCCTGAAATCCAGAGTAGTGAGCCTGCTATGCACCCTCCTTGCTTCTCTAAGTATCTTGAATTCTACCATTTCATGATCACTGCAGCCAAGGCCGTCCTTGAGCGTCACGTTCCCTACCAGCCCATATCATAAATATATGATAGTAAAACCAAGTAAGCTTAGAGGTGGTCACGGTTGAAACCATTAACATATAGTTTTCCTTATTGATGCATAAATCTTAATCTTTCAGTCCTACCCTTTTGCACATATAATGACATCTGGTCCTCACAGGATAATGCCTGAGTAAGGAAATCTACCAGGGACCCAGCTCATTTCTTAAGAGCAGACTCCTCAGCTCTTAAGATATGGGGGCCCTTGTCATGGTGTAAGTGAGAACAAGCAAGTCTTTTGGTACTCCTAACATCCTCGCTAAGCTGACACAGAAATGTAAGAGCAACTATGTTGTCTTTTCCAAGATTTTCCTTTCTTCTCACATCAGGGGAAATCTTGAATAAGCAACAGCAGCCAGCTTCCAGATTCTTTTCAGACCTGTCCAACAATTCAAAGGAGCCAAACACAGCAGAAGGAATCTGTTGCAATACGTTTAGCTTTTCTGAGTGTAAACAATAAAAGCAAAGAATGATTATCATGAAATATACTGTACCAAAATTATTTATTCACACTAAGAAGAAAATGTTTAGACTCTTTCACAACCCTTGCTTTCACAACATATTGCTTAACTACCTCTGTTCTTTTTGAAAATATATTAAGTATATATCTGTATACGTTAGGGACAGCATTTTTAATCGGAGAAAGCATGCATGCTTTTTCAGTCCTGTCATAATCTGTGACCTTTTCTTTTCCTGGTTCCAAAGCTTAATTTTTCTAGGCCAATTCACCTAGAAAACTAAAATCCTATACTGGGTTGCCTCTACTGGGCCAAAGCATTATAGCTACAAATACAGTCCTATATTTTTTTCAGTCCTGCATCTTGTAAATGATGTGAAAATCATGTTTGCATCACTGTCCTTACATCGTTTCACAAACTCTGTTTTGACTTTTTCATTTCTCCTTCAGGCTTGTAAGTCTGAAAATCTCCTCCAACTTTCATTCTTTCTATTCTAGTCTGCTCATGTTTTTTGGTACAGCACGTTTTTTTTTCTGCCAAAGAAGTATACAGTGTGTTGTCAGGTGTCTGACCAAAAGAAGGTGCTCATTGACCCAGATTTAAAAGTGGAAATGCAGCATCTGAGAGGTGAGGTTGTTGTGCCAATAACTGCAAGAAAACATAAAGCATTTGGTTTCAGTTTTTCACATGCTCTTCTGAGGAGGAAAGTTTGAGGGCTTTCTTCTTATAGCAAACTCTGTTCTTTTCTATGTGTGAATTAAAAAGAGATTAGGAAATTGCATAGCAAATAGTCACAGAATCATACAATATAAGTATATATGTGCATTGCAAGTGACTGGAGACAGATAGACACAAGACTGCACTTACATGATTTAGTCCCGTGGCAAAAGCTTAACCTCGTTGATTGCATCTTGACCAAGCAGAAAATCATAGACCTGGCCAATGAATGAAATGGCTCCACATGTAGAATTTATTTCTAAAAAAAGAAAGGCTATGAAAGAAGGGACTGGTAGAACTCCTGACTTTCCCTCACTGGGAAAAAGGTCAGCATTGCAGCCAGCACAAACATCTCCACCCAGCACACAGAAGCACTCCTTGGTCAACCAATTTAGAGAAAGCCACTGAAATCAATAGTTAAACTCCTGTTGCTTTCAGCAGGGCTTTTTTTTACCTAGCATGTCTGAAACCAGAGGACACAAGTGATTCCCTGCAGGAAGAGCATGTGAGCTGGTAGGGCTGACAACAAAAGGAGTAGAGTAACATTCCCGTTGCAAAGGACACAAAAGAGCACCCATTTTTCCAGTTTCATGACCACTCACATAAGGCTGAGCTGTACTGATGTGCTTTGTATTTTGATGTATTTTGACACACTTTAAAAAACATGCATAAGTAAAACATCTAGGCATTTCAGCCAAAGACAGCATTAGCAGTTCAGCTCACTGCTCGCTTTTCAGCATGTTCCTCACAACAAGTGGAGACAGCAAAGCAGAGAATCAGCCCTCTGGGGAACATCTGTTGTGACGTCACCTTGCTGTTGTAAGCGGCACTCTCAACAGACATCATGGTGAGCAGTTTTCAAATGTAATCAGATACCATTCTTCCTTTGGGTTTTCAGTGTGAATTTTGTTACCTCTTAAAAAATTCATTTTCTGTCCTTTGTCCATGCAAACTTCAGGTACAGCCTTTTCTCTTCTTTGGCCATGACTTCTGCAGAGCTCTTGTATTGGTTACACATAATTTATTTGTTAGAAAACTGTAAAAAATGTTTAATCACTCCGTTCAGGTGGGCTCAGGATCATGTTCCATTTCCAATTACTTCTGTTTTGCGCAGAATTTGTTGGCAATATTTGTCCACTTACTTAACACTTTATACTGAAGTCCTGATGCTAAGGGCATACTTCATCTCACCCTGCTGCAACTTAGAATCATAGAATGGTTAGGGTTGGAAGGGACCTCAAAGATCATCTAGTTCCAAACCCCCTGCCATGGGCAGCGACACCCTCCACTACACCAGGTTGCCCAAAGCCTCATCCAACCTGGCCTTGAACACTTCCAGGGATGGGGTGTCGCAGCTGGAAGGCTTCAGGCGGCTCCAAGCAGACCAGTGTTCTAATGAGAAGGCTTTAGGCTCTACTCTAAGGAAGGCCCACACTCCTCCAAGGCTCAGGAGGAAATGCCTCGCCCTTAAGAGTAAACGCCCCGCCTTAAATAGTCAGGAGTCACATGGTTTGCTAGATGGGTCAAGGCTATTGGTCACTTGACCATCCATCTCCCAGAGTGATTGGCTGAATGCTACAGCACCTGTTTCAAGGTAACTTTCCCAGTGTAACGAGCTACAGGTGTTTCTTAGTTAGCCTGCATAGGGAAAGAACTTTCACAGGATGCTGCAGCAGCCAAAAGGTTTCTCCACAATGCGGCATCCACAACTTCTCTGGGCAACGTGTTCCAGTACCTCACCACCCTCTGAGTGAAGAACTTCTTCGTTATATCTAATCTAAATCTCCCCTCTTTCAGTTTAAAGCCATTACCCCTTGTCCTATCACTACACGCCCTTGTAAAAAGTCCCTGTCCAGCTTTCCTGTAGGCCCCCTTTAAGTACTGGAAAGCTGCTATAAGATCACCCCAGAGCCTTCTCTTCTCCAGGCTGAACAGCCTCAACTCTCTCAGCCTGTCTTCAGAGGAGAGGTGCTCCAGCTTTCAGATCATCTTCGTGGCCCTCCTCTGGACTCACTCCAGCAGCTCCATGTCCTCTTGTGTTGAGGACTCCAGAGATGAACATCTACCTGCTTGGGGTCTGCTGTAGATAGCATTGGTCTCACCTGACCATTCTCCACATGGTAAACTGCTCCCCTGGAAGCCGGAATATTACTGCTCCACTTGAGGATCTTAGCAGATCCCTCTGGAATACTTTTACTAAATTCCTCTATCTTATTGTACTAGAACTCCCTGCTCTGTCACAAGTATGTTCTGCTGCTTGTTCTTTTCTACTCTTTTTATGCTTTGCCATTTTTATATTCATAATAAGCCACTTTCAAACACATAATCACACATATATCCATCTATTTTCTGAATGTGAGAAAATATGACAAAAAGTATTATCAAGAGAGCATTATCAGCCTACTTAATTTTTCACAATAAATATAAAGACAAAGGTAAACTTGACCTTTTAGCGGTAAGTTTCCTAGTACGCTAACTAGTTAAGGTGGATAAGAACCTGTTTAAGTGTTTGCACGTAAAAGAGAGTAGTGGAAAGGAGAATGACATATGTAGCTCTCACCAATGATTGTGTAATGGCAATGATTGTGTAAATGGCTGCTCACATGGTTCTTCTTCCTTTTTGGCAGACAGGTTGCAGGAGTGTGAGGAGGAGGAAAGTAATAGACAGCAAAAGCATACACAGAAATTTCCTGGCGAACTGCAACAAATTTATCAGAGATAACAAATAGAGGTAATGACTGGAATGTTTAGCCTGCTCTTTGCAACCAGTTACCATGTTTGCAGACGCAATTATAAAGAGTACATGGCAGAAAAAAAAGCCACCTAAATGCGTATACTTTTCTAAGGATTGTGATGAGGGCGCTTTCTCTGAGTATTTTTAAATAGTGAGCTAACAAAGTGATACAAATCTGAGCAAAGGAATATTTAGAAAACATGAACATTATTTTAACATCTTCTCTGAAAGTGTTGTAATGGTGATGATGTGGTATTTTTTCCTATTTAAGCAAAATTGTTTGTACGTTACTGCAACTGTTAATCAAGTATATACCAAACTGTATGTTAATTAATTAGTATATTCTCTTCTCTAGTGTACCAGCTAATCTGTTTTCTACCTTTATTAGCACTTACAAAGGAGCTAGTGAAATGTCTCTGTCTGTTCTGAAAAAAGACTTCCCCTGCTGTGGCTAATCATTTAAGTTAAAATTCATCTTCACTCAGAACTCAGGCATCAAGTTTAAGGCAGTCATCAAGCTTTCATCTATATATGCTGGAGAGAAATCTTTACCTGCTAACAGTTTAGGGTATATTTATCTGATCAAATATACATATTTTTTCTTAAGGTGAGACGAGTTGCATACTAACATAAGTGACAGCGTCGGTTTAATTTCTATTGACTATGTAGAAGGACTGTATCACTTAGCTCTGATTTAGATTCCTCTATTGTAAATAGCTAACATTAAAGGAGATTTAGATAAATAATTTCCAGGTGGATAAAGTTAGATAAAATGAATCACATCTGGTGCATTACTGAGACAGACTGATGAAACTAGTAAAAAAGCTTAAAATTTTCCCATCTTAATCAATTATTTATGATCAATTTTCTAAGCTCTTATTTCTGCTGCTCCTCTGGAAGGTGTGCAAACAAAATACTACAATAATCCAAAATCAAGACTGTGTGGCTTGTATTCCTTCCAGAAACATTTGTGCAGAGCAAGTGCTAATGCTGTCTTCAGCAGCATGAGTCCATCCACAAAATTATTATTATTAATGTTTTATTTTTAGTGAAGCATTTAATGAAATGAGACTCCTGAAAAGACCTGTACATATTTTTTTTCCTGCTAGAAATATAATCAGCAATGCAAAGTTTCTTGCTGTGAAGTCTATGCAATAATGTTTTCTGCAGCTCCTATTTCTGGATGAAGAAAGTACACAATGAACAGTACACCCTCAAAATGTTTAAGATAAAATAAAACATAAATTGTTAATTAATATGATAGAGAATTTTCTATTGACCCGTATTACTTTCCCTTCAAAGATCATTACCCAATACAGCAGTCTTTTTATCTAAACATTAGTAGTCATTTGTTTACTAAATGAGTTTAGAGATCTATTTAGACATAATTTAAATACCATTTAAAACTCCATTAGCTATGTTTATTACCAAAATTTAAATAGTATTCTCTTAGTTCTTCTTCACTGCTTTAAAAAAATGGCAAATGCACAAATGTCTGGCAAAGCTAATTAACCCTCTGGTTGTCAGTCTCCTAAGGCAAAAGTTCAACACCAGCATGGTCCATTGACCATTGACATTGGAAGCTAGTAAGTCTCCACTGAAATGACCACAAAAAAAAAAAGGAATTAAGAGAAATAAGTAGAATGGATCACTCTGTGTTGTGCTGATGTCTGCAGACCCAAAAAGGATTAAGAAATCACAGGAATTTTTAACATATCTCCAACATCTAAATAAAAGCTGAAATTTAATCAGGAAAAATATCATTACCAAAAGGAAAATAGAGATTTCATGTCATACTTTGCCTTATCAAATAATAGGAGTTTTAGAACTTTTTCTAGTAAAGAGTTGTTCAAGACAAATATTTGAACCAATTGTTTTACAACACAGTTCACAGCTCAGGATGACAGGACACACAAGGACAGTTCAAAACTTTGTAGGAAGCTAGAGAAATCTTGGTTTATTTGAGGAACAGAAACAGTTTTGGGTTTTTGTTTGCTTTTTTTTTAACTAGGAAAACCCATCAGCACCAAAAACAGTAGCCTGGAAACTGAAAAACAAATACCAACCCCCCCAAAACCTAAACAAACCCAGTCTATTCCCTCTACTTACGTTAAACTTGATACACAAGTCGGAAATTATCCAAGCTTTGTGGATTCAGTCCCCTTCAGTTAAGTCTTACAATTCTTGACAACTTACATGTTCAAGTACAAGGAAAGATGGAAAATAAAATGGGTTGCTAAAGTACATGAATAAACACCAAGTAAAAAGTAAAATGATCAGCAGTGTGCAACTATTTTGGAGTGTCGTTCAATAAAATATAATTGCTCACAATAATCTGCTGGAAAATTT
Organism: Tauraco erythrolophus; assembly: GCF_009769465.1. Classification (NCBI taxonomy): domain Eukaryota; kingdom Metazoa; phylum Chordata; class Aves; order Musophagiformes; family Musophagidae; genus Tauraco; species Tauraco erythrolophus. The sequence continues at coordinate 29,281,453 of NC_141466.1, forward strand.
CCATTCAAATTGATTTTTCCAGGAAAAAGTGTTGCAGTGTTTTTCCTGCTTTTCAAACAGATCATTATTTGTTAAGTTTACTGCATTTCTATATATTAAAATAATATAATTATTCTCTAATCTAAGCACTGATAAATATGTTATTCTATGCCCTATATATGCTGTCAAGATAAGCTGATTCACTGAAAATTCAAGAACTGAATATTTAATTATTTTGTATACTATTAAATATTTCTACAAGAAAACAGTTTATACATGATTAAAATAGAGACATGTTTGTCACAGGAAATAATTACTTTAAAAGGACTTTTTCTTTTGACTATTTTAATAACTAGATTCTGTTTCCAAAATACTATTTTTCTGTTTATAATAAAAATAAAAGTATATTTCTAATCGTTAAAAAGTTTATTTCTGGGAAATACTAAGAAATAAGAAGTTCTACTAATCAGATCAGAAATTCTCCTGGTTCTGTCTAAAATTAGGAAAAATTTAGTTTCTAGAAAAATCTATATTCCTCATGAGGTTTGAATTTTTGGTTCACCCAGCTATAAAATCAGTTAAAAGTAGGAAAAGGTGGATATTGTCCCTATAAAATAATTTTATCATTTCATGTTCTCAGTCATGTTCTCTGAACAAATGAAAATGTTTACAGAATGATAATGTGGCTCTAATTTCACCTCTCTCGCTTTCAATCTCTCTCTCCAAATATATGTACACATATGTATGTAGCTAAGGTACTGTGAGGAAAAAAAATAAACTTTCAGTTTTCAGGAAATCTCAATATTTCTTTTTTCTTTTTTTCCTGATCAGTAGTTGTTATAAATTAGAACTATTTATGGTCTGTATTGTATATGGAATTAAGTGTATATTTTGCATATGTCTGTATGTGCTTAGATGCTACTTATAGAACGTACTCTGAAATCAGGGACAATGAAGAATGAGGGGAGAATTTGTTAACCAGGTCCAGTAAAGCCAGATAATTTGTGAAATAGCTCCTGCTAGTGTGTAAAAAAAAAAAAAAAAAAAGACAAAATTCCCCTCTATTTTACTGTATTTGCGTAGTTTGTTATTAACCACACTTTCAACAAACTTTATCTTCCTCTTGCTTTTATAAGGAATTCCATAGACAAATGTTACCAAAGGAAAATACACTTTCAATCAAAAAGTAACAGATAGCATGCATATCTATGAATGTCTAGCACAGCACATATGACTCCCTGAAGAATTTTTAAAATAAATGTCTTGCCATGAAGAGAATAGGGTTGGCTGAATTAATCACTGAGAAACACTCCTGCTCCATGTACCTGCTCTCACCTGAACAGCACAGCTGCACCACAAAGCTCGCCTTCTGTCTGGATCAGTTCCAAAATCTCCTCACCCTTGCACAAAACATAAATCAGATATTGAATTGAGCAGACCTTTCGGACTCTATTCTGGTCATTTATAGTTACACTAGGCTGAATTATACCATGTGCCCTTTATGTGGCCCATGGGACGATTTCTCTGCCAAGAATTCTACCTTTCAGACCAATAAAACGTATGGTAGTATAGCAGCCTGGACTGAAAAGAAGGGTTTCATTAGTATTTTATTTTATTAAACAGTTTATCACAGCATACTTAGATATTTATTCTTCTACCTAAGGATACACAGTCTACTTGAGTCAAAATGTTTGTCTAGAGATGTTATATATACTAATATATACCAACATGATTTCATATATTTTCCTAGAAATCAGAAGCTCAAGGTCAGCAGTGACAACATGAGAGAGGGCATACACATATTCTTGACAGAATATAGTCAAAATGTATAGGTACATTGAAAAACAACTGAAAAAGTTAGTGAAAATTACTCAAACAAATTAAAAAATACATTTTTCAGATACAGACATTTGCAACTCCCTGGAAAATTGGTAAAAAATTCCTGACCTAGGACAAAAAAAAGTAGAAGCAGGATATTGCTCTTAGTTGACGTCTTGCCACAGAATTTTAAAGACAACATTCATGTAATATTGTGATGTGCTGAGGTATTATGTTAATAGAGGCCAGATGGATTGAATTAATTGCTAGGTAAATAAATAGGACATGTTTGACCAAGTAATATTAATGCACTATGACCTTAAAAAAAGTAATAAAAGCATGTGAGATTAAAAACAGATCTAAGGGAAGATGATGACAAGATTTCTGTTAACTTTAAGGAGATTAACACTATCAGACAGCTATCAAGTACATTATGTTAAATGTGAAATACCATATCTGCTACTTAAAAAGATAGAACAACTGCTCGGCATTTTTGACAATACAAATAATATTAAGACACTTCTAAATTATAGCATACTAGGTCATGGAACTGCTGTAATCCTCAAAAGTTAGCCATTAACTTCAGGAGATGAAATGAGCCCATAATAAATCTCTATCACCTGGAGAAGACTTTAAAAGAAGTAACATAACACAAAGCAAAACAGAAATACCTAAAGTTATAAGGATGTTACTATATTTATCTGGATCTGTTACCCTTATATAACTAAAGCAACAAAACTCTGTTGATTAAGTCATCAGGAAAATGTTATCAGGACGGTTTGATTCGGTCTCTTGTTGTTTGAGGGGATTGTTTGGTTGGTTGTTTTTTTCCTAGTAGGATGAATATTGTATCATTTAAAACAGATAGCTTTTCATTAATTACAGTACTTAACAGTCCCTTTGTCTTCCTCCCTCCCTCCCTCCCTCCTTCCTTCTGTCCTTCCCTTTTCTCATAAACTTTGCTATTTCGATTTAAGATTTCTGTACGTAAATAGTAACTTTGGATTGAGTTTACTTCCAACATTTCACTGGGTCTGGTTGGAATGGAGTTAACTTTCTTCATAGCAGCTCACTGGGGACTCCTCTGGCATGGTGCTGTGTTTTGGATCTGTGGTTAAAATGGAGCAGATAACAGCAATATTTTGGCTATCACAAAAACACAATCTGGTTGAGGTTAGAAGGGATTGCTGGAGGTTGTCTAGTCCAACCCTTCTGCTCAAGTAGGGCCACCTACAGCCAGCTACGCAGAACCATGTCCAGACAGCTTCTTAATATCTCCACGAGTGGAGAGTCCACAATGCCCTTAGGCAACCTGTCACAGTACTTCATCACTTTCAAGTAACAAAGTGTTTCCTTGTTCAGAGGGAAACTCCTGTGTTCCGGTCTGTGCCCATTACCTCTGCTCCTGTCACTGGGCACCACTGAAAGAGCCTGACCCTGACCTCCCTTCAGGTATTTCAGTACGTTGATAAGATCCCCCTGAGCCTTCTCTGCTCCAGGCTGAACTGTTCCAGCTCTCCCAGCCTTTCCTCGTAGAAGAGATGCTCCAGTCCCTTTGCTATCTTAATGACCTTTTGCTGGACTGTCTCCAGTACGTGCATGTGTACCTTGTACTGGGGAGCCCAGAACTGGGTACAGTGCTCCAGGTGTGGCCTCACCAGTGCTGAGTAGGTGCTATTGCTGAGTAGTGTTATTGCTGATCAGTGCTTGCATAGACTCAAGGCTTTCTGGTTTTCTCACTCTGCCCCCTCTACAAATAGACTGGGTGTGAGGGAGAAGGTAGGAGGGGAAACAGCCAGGACTGCTGATCCAAATTGTCCAGAGGGCTATTCCATATCATATGGCATCATGCTCAGAAATAAAAACTGAGGTGGGAGTGAGAGATGTCTTCCAAGATATCGGTTGAGACTGACCGGGCATCAGTCTGCTTGTGGGAGGTGGTGAGTTATTGTCTCTGCATCACTTGCTTTTTTAAAATCTCTTTGCTTCACTTATTAAACTGTCTTTATCTCAACCCACTAGTTTTCTCACTTTTGCTCTTCTGATTCCCTCACCTGTCCCACTTGGAGTGGAGAACGAACAAGCTCTCTGTGTGGGTGCTTAGCTGCTGGCCAGGATAAACTCACTACAAGTGGCTAAGGATAGAATAGGAAGAAAAGTCTCGTATTTTCAAAATAGGTCATCTCAGTATCAGACATGGTGTAATCTGTTTTATGATGACTCCTTGTACATCTCATATCAAAGTGCTAATTTTAACATGTATGCAGTCTTGCATCTGATCTATGGATTTGCAGAGTAATTTAAGATCTATGAAACTGGTCACTTAAATACCTCAGGGAGTACCCCTTGTGTGCTGTATTCTTTCAGTGAGATCTTTGGCATACATTGGCAGGAGCCTTTGGTGCGACAGTTGTCATATCTAGAGTGGCAATTAATATTAATTTTCTATTACTGTAATTAGTGCCTTCTTTAGGGGCAGCAACTTCAAAATGAATGGTTTGCCAGCCATAGAGTTAAATTAATCTTTTATCCTGTCTTTCCTGTTTAAATTAGACCAAAATTAGTCAAGTGGGATGCTTCAGAAAGGGGTACTAAAGGGCCTCTAATGTTTATTGCTCCCATTGAAATGAACTGAATCAAAGCATCTTAATGTTTATTGCTCCCTCTGAAATGAACACAATTAAAAGAGACAGCACACCTGATGGTATTATCATACCTTGTTCACCTAGCCCAGCCAATACTTTACCTAACACTAAAGTGACTTAGTTTGAACAGAGATACACATTTCTTACTGCAATTATTCCAAATATTCTTTTGTTTGCCTTTCCTATATCCAGGCAAACTATTTAACCAAATTCCATACATACGCATGCTTTTCAGTTTCAGAATCTTACACACACTGTTATATTATTGTTCCTAATGAGAACGAATTAAAACCCAGCAGAGACATGACCCAGAACCTTTTGCTTCCTCTTAACTGTCAGTTTGACTTTCTGTAACACTGTGATCAGCTGCATCCTAAGTGGGAGTTGACAGTGGCTCAACTTTCTGCAAATGCAGGTAAAATGGAACGTGAACTGCCTGAAACTCAATGCCGAGGTAACCTGGTTCTGCACCATTACACTTAATCAGTATCTTCAGCTTTGTATAACTGCAATTTCATTTCTTTAATAGCATGGACTTTGACAAGAATCACGTTGAGGGTCTTATTTTTTTTGTTGTTGTTTTGAGTAGGTTTTTTTCTCTTCTCTCTTCTGGTATCTCAGCTAGCTTCTTGCACAATGTGCAAAGCTCATTTCTGAAAGAAATCCTGTCATTGGTCTTTAACAGCAGGTTAATGGACTGTGAAAGCTCAAATTTTAGAGACTGATTTTGTTACAAGAAGAAGTGTTCCTTATATCTTTTGTGTGGATGGTAAAGATCTCTTCCTTTAAAAGACCTTAATACTTAGCACATGAGAGGAATTGTATCACAAATCATATCTAACAATGAGATTTTCTTCTGATACCAACAACATTTTTGAAGAACTGCTGCCTCAGGTAGAATTTTCTATTCCTCTGTGAATCAATAAAACTCTCTGCAATAGACTAGAGGATGTGCCTGCTGCGAACTTACAAATATTAGATGAAAGAATTCATATATAACACATCATATATGTTGATAGTATAACCCACTGTCACCTGCTTCATGATTTCTTTTATTATTTGACGTATTTACTGTATATTTGCTATTCTTGTCTGGCCTTTTCATTAAGCATCCTCCATACATATGATACATGTAGGTGTGTATACACGTAAACAATTCCATCCATATATATATACACGCATACATATCTATACATATGCATACATATATATGCATGTAGTGCATATATATAAAGAGAAACTGTAACAGAGAATAAGAAAGACTGTGAATGAGGAAGACCATCCTCCTAATTTTAAAGGCATACAGACTGTGGCCATTTATAACACTGTGATACTGAATGCAGAACCGCAGTAACATTTTACTGAACCATAGAATGACTTCTCCAAACTAAATGATCTACAAACTTTGTAGGTTCTCAGTATGATTCTTTTAGGAAACGTTAAGACAACAATTCAGAAAAAACGGCACAGAAATTGTTGTACAGCTAATTAATATTTACATCTTCAATTGTTAGTCTTGGGAAATGGATTGCTTGCATTTTTTTTCTGAAACTTGGCAGAGTAGCATCATTCTGTCCCTTCAGTGTTACTTTTACTGATGTCATATCAAGGCAGTCTATTCAAATTAGTGTAATTTCTAAACATGAACACTATGCATGTCAGCATAGCTTTCCAAAACACATTTCACTCAGTCTAAATGTCAATTTTTTTTCCTTTACATAATATGTCTGTACCAAATGTGTCTGAAAGACATCAAATAAAACATGATAGTATTTGAAAACAAAGTGCAATCTGTTAGAATTTAGATAGTCATACTTACATTTATCAACTGCCCAATTCCTCACTCACTATGGCTGCCTGCACCATAACCAGAAGGTGACAATTTCAGGGAAAGAATAAAAGTGTTCTTTGAAAAGATAATCCCTTTTAAAGGTTTTTGGACTGTTAAGTCCCACCAGTGCATTCCCAGAAACTGCTCAACACAGCCAGCTCTACCGGTCAGCAAGTGCAAAAGGCAAGGCTCTTACTATTCCCTACCCAGCTCACTCTGCTGTTCATACAGAGCACGTCCCTACCTACTTTCCCATCCCCATACACCAAATGGCCTGTAGTGTTTAACTGGGAATGCTATCGCCCTCAAATTCTCAAGTAGGCATTTAGTCCAGTTCAAAGTCTGACTATATGTGTCCAGATTCAAGATTGAAGCCATGCAGTCAGAAACAGTGTCACTGTCAGTGGTTATGCTTTAGGGGACATAGATACGCTATGTTAACACCAGTCAGAGCGAATAAGCTCAGAATGATAAAGACCAAATAAATTCAGGATCTTTTGCCCTGGCTTTCTAATTTTGAATCTTTAAGGTACATCCAGGCCTTCTGGTCTTCAGGCTCTGCTCTGCAGCCTCAAGGTCAGAAACATTTTTTAAGGGGTTCTGACCTGAGCAGTCGTCTGTAGGAAGAAAGTTTTGTATCAACTGCCAAAAAAATTGTGAAGCTGTGAGTTTTACTGTGAGACTTGCCAGCTTGTCTTTGAATCACATGTAGTTTTTGCTTTCTCACTATGTGTAAGTAAATTTCAAGCAATTGTTTCTAGTTTTTCTCAGCAGACACTGTTCTTGTAAAGAGGTGATACGTGAATGGAACTTACGTAGCAAAACAACTAAAAGACAAATATTCATAATCTTTTGGAGAAAAATGACCTCAGTTCTATTTCAACTTGAAGTACATCCATGAATTTTGAAGTGTTAATTAGATGTATATAAAATACGTATGGTATTTTATTTTGCGGAACTGTTTACTACTAAAAGCATTGGCTATATATTCATTAGTGATATTCTTGTTTAGTACTCATATTACAAGTGTCAATATGGTATCATAAAATTTGGATGTCTTCATAGAATCATAGAATGGTTTGAGTTGGAAGGGACTTCTAAGACCTTCTAATTCCACCACCTGCCATGAGCAGGGACACCTTCCACTAGTTCAGGTTGCTTAAAGCCTCATCCAACCTGACCTTGAACACTTCCAGGGATGGGGCATCCACAACTTCTTTGGCCAACCTGTTCCAGTGCCTCATCATCCTCATTGTAAAAAAAAACTCTTCCTTATATCTAATCTAAATCTATCCTCTTTCAGTTTAAAGCCATTGCCCCTTGTCCTATCACTACATGTCCTTGCAAAAAGTCCCTCTCCAGCTTTCCTGTAGGGCCCCTTTAGGTACTGGAAGACTGCCAGAAGGTGTCCTATGAAGCCTTTTTATCTCCAAGCTGAGGAACTCCAACTCTCTCAGCCTGTCTTCATAGGAGAGGTGCTCCAGCCCTTGGATCGTGTTCATGGCCCTCCTCTGGACTGGCTCCAACAGCTCCATGTCCTTCTTGTGTTGGGGACCCAAGAGCTGAACACGGTACTCCAGGTGAGTTCCCCTCACTCGACCTGCTGGCCGCAATGCTTTGGATGCAGCCATGGATACGGTTGGCTTTCTGGGCTGCAAGCGCACATTGCCAGCTCATGTTGAGCTTCTCATCAACCAACGCGTCCTTCTCCTCAGGTCTGCTCTCAATCCATCCTCCACCCAGCCTGTACTTGTTCTTGGGGTTACCCTGAGCCATGTGCAGGACCTCGCACCTGGCCTTGTTGAACTTCATGAGGTTTGCACAGACCCACCTCTCCAGCCTGTCAGGGTTCCTCTGGATGGCATTCCTTCCCTTCAGCATGGTGACTACACCACACAGCTTGGTGTTATCAGCAAACTTGCTGAGAGTGCACTCAGTTTCAGTGTCTATGTCACTGGCAAAGATGTTAAACCATACTGGACCCAATAATGACCCCTGAGGAGTTCAACTTGTCACTAGTCTCCATTTGGACATTGAGCCATTGATCGCAACTCATTGAGTGTGACCATCCAGCCAACTCCTTAACCACCAAGCTGTCCATCCATGTTGGCTGTCACCAATCACCTCCTTATTTTCCATGTGTCTTAGCATAGTTTTCAGGAACATCCGCTCCATGACCTTGCCGGCCAGAAGTGAGACAGACTGGCCTGTAGTTCCCCAGGTCTTCCTTTTCTCTCTTTTTAAAATGAGGGTTATGTTTCTCCTTTTCTAGTTCCTGGGACTTCACTGGACTGCCATGACTTCTCAAATATGATGGATAGTGGCTTAGGAACTTAATCTGCCAGTTGCCTCGGGACTTGTGGATGCATCCCATCAGGTCCCATGGATTTTTGTATCTTATCTTACAGTGGTTGGTTCTTCATTCTCCCAGTCCTTGCCTTTGCCTTCTGCAACTTGGGTGGTGCGGCTAGAGCACTTGTCAGCGAAGACTGAGGCAAAAAATTCATTGAGTATCCCAGTCTTCTCCATATCCTGGGTAACCAGGTCTCCCACTTCCTTCTGGAGAGAGTTCACCTTTTCCCTAAGTCCTCCTTGCATCACTGACATACCTATAGAAGTTTTTCTTCTTATCCTTGATGTCACTCGCCAGATTTAATTCTATCAGGGCTTTAGGTTTCCTAACCTGATCCCTGGCTACTAGGACAATTTCTCTGTATTCCTCCCAGGCTACCTGCCCTTACTTCCACCATCTGGCGGCTTCCTTTTTGTGTTTGTGTTTGCCCTGGATCTCCTTATGCATCCATGCAGGCCTCCTGGCATTTCTGCCTGACAACTTCTTTTTTGGGATACACCGCTCCTGAGCTTGGAGGAGGTGATCCTTGAATATTAACCAGCTTTCTTGGGACCACTTCCCTCCAGGGCTTTCTCTCATGGTACTCCTCCAAGCAAATCTCTGTAGAGGCCGAAGTCTGCTGTCCTAAGTCAAGTCCTTGAAATTCTTTAATATGCTTCAATTCATGAGAGAACATTATTCAGCTGAAACATTTTGTAAACATTAGAGCTTCACCAAGTTACACATCAGAGACGAGAAAACCCCTCTAGGCTTCCTTAGGACTCATGAATTCACTGTCATTCACCTTCATTAGGTGTAGGATGAAACAAAAACACCCTGAGAATTGTCAATATTTATACATTTATATTCAGATATTCTGACATTTCTTATATGAGAGTGGGATCGATTTAAGAGAAGTGAATGAAAGTGTTGACATTCTTCTGTTGGAAATTTTTCTGCTGGCATTAATTAAGATTTCTTAAACTCATGAACTTTGATAGCATTAAATACTTAATTTGATATTTTCACTCCAGCGATATTAGAGAAGGCAAGTATGAAGACTGCTTTTACTTTAGTTTTTTGACATCTATCACTAGAAATAGGATGTTCTATGGAAAAAAAACCCGTCTTCTTTAATAGCATCTCTTTTTTCAGCAAATGTTCTCATAGTCCTTCAGATGTAGTAAGTTTCTAATTATGATTCTCCTTGCTGGCTTTTAAATATTCTTCCCTAAATATCCACAAGTACAATTGTCTTCTGGAAATCCAGTTCATAGTTTTTACCCAAACTAATTTTAGGAATCTAATTTAATAGGTGATTCAGAGTCAAGACTAACTCAAGTGTTCTGAATTCTCTCTGGATGCATTCTCTTCTACTTCAATGATTATGGGTTTATAAACACATATCTAAAAAGCATATATATTAAGCAGACTTACCCATATACACAGAACATATACATACCTCCCAGTATGCTGAATATTATATTACTGTACAGTTGCCAGAGAGATGTCAATTCAGATGTTGGACAATGCTATTCTTATGTTGCAACCCAGGTGAACTGGTTATAACATGAGTAATCAACATATACGTGTTTGCAGACAGTCATAAGAATGACTGACCTTTGTTATCAGCAGTATTCACTGCTATTTTGCATAATTTATTCTTAAAGATGTAATGGGAATATATTAGAGAGCACCTAGATAGCTAAGGAGTTCTGAGAATTGCAACTCAAGTAAGGAACTATAATAGGAGTGTTTCATATTTAACAGCATTTTAGAAGCTTAAGCTCCTGCAAAATCTTCTAATTAGCAGGTTGTTAACTGGATAAAGATACAGAAAAAAAAATCAAATGTAGTGAGAAAAGGAGTTAGGATTTAATATACAGATAATAATACATACTTAGTTTCTGTTAACTAGAGCTGGGAGTTAAGGAAATGCAGTTTGTGATAGCAAAAGGAGTGTAAAGAACAGCACACAGGAGAGGATGACGAAATAATTTAAAATTCATCTCTCAAAGTGAGAGAAACATGAGGTGTATCAACACAACAGAGAAATCCTAGTGCCAGTTTGGAAGCAATAAATGGGAAATGGGACTAAAAGACGAATAAGCAAAGGTATGGAGAGTTGAGGTGCTAACTGTCTTGCAAACCAAGACACAGGAATAAACATAGGGATAACAAAAGTAAACTGAAACATCTAGACTTTTTGGGAATCCATTGCTGCAGATACAAAAAGCTGGTGAATACCTGATGTGTCTGACAATTTTAAGTCTCAAACAAGAAAATAATATTTTGACGAAAAAATTAGGAAGTTATATAGCACAAAACTGAAGGAGGCCTCTGGAAAGATTTGTGCAATCAAGAAAAGAGAAAAATGTGGAAAGAAAAGAGGCTACAGATTGGTAAAGAATAATGCTTAAAGGAGGGAGGAACTATGAAAACGAAAGCTGGATATAATATACATGTAGAAGGAGGAGAGTGTTTCCCACTTTTGAGCTAGGGGCAAGGTATGTTCTTGAATAATATGGAGAGTTGGAAACTGAACTGAGAAACCCACCACCAAGGAAAACACAAAATGACAAGTTGTGTAGAATGTGTGTGGTGCTAAAATAAATAAAGGATTCCAGAAAGAGATGAAGAAACAGAGGTATGAGTGAAGCAATAAAGCACAAAGTGGAAGAGTGGGAGGTGAAGAAATGGGATAATTAACAAGGAAAGACGCAAGTAGTGAGGTGGAGATGCAGAAAACATTTGTTTTATGGGAAGTATCATAGAATCATAGAATCATAGAATTATTATCATAGAATCATAGAAGTACTACAAGAATACAAAGGTCCAAGGATAACGTTAAGTTTAGATATAAATAGACAGTAGTGAGAAAGACAGAAGAGAAAGAAGAATGGGAATCTGTTGAACAGAGGGAGAAGAGGAGTGGGAAAGAAGAATTAAAATGTAAAAGTATGTGTGGGTTTTCTGAATTCATGAAGAAAGGGGAGGCAGACAGAAGCCAATCATTTTAATAAGGATGGAGTTACATGTCTAATCCAAATGAGCCATGAATTCATTCACTTGATGGAGAAATGTGTCCAAAAAGTCCTTATTAAAGGAGGTCATGAATAATCAGTTAATTATCTACACACTTCCATTAGTAAAGATTGATCTTCTACAATGTGATGGTCATGTGGGTCATGGATGTCTTGACCAAAGAATCATTTCCAGAGAAGTCACAGTTAAGTGAGTGACAGACTGTATAAATGAAATATAACAGAAAAACAGAAATCACAGTGCTTCTTGCCTTTCCTGGTTTGGTGCTAATTGTCAGAATTAGTGAAGAATTTAATAGATAGTAAAGGATCTTCAGAGGAGCACTCAGTCATATTTATTTGGAGCCCTGTGTTTTCTCTTGTTTGATCACTAAAATCAGTCAGCTGCATTGTACGAATAATAGAGAAACATTGGAGGAGTGATTTTATTAATTCATTCCTCTTCTCACAGTATCAGAACAACCATCAGATTAGGAGGATTAATTTAGTCAGGGCAGAGGAAGCCACAATCGCTATTTTGAAAAACTATCTACACAACATAAAGTTTCAGACAGCTTATGCATTAAAAAAAATGGGATTGCTGACTTTACTACCTATTCTATTTTGCTACGAAGTTCCATGTTTTTCATACCCGTTATGACTTACTGTATTGAATTCTGAGCATTTTGATGGCCTGTGACAATGCATTTGTTCTCTCTCTCTGAAGAATTTCATAGCCTTATAGAAATTAGGGAGACATATAAATAATAAATCTTAAGGTTTTTTCACTCAAGTTGTATTTTTGTAGCTACTAAGGAACCTAATGGGACCATTTTTTTAAGGCTTCTTAGGGAAGCAAACTTAAATTAGTTTAGTTCTGCAGGACTCTATTACAACACATGCTTAGATTGAGATCAGGAACCAATTCTGAATGTCACTCCTGTCCAATCTGCATCTCTTCCTCTGGAGCCTAAGATAGAGAAAATAGAAGGGAGTGGGGACCAATACGTATCTTTCTTCATTCTAAGAACATACGTTGGTGCATAGGCCCAGGAATTGGAAATTAATGTGGTTCTGGGAATATACACACTATCTGTTCAACCATGTTCTCTTCCCACAGCTGAAGCATCATCAGAGGAAATCATCTATTGCAAAGGAATTGCAACCAGATCTTATGTAACAGAAGACCTACTGCTTCTGCCTCAGGCCTACTCCCAAATTCCAGCTGTTCCACAATATTTAGGAAATTTCCAGCACAGCTGGGCTCCAGTAGCACACTGAGTGTCTTCATAAATGCTCTACACTTATTTAATCCTTCATGGAAGGCTAAGTCCACGGTTCAGTTCAACTCAAGCAATAACATTTTATTGGCATGACAAAGTCTGCCAAAGCATAAATGAAAGAGCCAAGATCCTCTGGGGTTCTGCACAAGGTAAAAAAGATCTGTCCCTCATGTTCCTCATCCTTTCTGCAGGTTCTAGAGGGGCAGAAGTTATTTATCTCAGTTTAGTGGTAATCATTTGGAAATTACTTCCTCAGGAGAATGTGACATCACATTCTTCTAAGCTACCAGATCTCAAATGCAGTTCAGTGGTTCATTCTGTGTGTTTACTCCAGTGCCCTTAATTTTATATTGTTCTCATAAAAAAATATACAAGGATCTTAATTATATAAAGCTTTTCCTCTTGCTGCAATACCTATAGACTATTTATTAAATCAAGTGACAAGCAAAGACCATTAAAGAATGAAAAAATGTTGTCTTGTTTTTTCTACTAGGTTAGAGCAATAGAGCTACAAGAGCTTGTACTAACCAAAAAGCTTGGCCCATGTATTCTAAAAAGTGAAATAAATACCTTTCCCAGCATTGTGAATCTCAGGCTGTTAAAAAAGTCATACTTAACAATTATGAGATATGCAAATATAGCTCAGCTATTTTTGCTTTCTATTTTTGTTTAAATCTTTTGTGACAGAGTATTCACAATTTTTAGCGCAACCAAAAAATGTATACTAAGAAGAAAAGTAGAAAAGGTTAGTCATAATAAAGTAATTGCAATAGGTTTTGCTATTAGAAATACCCTCACCGCATCTAATAAAATCATTCATCTAAAAGACCAAATGCATATATGAATGTGGGAAATTTTTCTCTAAAAATGAAAAATTAAACAATTTCAGATCTCTCTGTCTTTCCTTGTAAGGTACTCTTTTGAGACTGCTGGTCATTCTCAGTCTCTGGATCTTTTCCTAATGAGCCAATGTCTTATGTGAACTGGTGAGGTTTCAATAACTCCAGCAGATTCAGAAGAAGTTACTCCGCATACTCCTGGATTATACTATCAGAGTTTACATTCACCTTTTTCATGTCTGGTTCATGCCCGGTTGTTTGCCCTCTCTTCCCGTTCTTCCCCACCCAGGATCATTTAGTTCATTACTCTTGCCTAGGTGGAAGAACTTGCACCTGCCTTCAGTGGAGTGAAACCTGTGTGTCGCAGTCACTTTGAGTTTGAAATCTGTTCCCCAATCTGCTTACAGCTAGAAAGAGCTTGGTTGTCTCTGTAGGTATCATTAGCAAGCCCTTGATTCAAGTTTCCAGACTGTTAGTGGAAATATTGTATTATTCAGGACCTACTGGACCTAAACAGATGCATTTGCTACATCCTTCTGTTTTAAGAGGGAGTCATTGATAATCACGCTCTTAGTACAGGTTTCTGCTCAATTTTCTGTTTCTGTTATTTAATCCATGTTTTCACAGTCAGCTTGAGAGGTGTATTGTAAAGCAGTGTCAAAAGACTTACTGAAGTCAAAACATATATTTACTGCTTCTCCTCTAAGTACGAGGCCTGTTACCCTCTCCTGCAAGAAAAGTAGAGAGACTTGACATGATTTATGCTTGAAAAATTTATTTTAAAAATTGTTTGCTATGTTTTCATACAGGCAGGGTTTTTTTAAAACAATATTATTCCTCCCTCCCTATTTTCTGAATAATCGACATTAACCTAGGTCTTTAATATCTTGGCCTTTCATTTTCTCCGTTTCTAAGGTATAACTGTATTTCTCCTTTTCCTTTCTTCCAGAACCTCATCCATTACCCATGAACTTTCAGAGAGAATTTCATTGATACTAAAAACTCCAAAAATTTGTTACTTTTTCACTTGTTACTCACACCATCACTTGTTTTTAGAGCTGTTTACAAGTGTGTAGAATTCTGCTTTTGCTTCCCCCCTCCCCCCTGTGTGGTGTCAACCGTTTATTTATTCCCTGCAACTCAAGTTCTGATTATAAAACAAAAATTGAGGCATACATCTAAGCCACTCCTCACCACATCAGAGTTGATCCCAGTTCTACGGAACAGGAAGAGTGACAAAGCTAACATGTATACTTGAAAAAGTACTAATATGCAGTCTATAGACTACATACTAGTACTACCTTAGTACTCCAGTAATTTTTTAAAAAATAAATATCATAATTGCTATAACCTGTAAAAGTACACATTAGACACTGGTGACACTTCTATCAAGACTATAAAAGCTTATTCGTATATATTCTTATCTTCTAGGTTCACTAAAAGTCAGCTTTTTAAGATGAAATTTGGACATATCTTCAAGCTTTAAAAATTCTTTTTCAATTTTACCTGAACTAGTCATAGTAGTCTTAACTTCAGCCTAGGGAAGCATAATTTTATTGAACCATGTAAAAGCATTCTAGCAAATTTTTCTGAAGATAGCACAGTCAAACTTGAAATTTAGACAGGTGTATTTTTAGGGTCATAGATATGCCTTTTGCCATCCGTCTGAAAATGTCTCCTATTTACAAAATGGTATCTTAAATTTCTATTATGCTCAGTAGAGATTTCTCAGTAGAGATTTTTGGTTTTCCATTGATCTTTTTCAAAGACTTCCTCTTCACTGGAACATGCACAGCACTTTAAGGACTAGTCTGTGATACCCTGTAGGTGACTGTTCATGCTGTGGATGCCCCATCCCTGGAAGTGTTCAAGGCCAGGTTGGATGAAATTTGAGCAACCTGTTGTAGTGGAAAGTGTCCCTGACAGTGGCAGGGGGGTTGGAACTAGATGATCTTTGAGGTCCCTTCCAACCCTAGCCATTCAACATCTTTGTCAGCGACATGGATGACGGCATTGAGTGCACTCTCAGTAAGTTTGCCGATGACACCAAGTTGTGTGGTGCTGTGGACTCACTTGAGGGAAGAGATGCCATCCAGAGGGACCTTGATAGGCTTGAGAATTGGGCCAGTGCAAACTGCATGAGCTTCAACAAGTCAAAATGCAAGGGCCTTCACCTGGGTCAGGCCAATCCTAGGCACAAATACAAACTGGGCACAGAGTGGGTTGAGAGTAGCCCTGAAGAGAAGGATTTGGGGGTGTTCATAGATGAGAAGCTCAACATGAGCCGACAGTGCGCTCATGCAGTCCAGAAGGCAAACCGCATCCTGGGATGTATCAAGAGAAGCGTGGTCAGCAGGTCAAGAGAGGTGATTCTCCCCCTCTACTCTGCTCTGGTGAGTCTCTGGTGAGACCCCACCTCGAATACTGCATCCAGTTCTGGTGTCCCCGCCATAAGAGAGACATAGATTTGTTGGAGCGTGTTCAGAGGAGGGCCACAAAGATGATCCAGGGGCTGGAGCACCTCTGCTACAAGGACAGGCTGCAGGAGCTGGGATTGTTCAGCCTTGAAAAGAGAAGACTTCAGGGGGACCTAATAGCTGCCTTCCAATACCTGAAGGGAACCTACAGGAAGGCTGAGGAGGGACTTTTTACAAGAGTGTCCACTGATAGGACAAGGGGAAATGGGTTTAAGTTGAAGGAGAACAGGTTTAGATTAGATCTTAGGAAGAAATTCTTCAGTACGAGGGTGGTAAGACTTTGGAATAAATTGCCCAGAGAAGTTGTGGATGCTCCCTCCCTGGAGGTGTTCAAGGCCAGGTTGGACGCAGTCTTGAGTAGCCTGGTCTAGTTGAGAGGCGTCCCTGCCCATGACAGGGAGGTTGGATTAGATGATCTCTGAGGTCCCTTCCAGCCTATGCCATTCTATGATTCTATGATACTATGTTCTATGGCACCTCCTACAAGTGCTGCTCTGACTTGATAATTCTTTAATATCATAGAGATGTTAGGAAAACCTCTTCTTATCCTAGGCTTCAAAGAGAAAGCAGGTTTTTTCTTTCAGTTTTGTTGAAAAGTTGAGTAGAGATTGGGTACTGACACGATTATTGTTTAGCAATCCATTTTAATTCCTATAGGTTTTCTATAAATATGTCTATAGAGTTGTTCCTTACTCTCCCTACTGTTTACTCATACTTAAAGAATTTTGCACACATTCCTCTTGGATAATATCACATTTTCAGAAGTGATTCATCTATCATATTGTAGACCTCCTCTTTGGGTTGAAAAGAATCATACTCAATAGAAATGTTCTTTTTCACTGCGTCTCTTCAGTGACCGTAAAAGAAGTCGAGGAAGTTTAGCTTAGATGTAAAAACCTATAGTCCAGACATCTGTAGTTGGACTATTCTCTCTGAGGGGCTGGTTAGGGGAGGAAAAATAAAAAAGAAGAAACTCATGTTTTAACTGCATAGACAAAGGTATATAGAATTAAGATAATAAAAATATTTATTGGTCTTATTTAGCATGAATTAAAATTTCCCTTACCAGTGGCAGGCCTTACTCCCCTGAAAAGTGTCTTCAGTTGTGTAGAGGTCAGAGAGGGAATCAGTATCGGACAGCTTTAATAGTGAGATCTTTATTTTTCTGATTGTGCCACAGTTTGGACTTTTTTTTGTTATATTTCTAATAATACCATCATATTTATCATTAAAAATTTGAAGGTATGATAAATTAGGCAATGCTTTAAAGAAGCGTTAATAGTCGAAAATTCTTTGCCAGCACTTCAGAATGCTTTAGATCTAGCTATCACATTGCATGCAGCCAAATGTGTTAGTGATAAAAATATAGTCAAGACACAAATGAATAAATGAATAATTGCTTTTGCAGAATAAAAGTAGTTTCTGACTCTGCAGACATTGGCTTTGATAAATACAGCTGCCACCTAGGATAAAGCTGATATGGCCTTTCAATGTGTGGCCTTATTAAATTGAGATCTCACTATAGGTCTTACTATAGCACATGGGATACATTTGATTACTATATTTGAATCACTCAGGGTGCATTGGGTTTTTTTTCTTTAGAGGTGTGGGCTGGGAGCTCTTTTTTTCACAATGACCTACTGATTTCAAATGGCTATTTGACATACATTGTTCATTAACATTTCATATCTTCATTGATAAGGGAGATAAATCGCTCCCTGGGCTAGTAATTGCCTATGGAGTTCAATGCCTTCAGATGAAAGAGTCCAATACACTACTGACTGAGCAGATTAGAAGCTCTTTTAAGGATTTTGGATTAGTAGGAATCCCTAAATGATATGAACCTAAGGTTAGTTCTACAAAGGGGCTTCATGCTAGTCTTTGCAATATAAGCCTCTGGGTTTCTGGCACTCAAGATGGCATCCAGACTCTGTACTAGATGCTTTTGTTACTTGGGTGATGCCAGAACAAAGTTTGGTGCCTTACACTGAGAATCATAAGAACCAGCACAGTGAAGAGCTTGCTACAAGCTCCAGAAAGCTGGCTAGTGCAAAAGGCTGAAAAGGAGCGCCTGTTTGCATTACTCAGGGCAAAGGAGTGCCTTCTTTTGCTGACTTTGTTGGCCCTTAGTCCAAAACTGCATGGAACCCCAATGGAGTTCCTTCCTCACTTCTTTTCAACCTGCAGAAGCAGGGTGTGACTGTTTCTTCTGAACAATTGATGACTCAATAGCATCAACAAATACCCTGAACACAGGAGACCTGAGTTCAGTCTCTCCCTCAGCCTACGAATTTTCAAATCTACTTCCCCTATCTTCCTGAAAAGTGTTCTAGTTGGCAGACCATTAGTCTCAGATGGCTTACGAAGGTATTGCGTGTACTATGTGTCCTCTTGGTAAAGAGCAGAAAGCACTGCAGAAGAAGAGCAGCTCCCTGGGCTGCAGGAGCAGCTAGTGTATAGCTCGCAGGACTGAGACAGTTGGGTCCTAGCTGAGCTCTGGATACCTACCAGAGAAGGTGATGTAGCCACCAAATTTTACAATCACAGTAAATATCCAGGTGTTATGGGAGAAGGTTGCAAGGAGATCGGCTATGACAATGGTTCCCTCGTCAACAGAAGAGAGTGCTGTCTCTTGTTTAGCAAAGAAATAGCCAACTATTATCTACTGTGCCACTTATATGTTTGTTTTCCTCTTTTTTTCACTCCCTTCAACATCTTACTGTTTCATTAAGCCACTTGATTCATTATTTGAGAGTGGAGAAGTACAGCTCACTGAGCACCCAGACAGTTTAATTTAATTTTCTCAGGTTTTCAAATAGGGACTCAATTTGATGTGACCCCTTGAAATTGAACCCAGCCCTTGCTGTTGCTAATCAAATCCTGGCAGACTGTTACATCAGCGAGAAGAGTTTTAAATTGTAGTAGCATTAGTTCGTAGAAAAGTTTATTTTGTTAGAGCTGATGTGATAATGAACCTTCTCTTTATCCATTTCAGCAGCTAGAAAATTTGATCTTGGATATAAACAGCTTTGTAGTGAGGAACAAAAATGAGTCTACTTTATTTATAGCAAAGCAATTTCAGTACAAGGAAGACAGAAGATGGAACATCTGACTTTGAGATGTTAGAGTTTTGCCTGTACTTTCTTATTTTTGTTTGTTTACTTTCTTTCTTTAGTGCTATTTTGCACTTGAAAAATTAAAACTTTTTTCACTTACCTAGGTACTCTTTTTGTTTCTGTGTGGAAGAGCCTTCATCTTCAGTTCAATCATTTGGATAGAAACGTGATGAGTTATCCCTTATGACTTGTTCTCAGTACTCTGTTGCATTCATCAGAGTGTGCATAATTTTGACTGAAATTAATGTAATGTACATATTTTACAGGAAAGTAGGGTTCAGTTCTCTAGCAGGGCAGAACTTGTGCTGAAGATGAAAACAAATTGATACACAATTAAGGAGCTGCACACGTCAAACAGGGATCAAATCTTACTTTCAAATGCATATATTTAACCCATGGAATTGAAATTTCACCAAGTCACAGACACTATATATACTATGAATGATAGCTTAAAAGCTAAGATTTTTTTAAATATTTGTGTTGATTTTAATGATGTAAAATGTGTAGCTTTGTGAACTGAGTTGATAGAGGATTCATTAATCTTCAAGTATAAGTCTGGGAAAGTAAATTTTTGCACTACATTTCCAAATTGTTTCCTCTACTTTCACTTTTTTTCTACTAGCATGCACTTTAAGGGTTTCATTTTTCTCTGAACTATGAATTTGCTGCCCAAGGCAAGAACCAATAGCTGTGTGGTCAAACGCAGTATAGCAAGCCTTATTATCTTTGATAATGGTAACTTTGATCTGTCCAAGAAACCTATTTTGGGAAATGTTCCCTGTGATTCTCAATGAAGCTTAAACTGATTAAACCAAAAACAGAAACAGAAAAATGCTTTGCATTGATTTACTATTTACAATCTTGAGAATTACAATATCAGGCATTGTTCAAAGGCGACTAGGCACAGCATAAGTTCAGTGAAGAAAATGTATTGCAACCAGGATTTAATATAGACTTCAGTTAAGCTCAAACCAGCAGCTCTTTGAGCAGAAGAACTCGAGAACTTTTTCTGGAAAAAACGTCAATGTTTCTTTAGAAGATGATTCCATATTAATGATGATCCAATATTAATCACAGAATTAATAAAGCAACTCAATATCATCTGAGGTTTTCTATCTCAGAGTTCTATTGCGGTTTCCAGATCTTTTCAGTGGCAAATCTTGCTGTTTCAATTATTTTATTTATTTTCTGTTGTTTTTTAAACATGTTTCACTGAAAAGATAAGACAAAGTTTTACATTAAAACGTATTAAAGAATGTATTCTACCTCCACATATATGAGGAAAATAATATTCAGTACAAGGTCAATTGCTTTGGCAATTGTCTTTTATTTTAAGCTCTTTCACTATTCTTAATTATTAGTTATATTCCTACTTTACGAACAGTACTCTGTATTCATATATTTGTTCCACTTCAAACAATTTCTGGTACTGTACTAGCTTGAAATTAAATGCAAATAATATAAATATCATTGTGTACTAATGAAATATGGTTACCCCAATAAATTAACATCTATTATCAAAAACCTGGATTTATTAACATTTTAATAATGGAAACGGAGAATATGTTAGCCTCTAAGCATGTTTGGAAGGGGCCATTCCTTGGCCATTCCTTAAGACGACTAAACTTAAAAATAAAATTGGCAAGAGACTTCTATAACATTGATTCCTATCTCTTGATAGTGGGAAAGCCTTAATGAGCTCCAAATGGGTCTATGCATAAAGGAGAAGATAAGATGGAAAGGGCAAAAAAGGATGTGGTACACAAACTTCCAGCTTCTATAGTAGCCATTTCTTTCTGAACCTGCTTTTACTGTGAAGAAATTTGAGTGCTGGACATTTGACTCACTCTTTCAATGTTCCCATTTTGCAAACCATGCATCAAATTAAGGACTGCATTTTTAGATTCGTAAATAAACTATTCTCAAGACAGGAAAAAAGACTATAGATTAAAATACTGTATTAAAAAATGTGTTCTAATGTAATGTTTTATAAAATGTCAATGAGGGGAAAAATCTGAAAACTTTCACCTTCACTTTTCCTACCATTTTATATTTTTGATGACCAAAGGTCATCTTTATTGCCATCAAATGCATTCTGCAGGCCTTTCAAAATTATACATCCGAAGTCTACGGCAGAATAAGAACAGAATTTTCATTTCTGGAAAAAAAAAAAAAAGAATAACTGTGGTTTTATGGTTCGTAATAGCAAACAGATACAGAGAGATTTTTTTTTTTTTTTTTTAAAATAATCTTCTGGAAAGCCAGAAGAAAAATGTTAATAACAAGCAATATGTTAATATGTTTGTTTATCTAAAATAGAACGTTTGGAGGTTTTAACTTCTATTTTTTCTTCAATATAACAGAAGATAAAGTAAATAACTTGCATTTTTGAACTGAAAAACTAAAGCAATTTCAGAAAGCCTCAAAATAGTTTTCAGAAAGATCTTTTAAAAAGCCTAAAGTCGAAAAATTTTAAATTTGGCAAGAAATCATTAAATATTTCAACTCAAAAAGAAAAAAAGAGAATGTTTACAATGACACTCCAGAATGAAAGTCTAATTAGTTGTTGTTGTTCTAAAAATCATCACACATCATCTCTCCAATAGACTTATTTTTTACCAATTTCTGATTAAATTCTTGGAATTATTTTCTTCAGCAGCATAGAAGCAGTGATGATACTCGTCTGAAACTTACGAAATTAAGTGACATGCAGAATGATCTGCTGTGGCTTACCCCTTCTATTTGCTTAATATATTATGGTTTGCTGCCAATTTATGCGCTGCAACTACACTGCAACCACATCTCTTTAATGACTTTCTAAGAGGTGAAACTAAAGGTAGGTCTATACTGCATATGCAGCTCCAGGTTGAACCAACCATAGCTATGGGACTGTTCTTAAAGCTAATGTTCCCAGATCAGGCTATCGCTTTCCTTTCCTGAGATCTCAAACACCTCTATGAAGTGCAAGTGTGATCAGATTGCTGGGATGAGCCAGACTGTGGCTCTTGGTACACTTTGTGGGGATTACTGGGTTTATGTGACCAGTTTAGACTCTCATTTGCCTGTGCAAGATCTCTGTTATGCCTTAGCAGACTTAGGCTAACATCTGAGTTTCCCACAGAGGAACTGAAGGACACATTCATAAAACCAGTTGCTAGCCCACCAAACCTCATCAAAGGAGATGGTAACTTTCTTTCTTCAGTGACAGGAGAGCTCACAGTGGCTAGGGCCCCAGCTGTACACATCACAGCTATTCGCCTTAGTGGGGAGCTAGGAATTCAGGCTTGCTGAAAACCTTCAGTTTGTGCTGAGAATTTGCAGTATTTTTCAGAAAGAGAACAGAAAAAGAGAGGTTTCTGCAGCAGATAATTGCATCTCTCTTCTTTGCTACTGCAGTTGTAGAATCTCCTGTCTATTTCGCAAATAAATTCTGACAAGAGAGTATCTGTTACCATTTTGTGTTCCAATCAGAAAAACAATCTCTAATATTATCCACAACCACTCCATGTTAATTGCATACGTAGAACATTACACATTCATCCGTTTATTTTTTTGTATAGTAGCCACACATCCTGCTCACCCGGAAAATATGTTAAAGCCATTCTATGATATCTCACGATAGTGAGATATGTAGACCATGTAACCTCATTTTTCAATCAATGAGAATTAAGGCTAGAACTTTCAGCCTGCTTAAAATGCATGGAAATTATCAATACTTTGTTTCTAGGTTCATGCTGCTCTTTAATGTCCACACAACATATACTCAACAAAGTTTTTTAGATCTCAGATCAAATTATTTGAATGAGATTGGACCTCAGTTGCCCTTGTGTCGTAAGACAAACAGTGTTATTTTTCACAACTCTAAAAAAGACCCTATGTGAACAGCAAATCAGTTGCACAAAGACAATGAGCAACAGAACTTACAAAAAATTTTAAAATCCAGAAATTAATTACAGCTCAGACTTTATAATGTTGAGAAAGGATTTTTAGTGCTATAAAGAGATGGAAAGATAATTTAACTTGCACTTGGTAGAGTGATTTCTTGTGTTCAGATGTCTTTTTTTTTGTGTACAAAATCACAATACATCATCTTCAGCTAATAAAGCAGTCCAGTGTGTCAACAGGGGGATACATGTATTAAAAGATGGCATACA
The DNA here is from genome assembly GCF_009769465.1 of Tauraco erythrolophus. Classification (NCBI taxonomy): domain Eukaryota; kingdom Metazoa; phylum Chordata; class Aves; order Musophagiformes; family Musophagidae; genus Tauraco; species Tauraco erythrolophus. The sequence continues at coordinate 29,304,950 of NC_141466.1, forward strand.
TATATGATCAGTAATTTGTATTAATTCTTTTCCAATCCTAAATCTGTCCTGATACTTATAGTTCTTAAGCATCTCTATTTGCTAGAAAAACAAAACAAAACAAAACAATACAAAACAAAACAAAACAAAACAAAACAAGTGTTTCCAGGTTTGTTTCCAATGGTTTTTTTAAAATTGATTTATAAAACAACATTATTATATTGGACCAATGCTTGCACATATTTCACAACTTGTGAAAAAGAACTTAAATGCTTTTTAATTTTTTAAGACTATTTATTCCCATGTTCATCAACTTAAACCTTTCTATACTTAATTTTTTCACTGTTTACTGCTTACCCTCTATTACTACTATGCTAATACCAATGATGCTTCTTTATTGAGTCTAGTTCATCGCCTCAGCTGCGCAAGGTAGAGGGGCAGTTGCTAAGCAGAATTACAGCCTAAAATGAAGACTGCTATAAAACAAAAAGTTTATATTTCAGAAATATGTCTGTTTTTATTATATAGAGAGAGACAATACATTCATATATCTGACCTGTTGATTATTTTACTACTCATCCAGTTCCCCACTTCTTTTTCTCTTAAACATCCACAGATGTCACAAATACAAAATAAAAGCATAAACCTGATGTTTCATGTTTCAAACAAATGTAAGACTGAGAAGGAGGTGCTCTTCATACCACTGCCAGTCTTGGACATTTATTCTACAGTTTCACAGATTTACGAAGAAGTTATATCTGGGTTAATTTGTCCTGTGTGTGACATCTCATTTCTATGGTTCAGAGCTTATGTGCAGAGATTATCAAATGTCAAATGCAAATGTAAAAGGGATCCACGCTGTACAAAATAGTCTCTTACTGATATTGAGCTGACTATTCCCTTTAAATGTTAATGAAACTGTTGTAATTACTGAAATACCAAAACAGCCTAAGAGCTGGAGATCACAGCTGTAGCCCATTACTCGTAAATTACTGGCACAGGCACTATCTTGGCAGAAAGAGTTGTACAAGAACTTGTTCATCATGCTTCCTTTTTAAGTAAGGGATGGAGACCACGTCCAAAGAGCACAGAGAGAAAACTGAGGGACTTTCTTGTTCTACTAAAGAGGTATAAACTTTAACATCAACCAGGCTCCCTACCTCCACTTCTTTCCCCAACCCTTTTTTTTTTTTTTTCTTAGACATGGAATCCAGATTATATTATAAAAACTATTGAACATACAGTAAAAGAAAATAAACCTCTCTAAAACTCTTTTTAAAATAAAGACCTCATGATTACCTTCTAATCTGGAATTTAAAATTATACTTGATTTTTTTTTTTTTTTTTTTTTTTTTGAACAGGAAAACTGACCATGTTCAAAAGCAGACTGCCAGGATGGGAGGAAAGTGAGTTAAATAATGCAGGGGAGGGGTGCACAGCTGGATTTTTTGTGTGATATTTTTTCAGCCACCAAGCCTGTGGTACAGATGCAGTGAAAAGGAAAATAAAGTACTTGAAGGGGTAAGTAACCTCAAGACAAAAAATGTCTAAGGGCTATGCAAGCATAACTAGGCAGTAAAGAACCAGTGATATCTAGACTAAAGAAGGCTGGTGACACCTTGATCCTTTGATCTGTGAACTGTGTGACAGGCTTGCAAACGGATAGTTTATTATCTGGGAGGTGAATAGCAAAGTCCTACAGCGTTTCACAGGGTTAATATGTATAAAACAGCCATTTAGATGTGCGCCAGGAATGGAGCGTGGGAGGAGTTTGCTTCAGCATGCAAGGAAGTTGTACGTGTGACTGTGTCTATATGTATGTCTATGCGTATGTGCTGTGTGGAGCACTGCGCGGTACCTAGCTGGTCACAACAGCTGCAACTGGGAAGATCCATACCGAAGCTGACCATGGAATTGCCAAATCCTCTTAAATCACCTTCCGATGACATTGAAGGTGGCCCAAGCCCGAACGGGACCTTGTTCTTATTTTCACGGAGGATCGCTATCGTTACACTCCATTTAAATTCAGGAATAAGCATCTCATGACACCGTGCTCCACTGCATCGGAACTGCATGAACACGGCGGTCTTGCAGAGAGAGGGAGAGACAGAGAGAGAGAGAGACTTCCCAGGCTGAGAAGAAAAAGAGACACTATCTGGTTTTGTTGTCTGTGGGTTGATTTTTTTTAAAAGGAAATCTGCAGCTTGAAGGTATTGAAGTAATATTTCTGTAAGCTTTGTCTCAACAGGAATAAATTTATTTGTATCAACAGCAGAGCCAGATAATTCTGCTGTTGTTCTTACAGGGATCTGTTGTTTCATGGATCACATAGGGAATTCCAAAAAGAACAATCTTCATGTTACCTGACATTGTATGAGCTTAGTCATCTAAGGCAAATAACTCATCTTTGCAAGGAGCTTAGATCTCACGTAAGCTTATGTAAGTGGACAGTCTTTCCTCAGGTGCAGACGATTTATTTTTTTCAGTCATTTTTGAAATTATGTTTGGCATGCAATGTACTATTCATGTGTGGTATTTTTATTTAGTTACTTTTTGTGGTTTTTTAAGACATCTCTTTTTGTCACACACAAGTAAATGTGAAACTGTAGAGCAGTAATTATTGATTCAAGGATAGCAAAGCCCTTTGAAAGCATGTCGGTACGTGGAATAAAGGGATACTACCTGGATTTTTCACTCATCATTACTCCATATCCATGTAACTGTGAAACAGTCAAAAGCCAATCATGGTAATATTTGGAAAAAAAAGTGATAAAAATGTTGCTCAGATAAATGATTAGCATGATAAAGCATTAAGGACTTATGTTTTTCAAATAATATTATTATCAAAGCAAATAAGAAAGAGTTAATTGAAGTGAACAGTTACAACTGGATACAAAGATATTTTATAAAGAAAAATACATTTGCAATGAGAATCAAGAGGAATAAGATCTTATATCTTAGCTGCATGAATATAAAACTATGAAACACTCCAACTCACATTACTGAAAATAATTTAATGATTAAAATTCTGAAATGGGGAAAAAAGTAGAACGACAACTTTACTTGTCTGATATGGTAATTGGGTAATAAGCTATATTTTACTGCAAATCAGTTTCCTCATTCCACTTTAGAAGTACAATATAGCTCTGGCAAAGTAGTATCTTTACGGTCCTATGGATTGACATCACAAAGCCGTAGCCTTCTTTTGAAATCTATGGAACTGTGATAAATCTTCATGGCTCTCTATTCTAAAAGAAGAAAGGATTAAAGAAAGATTTTCGAGAGTGGCATATTACCTCCTCTACACTATTTGGAGAGGAAAGAATTGCATTATGTTGGGCTAGCAGTTATCAGTTTTTCCTGGGATTAATAATTAAATAGAATTTATAGCTACAGGAAAATAATGTTACGGTATAAAGATTTAAACAATGGAAAACTGCTTAAACCACGGGGTTTAAAAATGGAATTCTAGGCTATGAATATATACAGTATGTATAGAAAATCTTATTTTAAGATAAGTTTTCTTAATTGTATCCTATATTGTAGCCAGATAGAACCATAGAAAAAGAACTATAGAATAGAATAGAACTATCTTCGTTTCTTGATAAATAATGTCAAATGAGTGATAAAAGACAGCAATTGTCATTCACAGGTGCAGATCATGGTATATGTGGTTGAGTTGCTGTTCTCTAAGAAGGGAGTCTATGATTAGTACTGCTCTCCTTATAGCTCCAGGAGTCTCCATTTGGATTCTCAGGAAATTTTGAAGTAAGTGGTCTCTGGGACCAACAGAAGAAAATAAGGGGAGAGAAAGAAATATAAGAAAATATATTTCTTTCTTATATAAAATATAAGAAAATAGAGACAGAGTTTGCTTGATGCAAAACAGTAAGTGCGTTTTCAGTTGCAAGGACTGGCAGAAGAAAATCTGTGTTGTTTCAAAATCTGCGTTGTTTCTGTGATAAAATCAGTCAGGTCAGGGCTTCTCACTTGCTTGTTCTCTTGTTTTTCAAGTCAACTGGGAAATATTTCATACATGCAGACTTCTGGGATCAATTTACAAGGGGACAGAAACTACATGACTTCTGTAGATGTGAATGTTGATCCCCATCATGTCATCTGGCAATGAGTTCTCCCACTCTTCTGATTTCTGAGGTCCAGTTCAGCAACATACAAGGTCCTTCTGTAGTCCTGGATCTCTAGGATCAAAAACAATTATCTGTCTCCAGATTTATTGAAGGTAAAAATTCACAATGAGGAAATAGGTTTTTCATCATTATAAATATTTTAAATCTAGCTTTCCTTCATATTCTATTCCTGATTAGCTTTGTAAAAGGCTGTGTTTAATGTGTTCTCAGCAACAATTTTATGAAATGCTTTGATTAAACTACTAAGGCAAGAGTTTTTAATTTTGTTTTGTTTTCCTTTGCTTCTTTTGTTTCTTTTTCTTTTCTCCACCACCCCCCCCCAAAAAAAAAACAAAACACAAACCCAAACATTTAGTCTATTCTTCTCATCCACAAACAGTGGATGTCAGGAGCTATCGTCCTCCCTTATTTATCAGTGTATCAGAGACTAAAATTTCAAACAGAGACAATAAGTTGCTCATGATCACCTCAAATCTTTTTCCATATCAGAATGCACTGGCTCCACTACCAAGAGATACATCATACCTTCAGAAGTAAGCTAAAATTAATCCAACTTTAAGTATGACAGGGCTCAATAAAGCCACATCAAAGTCGTAAATCAAGTCTTAAAAATCTAACATGAATTTTTATAAGGTACTATTGCTCCTATTAAAAAATAAGCTAAGGAATATGAAGCAGAATTTAATTACCACATGTAAATATGTATGGAGTTATAATGATTACAATGCATTGATTATAATATGTTTAATTTAAAGTCTATTATTAATGACCCATGTAAAGAAACTTGAAAATTAAAGTGCATGATACTAAGACCACAGTTTTGAAAGATTCAGCTATAACAATTTTAAGATATTTTAAATAGGCATATACACTTCTTGTCTCTTTCAGACCTAGGCTTGCAAACAAAGGGTCACGTAACAAATCATCCTCTCACATAAAGCTATCGCTTCACTGTTGTTTTTCTTCCCAAGCTGGTGACATCAGCCTCAGAAAAACAGGTTTACAGGGAGTTCAAAGGATTCCAAATAAGCATGAAGAAAAATGTCTGAAAAGACTTGAAGGTCTATGTCAGGCTGCGGAAATGAACAGATATTCCTTGATCTAAAAGTAAAGCCAAAACCATCCTTAAGCACTCAGAATTAACACTCTGGTTCTTTATTATGCTGTGAACTATCCACACACAGGACAAAGTTGAGATTTTTACCCAGATAGTCAATTTGTTCCAGTCCATGTCTTTATTTCAGCTGAAGAAACCTATTATTAGCTCAAACAGCAACTTTCCCAGTTGAAAACACATGTAACATTTTAGTAAGCTAGATTTATGTCAGGTAGGTCATGAACCTTTATTGTATTCCTGTGGTAAATAACATAAACAAGCAGAAAAGCTGTTGACCACTTGCAGTGAACTGGCTCCCCTATTTCAGTTTGAAGACAGTTTAAATGAAGCAAAAACAGGAAAGCTTGCATAAAGCTGTAGAAGCCACAACAAATTGATTTTTTCCACTGCTTTTGTTACCTCTTGGAATTTCCACGATGTGAAAGCCAAACATAGTTCCAGTTGAGGTTTTTCCCTGTATTTTAAGGAGAAATTATACACTTACCACAAATATCTTTCACGTATCCAAAGTCTAAACAATTAACTGAGTAAACACTTTGCTAAAGCAACAAAATAAATATTTTTCTGCTTATAGTTGTTCTTCGTTTGTTTGCAGTAGCATTTTGCAATCTTCCAACCCACTGAGTAGGCAGTTTATATATATAGAGTTCTCTTGAACAGATCGCACTTCTCAAAGGATTATCTGTTTCATACCTGAAAGTATTACACAAAGTCTTATAATTAAGGGCACGATTTGTGAAGCTAGGCCAGCAAAAACCTTTAAATCCCTGCCATCTGCAAGCTTGTGTGTCATACTTCCTTCAGCAGTGTGGGCAATATGTCCAATCTAACTTTCCTTCTAGGACTTTCTTAGACTACTTAGAGCTATCTCAGTTGTCTAGATCTTGCTTTGCTATGTGCAGTAGAGTCATATTCTCAGGATATATCTATATTGCAATCAGAAGTGTGACACCTACATACATAAGCATACCTGTGATTGCTTTTCCCCAGCTGGCTCAAATACCAGAAAAAATGCTCCAGGATTTCAGAAGTGACTGTGTTTGTTCTCCTGAGCCCATGTGTGTTTAAAAGACAGGCTCACCTTTTTTACTTGCTAATTATATTTGACTTAAAATGGCTGAGTGTATGCAGATTTTGAACATGTATGTTGTAGTCGCACAGGCAGTTTTAGTATGACTTTAATCTGAGTTAAACAATTTCTATAAATATGCACCTTCAACTGTCAGTTCATCCCATCCTGAAATATAGGAGACAAAGAATGAAACACCATCTGCAAGGTTTTTTTCCTGCAGTGAGTATAAGGTGGGGATGATTTGCATAGATGATTAGCTTGGATCAGCTGTCTTACTTTCAGTTGGATGAAGTTAAATAAGGTGAATTTCATCCTGAATTATTAGTTTCTTTCTTTGCTGAGGTGAGTATTGAAGGTGATAGGATACGTAGTAAAATTCTGATTTCCATTGGACAGATGGGGATTGTCTTGCTTTCATCACCAGTATCCCCAGCTGCTCACCACCTCAAGCAGAGCCATGACTCTAGTTCATGCATCAAACACCAAAAATAAAAAAAAAGTTTGTTTCCATCTGGATCAGTTCCTCCCTCTGGTCATACACTTACTCGTGCTTCTACAGAGAAAAAGGATTGAGCAACCTTAGGAGGCATAAGGAAAAGGGGGATTGCAGCTGTTTGCAACTGCACAGAAGTATACTAGAAAAAAGTGACTGTAAAACCACGGTCTCAAAAATACTCCTTATTCGCATTCACTCTTGTCTGGTTTAAGTATTCCAGCAGTGAGTATACTGTCTGCTGTGAATCTCCTCCATTTAACACCGAGGGCCCTAAATTAGGATTGCAAATTCTAAATCCAGAGAAGGGACCTGGTTTTCAGAGACCACAACAGAGTATCACAATTCCACAGCACCTTTTCCGAACCTGAGCCCTGCAGCGAGCACATCTCTCCTCCCGATCTGTTTCTGATTTGGGATTGGATCGAGCCTTGGCACACTTGTGTCGCTAAACTTCATGAACAAGGATATCAAGTCATCACTGCTCCTAGTTTTACATTGTTTAAATGAAGATCCAGACGTTTATTTCCTCTTGGCAGCAAAATCTTTTGGAAGAGCCTTCTGGACCCTGAAGCAGTTCCTCTGAGTGCTCCCACAGCTGCATATAAGTGTTCCTCAGCAGCCTCCCTCCTCTCCATGTCAGCTCTTTGGACTGCAGTTCCACTTTTTAAGGAGGGACAGTTAGGCATTCTTTGCAGAAAGACGCCCTGAGTGCAGAAAGACATCAAGGTTGTACAAAGAAATGTTTCTCTCTGATCATTGACCACCACACTCATGCATCCACACATATGCATGAAGCTCAACATGAGCCAGCAATGTGCACTGGCAGCCCAGAAAGCCAACCGTATCCTGGGCTGTATCAAAAGAAGTGTGGCCAGCAGGTCGAGGGAGGTGATTCTGCCCCTCTACTCAGCTCTCGTGAGACCCCACCTGGAATACTGTGTTCAGCTCTGGAGTCCCCAACACAAGAAGGACATGGAACTACTGGAACGAGTCCAGAGGAGGGCCACGAAGACAATCAGAGGGCTGGAGCACCTCTGCTATCAAGATAGGCTGAGAGAGTTGGGGCTGTTCAGCCTGGAGAAGAGAAGGTTCCAGGGTGATCTTATAGCAGCTTTCCATTACCTAAAGGGGGCCTACAGGAAAGCTGGAGAGGGAATTTTTACAAGGGTGTGTAGTGATAGGACAAGGGGCAATGGATTTAAACTGAAAGAGGGGAGATTTAGATTAGATATAAGAAAGAAATTTTTTACATTGAGGGTGGTGAGGTACTGGAACAGGTTGCCCAGAGAAGTTGTGGATGCCCCATCCCTGGAGGTGTTCAAGGCCAGGTTAGATGAAGCTTTGGGCAACCTGGTGTAGTGGAGGATTTCCCTGCCCATGGCAGGGAAGTTGGAACTAGATGATCTTTGAGGTCCCTTCCAACACTAACCATTCTATGATTTCTATGATTCTATGATTCTATGATTCTATGATTTAAAACCAGAACAAAAATTTGACAGAACAGGGGATTCTGTTGTAGAAAATTTTTTTAACTTTTATTTTTCATTTACTTTCTGCCATCCCCCTTTCCCCCGGGAAAAGTGTTTCTGGAATAGTGGGCTATATGTTCTCTTCTCTTTCTTTGGCGTGATGTTATGTTTCAAAAAAGGAAAATGCTGGAACTTTGCTGCTGTGAGATTTTAATTAACACATTCCCATTTCAAACAAATCTGCTAATTTTTTATTATGAAAAACAGGACTTTGTCTTAGTAAGTCGGTTATGACAGGCATCCTCAGCCCTAACAATTATTTTTCACTATTTACAAAAGCTATTTTTAAAAGTAACTTGCAATTACATTAGTAAAGCAGTTTAGCAGACTAAGCATATATTAAATGAGTGAGCACAAATGTTTAATCTGGAATGATTTACAAGGAGATCCACATTTAATTTTTTCTTCCAATGCAATGTTCCATAGTCTTGATCTTTGTACTTGCGTATGTCAAAATAACAGAAGTTAATCTTTAAAATGAATAGAAAAGCAGAAAAATCCAAATTCTTTCTCTGAGTATTCTTACATATGCTTGCAGGTGTTTTATACGTGTGCATGTTTATGCATGTGGTAATGAATATAAATGTTTCTGATGGTGGGAGTTTACAAGGAATGTGACTCATACACACGAAATGTTGATTATGTGTATGTTTGTTAACATTCATTTGTATGAGCTGCAATGCATGAATCAAAGCACTTTAATCTACAAAGATATTCCACACAACACAGCTTGGTTGCCATAGCATTTATCATGCAAAGTCTAGCCCCAGTTCATTGCTGAATTAAATAATACATCTCCAAGCAGCTATATATACAGCACAAATTCTGTAATATATTCTGTGGCAGAAAACCCATGTCAATATAGCAGCCATTCCCACCTCAACAACCACAGAATACTTTTTTTAAAATTTATACAGTCATGTCTGGGATGCAGAGAGCAGCAGCTCTTCTGCCTCTTATGTATACATATTTCTGAATTTTTGGCTCTTTTTTGCTTAATTTAGAGCTTAATTGAAATTGCTTTTTCTATTGCTCCCTCATCTTCATAGTAGCTAAATAACGGGCATAATTTTCCTCATTCTCTTACATAATGTGTGCTCTCTTCAAGTCAGAATCTGCACTATATTTTTACAGGGCCATTAAATATTAAAGGCTAGGCAGATCACCTCTGACACTTTTGTAATCAGGAAGATATGGCAAGTGGGATCACAGCCTTGGTTGTGGGACGTCTAAATTCAAGCTGTCATTCTGCCTCTGATTTCTTGTATGGCCTTTGACATGGCCATTAAGAGCATCTAAGCATCAGTGCATGATACTCATCTTCTGTAATGATGGACAGAGATGTGCCATGCAACACTACTGGAGAAAACAAGCTTTAAAATCTTCCCTTTCCTAGAATTTAGGAATAAGAAAGCATGTCTACATAAGGAAATGAAGCACAATCCAGAAACAATCAGGACAGCACTAACGATCTCTAGGTTTTCGTGGTGCATCCTTTCATGCACATTTTAAGAGAAAGCTACAAGCACTATGAAGTTTTGAACTGGAATACAATTATGGAAAAGTTTGAGCCATGTTCTACGTCATGTAAGAAACCTGGTATTGAACTTAAGTGAAGAACATCTAAACCTAAGTGGGGGTTAAGCGTGCTAAAAGTCTGAAATATTCATGCTGATCAAGGTAGAAACATCTGGTATCTCAAGTAGGATGCGGTTCTTGGGTTGCAGGAGTGCTTCTGGCTTTCATCTCCTAAATTCTGCTACTCTGCCATGTCAGGCATCTGAATCATCTCTGAGACAGTCGTAATTTTTAATACTTGTGTTTGTCAGTACCAACTGAAAAGTGGCAAAAGATCTGTATTGGTGTTTTGTATCATATTATGACACAGATGACATAATTTGGTTTTAAACGGGGAGTTTATCTTAAAAGTGGTTTCTCCATATGAGACACATAACTCACCTACTGAAAGATGTGGTTGGGAAGGAGAAGAAAACACAAAAATAGTCTGCAAATAGCATTGAGAAAGAATGCTCCTTGTATATATCAAAGGTTCATTACACAGATTAAGGGATCATTATCTAGCAGCAACACATGTGCTTTGCCAGAAGTTTAGAAAACTTTTTTTGCCCAAATGACATAGAATAAGATTTATGAGAGGGGAATAGCATGTTCTGATTACACCAGATGAGACAGCAACAGACATCAGTTTAGAACATTAATTCTGACAGGCACAGTGGCTGAGCGATACTTGAAGCTGTTGCATTGAACTAGGTTATATTCCCAGATGTAACCTTGTATGACCTCAGTTGAAGTATTAAAAAAATAAAAGCAAGAAATTTTGCTTTCTTCTCTTCTGTTCCATGAATTTTGTGGGCATGCACAGAGTAACGGTTTTGAAGCAAATAAGAGGTAGGATAGGTGCAGATTTAGACTTTATCGTCTACTAGCTCGGATATATTCTTTTATAAGCTATAGGATATCCTGAGGAAAACTGTGCTCATTCTCCTATTAGTACCAGTAAATGGATACTGAAGAAGAAGAGGTCAAATTCACATGTACTGCAGAACATGTCACTTACAAACATTGAGAGGTTGGGGTATCAATCATTTCTGCCAACTCTCTACCCTTTATTACATATTTGGAGGGGGAATATGGACAAAAAGAACAACTTAGAGTTTGATTTCTAGGTTATTAAATTAACACGGGTGTTGGAAGTCAGGAAAGGAGCAGGAATAATGGAGCAGCAATACTATTATTTCTTATTTAATTTATATTTTAGGGATTCATCTATATAAAAAAATATTCTTATGATCCATAATTTCATCAAAATTAACTTTAATTCTACATAAATTCTGCTCTTAGAATGTGAAATTCTTGATCTGTCTTTATAATTTGCTAAGAAATTTATCTGCCTTCTTTGAAAAGACACAATCATTTGTCAAAACAATTCTGTATTGGTTTTATTTATCCTAGCTATTGCCTATAAATCAGGGCATATTGATTTATATGAGAGCCAGCTAACACTGATATACTCCAATAACCTTAAATTAAAAGAGGAGTAGAGCATGAAGAAATATAGTTAATTGCAACAGATCATATCATTAGGCCAAGCAGTGCAGGTTCAAACATCCCTCTGCACACAGAAGGGAAGAAATAAAAATGCTAGGTAAGTGAGAAAAACATGACAGAAATGAGATCTAAAATAATGTTGATGGCACAGTCTTTTAATAAAATTCTCTTTTTCACAACGTAGATTAATTTGTATTCCTTCCTGGTGGTTCATTATAAACTTGTGTCATTCCCTCTTCTGACATCATCTTATCATTTAAAGAGCAGCTTTCCAGTAGTCCAAAGAGAGCACCTTAAAATAGCCATGCAAATGTGGTGACAGGAATAAAGCAGCAGATCTGAAATATTTACTGTCAATCATTTGCATTCCAGCTGTACAGTGTCTAAAACATTGTAAACATTTGTTTGGAAACATTTGTGTGTGATAAATATAAACAATAAAAATAAAATGCTTCTTTAAATAAGACCACTTGCTGAATTGTTTAAAAACAAGTGAGGAAAAAAAAATGTAACGTGTTTAGAACCAGACATTTTTATAAGAGTCAGTTTATCAAAGCGTCTGATATAATGAGAGAAAAACATTTCTACATTCACTCTAAACCCAGAGAAAATTCTTAGAACTTCTGCTCCTCCTTTCAAATCACAAGGAATTAGAAATAAAACCTTATTCTCACATACACAGCCAAAATCAAGGCATCCAAGAATTGGTCTGTTAGACTTACTAGGAAAGAGTATAAACTGTACTGGTATGTATGCCAGTTTTGGTTTTTTTTACTTTTGCATATTACTGAAGCTTATAATCTATCAATGTTTAAAAAAAAAAAAAATAGAAAAACAGATTTATGTAAGCTCAATGTCCTGCAAACACACTTCTCATTTTATAATCAGCCTTAAACTCAGATCAAAAGGTTTTGATGTTTATTTTTTAAACATATCTGTATTCTTCTTACATTTTTGTCTTGAAATAATGGGTGTTCATCATGCTCTACTGTCTTTAATGGTAATCTGTCTTTGTTAAATTGAGTTAAATTAAGTAATAATTACTTCTTAATTTAAAAGATTCAAAAGCAATAAAAATCCACATACTGTGAGCCACAAATTCCTTTCTTACATTTTATGGTGAAATGCTTATGAAGTCTCTTTTACATATACATTGAGGTTGGGAGTTGAGATTATACTGATATGGTATGGCTCTCAGGCTAAGATCAAAATCATCATTGCTTATATATGAATGTATCGATGAGGAAATGAGGAATGAAAGCTTTAGCTACATGAGGAGCTAATGATGCAAGCCTCAGTAGCCAGGTGACAGCCATGCAAAGCAATCAACATGCACAGTGACATTTTGTGTCCACAGGAGATATGTGCAAATGAGCCAGAATGTATTGGCAGCAGGAATTAGTAATTTATAATTCATATATCAACACAGCAGTTAGATTCTTTCAAAAGGAATGGGCAACATATCACATTAGATGCCCATCTGTGTGAGTCACAGGAGACTTTCCTTAGATGGGTGCAGGGTCTAGTTTGAGGTAAGGAAGAATGGACGAACTATCAATCAGAGCAGTTTTACTTATTTATCTCAAGGACAATATCAAAATTTAAATCAATCGATATTTAAACACCTAGTTGTTTTAATGTCTGCTAAAATCTTAAGGCATTGTTTCCCATTAAGGACCCAAGCTATGTGTCCCGTGAAAAAGAAGGGAGGGCTCAAGATGCAGTAATATGATATTTCCCTTCATGACATAGGTATACAGCTATTTCTCTTGGAAGGCAGGGGTTAACAATGAAGGAAATTAAAAAATATGTCAGCGTTACTACATGTAAGGGAAAATGGATTATGATTTTTGTTTATGTATATTGTATGCAGGAAAAGAATTAAGATATTTCTCATAATATTTGCAATTGTTTTGTGTTCAATGTGTATTTCTAAAAATCTAAAATTAAACGGTTAAATGATAATATTTACTTTTTTTTTATTCAGCATACTTCTTATAATAGATTTGTGTGTACATACAGTAATGAATTATTTATATTTATTTTAAAAGAAAAAGTTGAGCTAGACCTTGGGGATATTGTCTTCTTTTTATCTTCTTCCCCCCTCCCCCGCCCCCCCCCGACCCGAGGAAATGTAAAGTCCTATACTCACTTTAAAAATATATCAGAAAAATGTAGTAGCAGACATTTAATACAACCACTCCAAAGACCATCTTCCTGACATAAATTTTTCATATGCAGATCATCTTTTATTTCTACAGACTATACATAATGACTAAAATCAATTGCAGTGACCCAAACCAACACCCGAGTTGTGCCCGGTAATCCTTCCAGAGGCAAAGGGGCTCAGTCACCACTAAGGTCTCTTTACTACCCATGATTCTGATACAGCACCTCTACTGTCTCTTTCTCTTTCTTCTGTACTTCAGTTTACTATTTAGTTTGTAGTTCATCATGCTCTTTCTTTCCTTTTGTCTTTCTTTCATTTGCTTTCTTCTCTTTCTTTCTTTCTGCTTGTTCACCCACCCTCTCCAGCTCTCCCTCTCTCTTTTGATTTAACCTGTTTAATCAAAGGAGATTATTTAATTTATTTAATTCCTGATCCTAGTTAGTTCCATGATCCAAGACCCTCTTTTCACCTGTTTAAAGGCCTAAAATGACTGAAAACTAGTTGCTTGATCTGCTGAAATCTGTTCTGCCATGTTAAGTGGGGAAGAAAAACTCTCCCGATAGATTTCTGAAAGCTATTCAACACACAGCTTCTTCTCAGAACAGGTCTGTAAGAAAAGGAAAGCTGGAAAGCAGCTGCACCTCCTTAATATGTCAGCAGGGACTTTATCAGATCATCCAAGTGGCTGTAGAGACTGCTTCTTGATTGAGTTATTTATTTAGTGCTCTGATTTCCCAAAAACTCACCAGTCAATTTAAGTTCTGTCCTTACTCTAAGAAAATGGAATGCAAGGAATGTGCTATATCAAGGCTTGCATATTGTCTGCCTGCTTAGGAGGAAGAAACCTTCCAGGAAAGTAAGTAATCAAAGAAATTTACTAAGACATCTACAGTCAAACTAAAATTTATATCAATATCCACTTCATAAGTGTAGGTCTGTATACAGTCTGATACCAGTTCTCAACCGAGCTAATCTACAACATTTAATATCCTGGTCTTGCACAGTTTTACATTTATTATTATGCCAGTGAAAAAACCTGTGCCGTTATCCAGGAAACAATTAGTATAAACAGCAGCAATTAATCCATCATTTCTAACATAACTCTCAACAACTCCTGGCACGAATTAAATTACCTGTGCAACCAATATTTGAACCATATAATAACAGATAAGTATGGGTTCATTTAAAAGAAATGAGAGAAACACACGAACACTGCCCACCAGCACTGTGGAGTACATGTACTTCTAGTCATATGAGAAGGAAAAAGCAACACTGCCACAGAAATCCATTATCTATGCATCAAACCATGGAAGAAGCCATAAGCAAATCTGATCCTTATCGCAGCACCTTGACACCTGTCATAGATTTTCTTGCACCAAAAGTGGCTTATTGGCTGCAATACAGAAAAATTCACTTTTTTAGGCTCCTCAAAGAAATATGACAGTCTTTACTTGATTGCTCTCTCTCCCTGACAAGAGTGGGTTGAGAATCTAAGGAGGAGTGTGTTACAGTCATCTATAGATCTTTGGTGTCATACAGCCAAGGACCCAGCTTGGTACTTCCTGATGTATGTTGATACTTTTCATTTATCCTTATTAACAATGGATCCTGGCAGCTCTATGGATGAAGAGTAAAAAATAGCTTCTTCAACAGATACCAGAGCAAGAAATGTGCTCAGGTGGCTTTCCCAGTTCAATCTCAATGTTGGAAAGGGAGTAAGATATGGTTAGAAGATGTCAGCTCCTTCTGACAAAGTTTTCAAATTAGCACTGTTTCTACACACTCCCATCAAAGAGATTCTGGGCTGAAAATTTTTGTGAGTGGAGCAATGAGTCTGAATTTCCCCACAGATACTTATATAATTATTTGGTTGACACATGTTCTTCTCACACACTCAGGAATACTTCCTTTGGATATTAGACCAGAAATGTACATTTCTATTTATCCTCATGATCCCCAGGCTTTTGAGAGTCTTGAACTGAAATTCAGCAAATGTCATCATAGCAGCACAACTCTAATACTGTTGATGCTTAGACTTGATTAAGCTGTTTATAGGGAAAGCAGTCCTCCTGGTGGATTTTGCTCACCTGCTGCTTCAGAACAGTGGCCAGGTGGCTTCCATGAAGAAAAACTGCTTCGAAGCTGTTTATACTGTTTATTTTCTGAAAAACCCCCACAAAAACCTTTAGTGAAAGAGATTTAATAGGTCTTTGAGATACCTTGCATTACCCATGACCTCTGCAATCAGCACCACCAGCAGTTTCTAACTGTGCTAATCAGTGGTAGTGAGTGTAGATTACATACGGTTGTGGTTTCATTGAGTAATTTTCTGATGCAACCTGTCTGGGATTTCTTTTCCTTATGTGATGAAATTTCTAAAAGGAATTATCACAGTTTTCCACCATTTGAACAACATTTTTTTCCTGAGGAAATAATTTTAATCTCAGCAGTGCTGCTGTTGGCTCACACAAACTTTCTTTTGCTATGATAACAGTGTTCTTAATGGCTTTTATATGAGCCTAAAAAATATCAGAAACCTTTCAGCTTCTTAAAAATATTCTATTACTACCCTGAGTTTCTTCTGCATCAGCCTTTTATGTTGACCAGTTTCTGAATCCTCTCTTTCAACATTTTGGTACTCAAGATAGGCATAGTCCTGATCTAACCATGTAATATTCCTTTCACTTAAGATGGTGGAAGTAAACAGAAAAATATTCTGACTTGGTAAATAATTCGAACCACAGAGAGAACACATAGATTTTGGTACGTATCTGTTGTTAACGGTACCAGATATGTCCATTCTTGTAAACAGCAATGTGATTATATTTCCACTACTGCAAGAGCATTGTAATACACCTGCAAAAGTTTTCCTTTATAAAGACAATCAGAAATCCATTGATGAGTTAAAAGATCTTCTTTTTTCCCAAATTTTGGACTAAATCTTTACAAATCAGTCACAATTCAATAAATGGTCTAGACTCTAGTTGCAGTACCACTTTGGGCTTGTAATTTACCTGATACAATGATACTTAGTTTGAGAGTAAGATTCAAGAGAAAACAGTTTCAGTTTGGGAAAAAATCTCAGATATATTTCATGGTAAATATTTTGGGTAGTTTTTATATTTTTTGTACTTGTCCTATTGTACAGATACAGCTGAAGTGAAACTAAACCTAATGAACACTTATTTGCACTGGGAATTGAGACTACTTCAAACCTATGGAACTTCAAACTATGAAGGTTTTTCTTTTTTTTTTTCCTTCTCATTTTGCTGTAACTACTTATCATTACTTGGTCTGAATATTTAAATAAGCATAAATCTTCTGAGACCAACTTTTTCTTTCCAAACTGTGAATACAGCAATAGATTGGTAGACTGGTGTTCAGGCTTGATTTCCGATCCAAAACCATTAACTTCAATGGCCTTTGGATCAGACCCTTAGAGATCTTGTTTTCAATATCCTCTTTCAGTATTATGTACTGCATAATTAAGTGCAGACTTAAAACTGACCCCTGCGTCCTCTGCTCATTATTCCTTTCCAATTTAATATGTTTCCATGCATGGCTACCTTTTGTCTCTTGCTCTTTATCCTGTTTTCTATGTAGCACCTTGTCTTATCTGTGACTCTTTACCTAGTTAGTAATCTCTGATGTGGAACATTGCCAAATGCTTCTTGAAAATCCAAGTGTATTATATCTAAAAAATTTCACTCATCTGTCATGTCAGTGTTATCTTCAAAGAATTCTAACAGGTTATTTAAACACGACCTTCCTTAACTGAAGCTATTCTGGCCACCTTTAATGAACTATACTTTAGCAGGTATTCTCCTACTGACCTCTATCAAGATTTTTTCCCTAAAGCTTATATTAAACTATGTGGCCTAAACTTCCTTGTTTTGTCTCTTTTTTTTCTAGTAATGGACTTATATTTCTTGCTTCTCTGTCCTCAGAAATCTCTTTCATGTCTACTGAACCTTTAAACTATACCATCTAAAGGGTCACCAACACCTTATTTTGTTGTTTCATGAAATATATTTATATGTGAAAGACATTCAAATCTATGGATAGCTTTGGTTCCTGTTGACTGTGTTACTACAGAAGAATTTATAAAAATACTATGTTAGTAACTACACAAACATAAGCATACAGTAAACATTTACAACTTACCTAAATGAGCAAGGAAGGTTTGGGAGGAGAAAGGACGTTGAAGTCACAAGTTACATCTGTCACGGATGGGCAACAGATTTGGGGATTCTCACATGCCTGGCAATTAGTTCTAACCAGGTATAACCCTCCCATATATATGTGGAGGTTTTTTTTCCAAATCATTGCCTCTACTTGGTTTAGATCCCTGCTGAATAAATAATATTTACTTAAATAGCACTTTCCCCTTTAGTATAAAAAACCCCAAATCTATAGCTCTGTGCATATTCTGCCATTTCTTCATTCCCATAATGTTCACTGGCATTCCTTTAAGAGTTTGGATAATTTTATATTTTAACTAGCTTGGTTGCAGTAGATAGTTAGAAATTCTACTCTCATTTAAAATTATTTTCCCTATAAAAGGAAATTTGGACTGGATAAAAATTGGCACAAGATATTTTCATCTGTCCCTTGGAATATTTTGAGACTTCAAATTTCTAATATACTGGCAATTATTCTCAAGCCTTATATCAGTGAATATTTGAGCATAGCCCCAGCAGGAGAAAGCAAAAAAAAGTCATAGGAAAAAAAAACCCACACTTTTCCCAAGTCAGTATAGGTTTCAGCATTGGGCTGTTCCAACAGGCATTTTTTTTTTTTTAAATGATAAATTCCATTCTAGAGATTACAAACTTTTGCCTTCTAAAATGTTATCTCAAAAATAGTGTGCAACTCTTCTTGCTACATTTTCTCCAAAACATTATGAAAAGATTTCTGTGTTTGAAAAAACGAAGAAAATTCAGGAAATAATTAAGTTCATTCCTCATAGAAGTCAGAGTGACAGAAGTCAGTAGTTTTATAGATTTTTCAGAAAAATTGTAATATCATCAAAATATGATCAAAATCTGCAAAGCTTATGAGGAAGCTGAATGGGGCCTATCTAACTCTGTCTAGTGAAATCTATGACCTAGTAGTGTCTGAGTAGCTTCAGACTCTCCACCAGCTCTGAACCTGAAACTGCTTCAGTAATAAGGAGTATTGGACCTGATAGCTGGTTTGAATAGATGTGTTTCAAATAAGAGAAGCGTTGGTAAAATCCCAACGCTTCTCTTGTTTGGGATTGTGAAGACAAGCAAGAGTCAAACAAAAATTGTAACAACTATAAAATCGTAGTACAGAGTTTCCAGCACAGAAGACCTCTTGGATGACAGGATTTTCCAAAACAAGACTCAAAAAGGCAACAGAATCCTTATGACTCAACTGCGAGGAAGCATCTGTGACAATACGTGACAGTTAAAAAAGACAAATTCTCAACAGACTGTTGCACACTAAAGGAGGAGAAAGTCTTGATTAGTAAGACAGAGAAATCTTTCTCTCCATGAAACAGGAAAAAGGAATCAAGACAATGGGAAGTCTACTTGAATATAGGCTAGGTATGCATTTGAGCTGTGCCTAGTTCAAAATAGGGCACTCCACAGGTCTTGACCGTTACCTTTTTGCTCACACTCTGTCCATGAACATTGCTGAGTTATTGAAACTCATATACACAGGAAAGAAAATGTAATGTAGTTGCCTTATTGTGGTCACGGATAGAACGTAGTGCAATTGCAGTGCAAGGAAGGTTTCATTTGAGTTTTTTAAAACAAACAACATAGTATCCCAAATAGACAAAACCGTTCAAACTCATGTGGTTATCTCCTCAGATCAATATTTTTCATGCAGTGGAAGACGAAGTCCCTGAGGGAATCACAGTGTAGCAACAGTTAGCAACTGTTGACTATTTAACAGAAACTCTCGTCTGGAAATAATCAACTGTAGAAGAGAGAGTAGAGAAGCCTGGATGGTGACAAGTAGTCTTGAAAGTAAATGGTTGCCTGGTACTATTAGAGAGGAAAGATAATTTGACTACCTGTCCTCTTAGCAAGAAATCTTGCAAAGACCATGTGAAGTAGATACTTCAGTGTTTCAGTGAACGATGTTTAACAGTCAGAATATTTCAGTTCACCACCTTGCTTTTTTTTTTTACTACTTTAAAGGTATAGTAGTCATTTGATTACTGACATATGTGTCTCTCTGTGCTGCTGATGGCTGTATTTTGTATGTTCTGACATAAAGCTTTTGATGTATAAATAAGTAGATTTTGAATGTTATTTGCACCATCTGTAATGTCACTGTGTATCTTTTCTCCCTTTTCTTAGAGTGCAATAATTCAGGGTTTGACATTACAGAGATTCAGGTTAACGCTACAAGTAGTGCAAGGTTTTAGAGACATTTTACTGCTATTCTTTTTTTCCACCTTGTACGTCTTGCAGCCTGTACTATTTAAATAGTGAGTTGTTCCCACACAGAGCAGTGAGAAGCTGTTACAAAGATGATGCTATCTCCAGCAATGCTTTATGGAGAAAAGGAAAAAAAATCCATTTCCTCAAGGTTTCTCCACATTTCTTCCCAAGGTTGCTATAGTTTGTTTCATTGTCAGCTGAATTCTTGAGCATCTATATGGTAGATTTAGATGTTCTCAAACATTTAATTTTTGAGTAGGCTCAGTTATCAAGCTATTTTTCGTGAGATAAGTAGTGTGAATCATACAACGTATTAAATAGAACAGGACAAAATAAAAGAAGATACTTCATAGTCTATCCCACAAAAAAAGTATGCCTACAAAATCATCCTGTTCTCTGTGCAAATGTAATGCCACCATCATCATCATGTCCTAGGTACTCAATCCAACTCAGTCTTTCGTGATTTCTTTAAGTCCTTCTGAATGTTTCTGGTCAAGTCAATTTTCATGGTAATAAAATATTTTTCAAAAGCCAGTACTTTAAGCGGTTACACCATTTATTCCATAATAAATTGTTTCTTGGAAAATGCTATTTACAAGCTGAGTTTCTTTGCTCTGGGCTCACTGCCACCTCATTTTGGCTTGCTTCATAGGACTCTGCATTTAAATATGGCTATAAATTGGTATAAATCTCCTGTAAGATTCTCCTATAGCTCTCCACCCAGAAATACAATCTATTTGCCCTCTTCAGCTTCTGAGAAACAGCACACCACTCAAATACTCATAGAATGTGTCCTTCATTCAACGGAGATAATTAGTTTCAGTTACTTAAACTGAGCAACTATTTCCCTTCGAAGAGGATATTGTATTTGCCTAATTGCATTTAAGTGCTAAACACTGTAAAGGATAATGTTTCCTGAGAATGGAATTTTTTTGTGCCTTTTCTAGTAGAAGGCTAGCTGCCTGTTACAAGGGTCAATAGAAAGCTACAGACAGTTTGGGTAAGAGATGAAAATTTACAGATCACTGAGCACAAGCACATTTTTTTCTCGAATGCCTCACAGTGAATCTTTCCCATACAATTCATATCCTTATCACATGCACTAAGTAAGCATGAAAGGTAAATTGTTGACTTTCTATCATGTTATGAAACAATCAAGACTGAACTGAGCTAAGTGAGAAAGATACTAGTCTGCAGATTTCTGTAAAAGACCTACTGAGACATCAACCCCACCAGCCTTTTTTTTTTTACTTCATTTCGCTGTCTTAATTAAAGAGCCCTTTCCACTAGCTTGTTCCAGCAAGACATTCACAGTGCAGATGCTGTGGTTTCATTCCAGTCAGAACAGAGACATGCTACTCAACTTTGCCTTTAATTTTTGGCTAAACAAATAGGCAAACAAACAGTAGATGAAACTAATGGAGAGCTTAATTATATCTATCCATCAAGCCCTAAATTTGCTTCCTTTCAAAATAGCAGGCAGTCTTTAAATCCAAAAGGACTGATGGCAAGATACCAAGTTTAAAATTCTCCCTCTGTCATAGGCTGTTTTACTAATTATCCAGATTCCAAGGCAATCATACAACCGTAATCATTCACCTCACGCCTGGAAACATAAGTCTTGTTCTTTTGATGAATATTTATAAGACAGTGTAAAGCAGTCTACTTTCTTTTCCCTTCAGGCAAGACAATTTGGAGTTCATCAATATGTATTACCAAGGACTTTTATAAAAGGCACTTCAAAGGAAATTCATCAGGCATTCCTTTTGTCTTGATTTCTGTTAGACTGATACTTCCTTTTGACAAGTATCAATAAATTATCCTCTGATGGCTAGAAACTTGATGTCTTATTCAGAAGCTTCCTCACACAGCAAAATCTGGTCCTTAAGTTTCCAATGAAATTTTTAGCATCTAGCTTCTAATTTAAGGATAAAGGAGGACAGAGGAAGCAAATGAAGGACAAAATAATCAATGTGTTTATGCAGTGGTTCTATGACATGGTTTGCTTTCACAGATGACAGGAATTTGCCAGTTAAGAATTTCCATGACCTACATTTCTTGTTACTTTCTCCATTTGACTTACGACCATATTTGGAATTCCTTAAAAGAAAAAATGAGACTCTTAGTCCCCAGTGCTCAGACTGAACAATAAGCAAATTAAAACCAGATTAATGCAGATATATAGTGTTGAATGACAGAATGTCTATGTCCCAGTTGGTTATTACTTTTCCTCCTTTGGATGCTGGCATAAGGGCTCATGTTTCTGGGAAAGAAGGATGGGATCTTAGAGTAGAATAGAAAAAAAAGATGCTTTTCTGATTAATTTGCAATAAAAAATATTTTAATGTTGCATATTATTTTCTTTCCACATTTAAAACTAAATATTATATTTGTGATTATTTATTTACTTAGCCAAATACGCATGCACAAGCAAACTATCATGGAACATACAAAAATGTAGAAACTAGTATCTGATTATAAAGTAAATGCCGGTCTGTGCAGTAATGGGGAAAATAATGGGGAAAAAAATCATAGTTTAACATTTTCTGGGTTTTTTTTGTTGTGTTTTTTTTTTTAATAAGAAATTGAATTATTGTAAGAATATCTTATGGATGTTTGTGTCAATAGCCACTTTAGCTTTAAAAGGAAGGCAAGCATTTCCACAAGTAAAAGTGAACTCTCCAGTTACGTTGCACTGTAGTGAACCCACATACCATGATCAGGCTGGTCTCAGTTCCTTGGCAACAGAGGCAGCATCCTGAAGGTTCGGCCACTTTGGTCTTCAGAAAAGTGCATGTAGCAAGTGCCCAGTCCTACCATGGCTCTTACTATTCTTTTGAAATAAAATTTCTTGTCAGAACACAATCCACAATTGTGGGTCTAGTTTGTGTGTGTGCTGGGGAAGGTGAGAGACAATGGTCTTTGCTCTCCTTCTAAAACACATATATCGTAATGAACATTTCAAAAGGTTGCACATTTTTTTGAATATTTCTGAAGGAACCTGGGAAAAATTAGTTTCCCTCTGCAGCTGTTGATAAGAAAAGTAAAGGAAAATTAACTTGACTGCTAACAAAGTTTATCATTTAAATTGAATTTATCCGTGTCAAGATGTAAACTGCACAAGGGACTTTCTGAACCCTCCCGCAAAAACAGACCTAAAAAACCAGCCAATTTTCCCTTTTAAAATAGAGACTTACAATACAAAAAGATACAGACAGCAAAAGAATTGGGGAAGGAACTGCACAGAGCAGCAATTGTATGGAGATACCCTGAAAATGAACTGATAGACTTTTCAACACTGGATTTGAGTCCTACTTAAAACTTTCTTTTTATCTTCTGAGGGTACAGAGACATCTTGTAAATCTGCAGTAGGTAATAAGAATCTGAAGTAACTGAATATGAAAAAAAAAATACAGAAGGTATTTGCTGTCGTGAGTAATATTTTATGAGGTAGAACTAACTTCTGTGTATCTGAAAAGTAAAGTAACTTGATAGAAGAAGGTAATAGAGACTGTGATGGCTGATACTTATCAATTGCATAGTACTTCAACTAAAAAAAGTAACATGCCATGGCACATGAACAAGGTTTACTATCCCGAATTGGCAAGTTGCTGTGCCTTGATCTCAGCTAAATTGGATTGTTTACCAACGGAAATAGGGGTAAATTAATTTACTCGATCTTCCTCTGAAAAAAAAAAGGCCCCTTGTTTTCCTCATAAATATGTTCTTTGTACCACATGAAGTGCTTAAAGTTTAGATTTGAAAAGCTGGCTATTGTGGGCGTCTAATTAGAATAACTCACTGTCTAAATCATTGTGTTTAATATGTTACTCTGAATAAATATTTAATATGCTACCTCAGGTGTTCCTGTCTTAGGATTTTGATATCTATTTCCTAATTACAGCAGAGCAGTTGTAATACTGAAGCTTATGCCATGGTCAGTAGAATTTCTAAGGAAAAGTTCAACATGCATTTTAAAATATTTATGCAAGGTTAAACTGTCAAGACATGAAAATTCAGGATGAAAACAGGTAACTATCTCCTCATGCTACTTCTGTTGAATAAGTGCATACTAATAGATGGATGAAACTTCCCGAGGGTTTGGTTTAGGACAGGCAACATTTCTTTCAAGCCTCGATTACAAAAAAAAAAAAAAAAAAAAAAAAAAAAGACAAAAAACCCCAAAACCCAAGCAGTACATGTGAGGGGAATGACATATGACAGTCAGCCTCCTGGGATATTATCTTCCTGAACTTCTGATGCTCCTGACATCATATTTTCAATTCAACACAAAGTTTTAATGTCAGCAACAAGAAACAGCATCCCTGAGTGACCCTTGAATGAAAACACATAGGAAGTCCTATATCTTGCAGTTTTCTTTCACATGTAATTCTCTATCTTGCCTAATCTTTCTTTGGCATCATGATTTTTACAATCAATTTGACATACTCAGCTTCAGATATCAGAGCAGAAGATTTCTGTTTCCTCCTGGTTCTTTGTCTCCCAGGAATGGTATGCTCCAGTGCCTGGCTCCAGGAGCTGTACCACTTCAGCCTGAGGAAAATTTGAAACCTAGTTTGGCTGTGTTAAACACTTCTACTTAATGAAATATTTTAGGCTGTGAATCCCCCTTTTTTTTTTTTTTTTCAGTGACACAACTCTGAGCCTGATGAGGTGTGGACTGAGGATCACGTTCACTCGGTGTTTTCCTTTGATGGGTTTACATGCTTACTATGTAAATAGATTGCAACTTCTAGGCTTTGACTCTATTGTCTCCATCCACCATATATGGATCTAAGGTGTCTACCTGAGCACAAAAAACTTGCACCTTTTGTGAATTTGGGCTGAGTGTTTCATAAGTATTCCTGCAACATAAAGAAAAGGACTGAGAAGGAAGCAGTACCTATAACATGACTAAATCGATCCCAAGTTAAAGATGAAAGCTTGTCTTATTAAATCTATAAATCTTGTCCTGTTATTTAGGACTTCCAACAGAGTTGGAAGCTAGCTGGTATAAATATCTTTCCCACCAAAAAAAAGATGTGAACAAGACCTGGCCATCATCACAGCTCTGAAACCACTTGCATGTGAAAGTTTGTAAAACAGATAATCATAGCGCATACGGCTATCCATTTGCTGATTTTCACACTTCAGATTATACATTTACAAGTATGCAAAGACAAGAGGGATGCTGGGTCAAATGCCTTTTTAAAGTACGTATCAGGGTGTCTTCTTTTAGTGATAAGTAACATCCACTTATCACAGTTTTAGTGAAAAGTAACATTCCTTCATTAGTCATGTTCAGTTGCCCAAGCCAAACATAGAAGAAAATAAAATTTAAAATATCAGAATATGGAAAATAATTATGGTAAAATTCTGCCTTCATATTCCAAAGGTTTTGTATTTACTGTTCCTTTTTATGTTATATTCTAGAGCCTCTGCATCAACAGGTTGCATATCTGGAAAAGAAAGAGCAGAAGACAGTTTCATGCTACTTTTCCTTCCACTGGAATAGTTAAAAGCTCACTAAATCAGAAGTACCTGATGTAGGTGACTTATTCTGAATATCAGGGCACTTCTCCTTTGTATCAGCTTTTGAAAGCTGAACAGTTACTTTTGTGGCACATGAAGACAAGAAAGGAGATCTTCTGAACTCTCTTGCTTGCAAAATGAGACATAGTTTTCAGATTACCTCTAGGGTTTTTTTATACTTGTCAATATAAAGAATAGAAAGCATGTGAACCTGTGAGAGTGAGTGGGTGTAACCATTTATGACAAGAAGAGAAAGAGGCTACCTTTCTATTTTGGAAATTGTGCATTGAAAACCTTTTAGAGTAATTTCTGCAAAAGTGTGATGTCTGTCTTCTGTCAGGACTGTCTCAGACACCAGTAATGTAATGAATTACTACTTAATTACTAATAAGTTCTACTTATGGAGAGAGATTTCCTTACCCTTTGCAAGTTTGATATCTCTGCTATGTTCTCATGCACATAGTGATGAGTTTTCTCCTCAGAAAGGGGAGAAACAGCTGCCTCTTAAGGGGCATTTTGCTCAATGACAATGTGTTATGAATTTCAGATTAGAGCAATATGATTCCAAGCAATGTCTAAGATGCAAAATACACATATATCTGCTAAAATACAAAAGATGCAGATCATAGGTTAATTTTTTACATCTTGTAGTACATATATTATTTTCAAGTTCATGGGTACTTGGTGGGCCAGCATATCACATATACAGAATGAACAGCTCTGAGCACTATAGTCTCACAAAGGAACAGATGGGGATATTCAGGACAGTAGAAAACCCATAATACTCAATGTCTTCATATCTGCACTTCCAGTTGCAATAATATTGTATTGCAATGCTAGAAAACATGGCAGAATATCAGCTGACCCAGCACTTTGAGAAGGTTTTGTTACCTCTCATTAACTAGTTTCTGTTTACTCTTACCATCATTTCTGCATATTTATTGAGCTCATTTGGATAGGGCCAAGATATTTTAACGCTATCACTGTTGGTAGCAAAACACTAGAATTAAGTAAAGAGACTGTAGCACCTTATAGATGAGGAAATGCTGAGAGAGCCAGGACTGTTTAGCCTGGAGAAGAGAAAGCTCAGGAGAATCTTATTAATGTATAGAAATAGTTGAAGGGAAAGTACAAAGAGGATGGAGCCAGGCTCTTTTCAGTGATGATCGGTGACAGGACAAGAGGCAACGGACGCAAACTGAAACACAGGTTCTCTTTGAACATCAGAAAAAAACTTTTTTACTGTAAGGTTGACAGAGCACTGGCAATGGTTGCCCAGAGAGTTTGTAGAGTCTCCATCCTTGGAGATATTTTAAAAAAAAAAATCTAGGCACAGTTCAAGGAGACTGTGTCTAACTGATCCTGCTTGAGCAGTGGGGTTGGACCAGGTAATTTCTAGAGGTTCCTTCCAACCTCAACCATTCTGTTCCTCTGAGTCTGTGAAGGAAAATATATGAGAAAACAAACAAACAAACAATTGCAGCTTTAGAACTGAAGGTTTTCTGTGCTGTTGTTGTGAACCTGACACGGAAGGATTTGTGTCAAATGAGCAGTCAAGACTGAGAAGCATTAATTTTTGCTATATTTGATCCTTCAGAGCAATTTTGTCAATAATTTTAAATTCTGGGTTTGTGTATGCAAAATGCAATGATGTATCCATGTGGAAAAGGAATTGGCCTCCTCAACAGAAATAAGTTATGTGAGGCTTCAAGAAGAGAAGAGTAGAAAACCATTCTATGGAGTATTAGATGTTTTTATTTCTCTAGAATCTACAGATCTCAAGGAATGAGCTCCAAAGCTCTATTCTCCTGAGCATAGTTTCATTAAATTTATTTTTTTACATTTATAAATATTTTTAGAATTTCCTAATATCTCATTAAGTGATGATCATCATCTGTTTGTTTCACCCTCTGCAGTAGTTTCCGCCTTCAGTTGAGTTTTAGGCACTTAGATTGCTTCTATTTTTTTTTAATTCCTCCCTCCCAATTCACATAGACACATGTCTAGGATATAATATCAGAAGAAAAACAGTCAAAGAAACATGCCTTGCAAATGATGAGATCTGTGATGGCCCCTTGGTTATTTAGAGGGCTTTATCTACTATATAAAAACAGCACATAGAAAAGTTTTGTTTGCCAAAGAGCTGCCCCCTTTGCCCTAGCTGCTGCATCAATAAAGCAGATTTGTACATCATGACCTTTCTTTTTGTGTTCCAGTTGGAGCTGTAGATATTTTAAATCTTGAACTGCAATGTGGGTTAGGGAGCTGAATAGAGAGCAAAGATATATCTGTCATCTGTCATACTGCTGAAAAGACAAGCCGTAGTATTCTTTACTAGTGGCTACCCAGCTCAGAGTTAGCCAAGGGAAGAATAAATAATAAGTTCATCTTCTGAGTCTGTTAGGATGGAACACAGTTTCCCAAGGAACCAGAGATGTGAGCTGTTGTTATCGGCAGCTACTGCTGCAGATCTAGTGTTTGGACTTAACTCTCTTCAGGAGATCCAAGCTTATGGCCTGGTATAAAATAATATAGAAAATAAACATTAGAAATAGAATAATATGCAATTTAGTATATATGAGTAACCAAAAGCATATTTTATGGTAACTATAAGAAGTCAAATAAGAAGACAGATCAAAGATAAGACGATTCAGAAAACAAAAAGAAGCCAAGTTTGCCACAAGTAAGATGTCAGAAATGCAGATTAATTACAAGCAAGCCTTTCAACTTCTAATGACACTCCACAGTGTCCTTCATTGTGTTGTGACTTTACTATACTTAGAATTGTCATGCCGGTACATGTGTAGTTGTATGAACAGCAGCTGAGTTATGTACCATCTATAAGCTGCATACAGATTCAATCGTCAGCAAATATTTCTCTCTTCAGCAGTCTATGTTAAATATACTGATCATCTGACTATCTCCAACAAGCCAAATATCTCGACATTTGATATTAGTAGAAGACTTGCTGACACTCTGAGTAAGAACCTACAGTTCAATGAATGCATCAGCACACAGATTCACAATATCAGTGAATCATACCTTTATTAGTAGCACAGAATAGAGTGTATAATGCTACTATATAAACTGTGTATCATTTCTGAAAACTGCAGAAAAGCCAAAGAAATGTTTACTCCCTTCATGTCCCTAGTCTACATACACTTTGTACTTCAACAAATAAGTTTTTTATTTCTTGTTATATCTAAGCATCAAATACCTCTCTAGATCTTTTTTCAAAATGCCTGAAAAAAAGATACCCAGAAAAGCATTCTTTTCATATATAGATTGCAAGTTTCAAAGTACAGCAAGACAGAGGTTGAATATTCTGTGACCAGTGTGGAGTTCCAGGTGGAAAGCAATAACACTACTAACTGTCAAATTTTTGGGTTTTGGCTTTGCCATTTTATGCTTGTGAAAAAGAAAGACAGATGGGAAAAGCAAGACCCCTGTCCACCCACCTCAAAAAACAGTGAAGTTTTTAAAGAGTTTTCTCCAGAGGACATATAGGTATGTGCTCCTTTAAAATTTCATTCATCAAGGATTTTTGTACTCTTAATCAAGTGGTCATGGTATGTAGTATGTCATGTGCCTCTGACCTGCAAATCAAAGATGTCATGAAGCCTGTTTTAATATTTGCATTTATAACCTCTTTCTTTTTTGCATACTCTGACTAGGTCTACTCTTAAAAAGACTCTAGATATGTGTTTCCAAGCAGATTAGCCATAATCCATTCTTTTAGGAAGCTTCAGAAGCAACTTAGAATATGCAGAAACTGTTCTTTCCCTGTCTTTCACCTTGCCTTCTGCATATGCACAACTTTTTATGCTCGTCCTGGATGCTTTTGGGCTTGTTAAGTTTTCCTCTGCAGAGCTGGAATAGAATAAAATTTATCCTATCATAGAGTAAAATGTATGTACTTCTTAAGACTTTTATCCTTTAGCCCTATAATAATTAACAGCACAGTATAAAACAGATAGATCCGTGTATGCACCTGAAACTAAGAGTAAAACAATGTTTTTGTTACCCTAAATTGTATGTTCTTTTATTCCTGAGGAGTTTTAATTATTTTTTTTTCATAGCTTTTCTTTATCATAGATATATCAGGTAGACACTGGGACTACTGAGCTACCTTGAAAATGCAGTTAAGCTTTCTGAAAAGGAAAATTACTATGTGATATACCTGGTGTATTAATTATACACCAGTCCAATGATTGATTACACTGTGGAGTGGGAATTGCTCTCAGCCCTCTCCCTTTTGAGATTCTGCCACAAACTTATCATTAGAGCACCTGCATCTTCACACACAGGCATTTAATGATACCATCACTGGTTTTAATCTTCCTGTAATTTTGGGAACGTGCTGCATGCTCTCCAAGGTGCAAGAAGGACATGTTGTATCCATTAACCTTTCCACACAAAGAGTGTTTGTTGCATCCAGCAGCCTGACAGAGTCCCAGTCAACTATTGGATAGGACCAAGTAACAAAATGCATGGGTTTTCAACAGCATATGCTATCAACTAACGACCTGAAAGTCATCTTCTGCATGGAGTGAACTCAGAGCGAACAAATTAAAGCTCATGTACTAAATAAATCATCACGATAACGTCCGATTGTGTTTGCTAAATGAATATGGAAACCTTGGAGAGTAAAACATGGGGATTTTAAGGGCTGTCTTAGTGACAAACTGTATGAAGTATACAGATATAAGGAAAATATCTTGTAGTGGTGAATTTTTCATTAGAAGTCAATAGACTCTGTAAAGCTGTCAAATGTTAAGTAGCTTACCTTCTGCTCTTTGCAAAAAGGTTAATGGATACAGCACATTTGCTAGTGTGACACTGGAAAAAAAAAGCATGACAAATGGTATGCTCTTGTATTTGTTTTGCACTCTTTTTAAATATTTTAATTATTGCTTTGTTTTTAGGTCTACTATATGAAAAAGTGACCAGTGTAAATTGATATTGAGACTGCTTAAAAAGCCTTACCCAGCTACAAAATATGACATATGGCCATCATGAAGGCCCAGGAGACATATTTTCACAAGACTAGATGTGAATGTAGTGCTGAAGGCACTTTCCCACTGCCCATTCAGCCCTTTTGAAATTGTGCAGATCATGTAGTTTCTCTTTTGCCTCATCTATTTAAACTGTGGACTTGCAGGTCAGAGACTGTCTCCAACAGTTTCATGCAGCAAGTAGAACAAATAAACTTTGATTTTTGTTGAAGCTTCTAGACACAACTATACCACAAATAATAATAATCGCATGAGTGTTGTGAGAAAAGCATGTGTGCTTGATTAGTGTATATCATTCCAATGTAGGTGGGAGAGAACACGAAAGGCTTCAGCAGCCTTCCTTTTCGTTAATCGCATCAATTCCATGTACTATGTTAATTGTTTATCTGAAGTGTTAGGCTCAAATTCTGCTATCACACATTTAACTCATTATGGGAACATTTTTCTAAACTCCTAACAAACTATTCAGTATAAGCTTTGTCAGAGGTGAGTAAGACTAAGCTTTTAACTTGTGGCTTCCAAAATTTTTTTCTGCACTCTTTATCACTACTATAAATTGTTCTGTGAATGTCACTGGACGTAGGAATTCTAAGTGAGTAAATTTAAGGACTGGATATAAGCTGGCATCTTTTACCAGCTGCATGACCTCATTCGAGAATAGGACGAATTGTTCCTACACACATACTGTGTAGGAATAAACAAACAAGAAGATTGCAATCAGTCAATGAAAAAAGCCCCGAGTGTACAAGGAAACTGAACCAGTTAATGTGACTGTGAGTGGGCTCACTTAGGCATTTCTCACTTGCCCACATCCTTGTAGAAGTAGTATTTAATTACAGAACTTCTCTCATCTGCTTTCTGTTTAAGGAATTACACACTCCAGTCAAAGTAAAATCTTTGGGTTTTACACAGGAATATCTTGAGAAAAAAATTAGTGACCTGTGATCTTCAGGAGATGAGATTAGATGGTCTTTTGTGGCCTGAAACTCTATCAAATTATTAATAACGTCTCTCATCTTTTGCACCTTTCAGTTCTGTGATTTAAGGTGTATATGATCCATACTTCCAAACAGAAATCTCTCAGGTCAAACCCTCAAGTAATAAACAGAAGAATTCACAAAAAAGAATGAGACTCATAGCCATGCAAAATCTGTTTCGAGTTGGTTTTTTTTTTCCCCTTTTCAAGGCACAAGAACCTTCATCAAGCACTAGGTGACTGCACAAACTTTAGAAATCTTTGCAGTCAGGCTTGATTTAAAAAAAAATAAGTCCTGAGGCTATGCAAACTTCAAAAATATCTTAGGGACAGTATCTAGCACTACAATGTTCCATTAATTTAGTTGCAAGTTTTCATAACAGCTTTTAATAGAAATCAGAAACTGCTTGTTAGAAAGGTTTAGAAATTGTGGTTAATAGGAACCTGAATTTGACAAAATACTTGTGAGTGCTGCTTTGAGTCCTTTTCAGGAAACTTAATTTACTAACCCACTAACAGTTTCATTCTTGATTTCTGTGGGGGAAAAAAAGGACATTTTATATGTTCAACTTGTGAAATATACTATAAGGTTTAAAGAAAAGCAATACCAAAAGAAATTCAATGCTTTCAAGAGTCTAAATGCAGCTATGAATCCACCTGCATCTGGGAAGGATTTTAATAAGCTTTGGCAATATGATTGTACCTTGGAATTTCTTATATTCTTAATTCAAAAAAAGAGGAATTTCTGATAGTCTGCTATTATGCTGAATCCATTCCATGAAGAATCCACTGACTACAGGTAGAAAAAAACCAAACAACACCAGCTGAGAACATTAGAGAAAAGCTGTAGGACCATAAACTTTCAGTGGAATTTTCTGGTAGTCTTCCCCTGGTAAGAAAATGGGGAGGAGATTCCTATGCTGGCAAGAAATAAATCCGAAAGTGGAAGTCCAAGAAATGCAGAGGCAGAGAAATTGTGATGGAAAGCCTGAAAGTGCTGCACCACTTGGCTATCCCTACAAAACCAGGATTAAATTACTAGCACAGGAATGACTGTTGTAATGGGTTTATGTAATACTAGCATGGAAATGAATTCCAGAGAATCTCTAAAATCTACCGATTTCAGACTGTCATTGATACTTTTCACATTAAGGAAATGTACTGCAGTAAGCGACTTTCAACAAGCCTGAATGTGACGATATGCTAAACTTCAGAGTCCCGGAGCAGCATAGAGCCCAGCCACCATGGGATAACTGTGATAGTAATTATTTTTTTTTCCAAGATGACAGAAATGGAGAGCCCAAGTAACTGTCACAAGAGGCATATGCAAAATGGAGGTTACAGATACTTACTTGTTTGTTCGTCTTTACCTAGAGGCTTTAGACAGACTTAAGCAGTGTTTTTCACTTGCTAAAAGTAGCCAGTATAGGCATTTCAGATCCCTTGGTACCTGGTTTATTTGCCTGCATCCAAAGCTTGCTAATACACTGCCAGAATCTGCTTATAAATGTACATTTGTTAAGCAGTGTGCCCATAATGCTAGTTTATAATGCAAAAGTCAGAAATTATTCTGCAGTGTAGTTATGCATCCTGGCATAGGAAATGAATGGCATTGCAGCTTTTAGGGCTAAGATATCTGCCACCTTCTCCTACTCTCCAAATTGAAGAAGTTCCTATAGACAGATATTGTTTTAACACTTCAAAATTCATCCATATTGAAATTTTTTGGCATTTCTGGGACTCTTTGTCCTTCTTGCTTCAGCCTTCTCGCAGCCCTGCTTTGTGAGAAACGCACTCATATTTGTCTCTGCACCCTACATCTTTCCTACCTTAGCCTTTGATAACACTTCGATAATTACCCAAACTACACAGCAGACATTTAATAATCTCTTAGAACTTCAATACAAAATTCAGCAAATGACCACTTTGATTATCTGTATTCCAGGGCTTCTTGTGTCTGCAGTGAGACTAAAGACAACAGTAAACAGTTGTCTTCTCACATGACATAATATCTGTGCATTAAACGCTTGCATGCTCTTGAACACTTCTCATTATAAGTAGCAAATAAAAGATCAGTGGAAAGAAATTTTTGAAGAAACAGGCATTGTCCCAGGAGCTAGTTCGAGGCTTAGAGTAATATAGAGATAAAATAGAAAGGCTGTGACCTTCATTCTTCATGTCCTTACAGCTTGATAGCTTATTCTTCAATTAAACCCTTCTGGGTAAAAACGTAACAATATCAACAACAAAAAGAAAACTGAAAGAGATTATTTTTAAGGCAGTCCATAGAACAGGTCTCAGAGATAAATTTAGGATAACAGATTTTTCTTCAAAAGTAAAATTTGTTTTGTTTGATTTACTCTCAAAAGCTTTCAGCATGTACCAGCTCACAAAACCAGTTCATTAAGCCTTTAAAAGCATATTGGAAACAGCGTGACCTAAAGGATAGAACCACAAAGAGATATAACCCATTGGTGTCTGTAGGTTGCTCCTGTCCTGTGTTTTCTAACAGACATTAAATGTAGTTTCAGAAATGAATAGTTGAGTGCTTAAACAGAAGTAAATGTTGCATTAGGAGAAAAATAAGAACAAAGAAGAAACACGGGACTCCACATAGAAAACAGTACAGGACTGTGCCTGTTTCAGATAATAGAGATTGCCTTGTGTCCAATTTCTCTCAGTAACATTCTGCAGTTAAGGTATTTTTTTATCATTATTATTATTATCATTATTTTTTTTTTCCTTCTAAAGCAAGACTCAATCTGAAAATTACACTAGAGGGACTTCATGTGAATACTCCCATCCTGAGCAACGTACACAGCTGAGACAAGCTGTAAGTTTGCCTTACAGTAGAACATAATTTGACAATCATGGACACAGCATGGTAAAAACTTTTTCCTTTTTACTATGTTACTCTAAGAGCTTAAAACTGTCCATCATTGCAATTAATTAGATAAGGCTATTGGGATATTTGAGCACCATTCAAACCCATATCATTCTTCTGCATCTCTGCCCACTGAGTTTTTCAATTGTCCACTTTTGGCCTTATTCATAAAAGTAGTATTGAATTGAAATTGAATAATAGCTTTTCACTGCTTTTATTATTTTGTTTGGTTTGGTTTTGGTTTGTTTTTTTCACTTAAGTCAGGAACAAAAGCTTTCCTGTCTTTATGCAACTGATACAATCATCTTTGTTCTCTTTTTTTTTTTCTCTGTCAAGGTGAAACCTACATTTTGTTTCTGAAGTTAGAATTTCTAAATTAAAGTGTAAATAATTGAGAATATTTTCATTTTCATCTAGTTATAATGCTCAAGACATTTTGTTAAAGATAAATTCTCATTAGTTTATCGGATCAGTAAAACAGCTAATCATTACTGCATATAAAACAGAAAAAAAAATTTAAAAGTTTTCTTGTTACTTTTCAAATCACTCGTGTTTTCACAAGAACTGTTTGTCTCTACATAACATCATCATCATCTACTTGTTCATTTATTACAGTAATAATAAATGATATAAAATTTGATTTTAAAGCGCTAACCAAAGATCTTGTTTCTCTACTCCCAAAGGGATTATAGACCTATGATCTCCATTTGAAATGGAATTTCTGCCTCGTCACCATTTGCATGCTATTTCCTATATATAAGTCTGCACTCCTATTTTTCCAACACTGGTGGATGCTCACACAATATGAACATTAAAAATAAGAATGAGGAAATGAAGTTCTGCCAAAGCTATCCTGTGTACATGGGAAATAGTGTTCCTCAAAGGCTTACATAGTGAAAAAATATGGGCTGGTGTTCATGGAGACCATATCCCTGCCTAATTTCAAATCCCTGCTCTGGAGTGTTGTGTCTTTTAAATATAAATCTCCAACTTTTTTGATGTAGGGAAACAAATATCTCTTTTCCCTTCCTCCTTCGTGGCCCAGGAAACATCTGGCCCGTATTTTTTGTTAAAATGTTCTGAAGAATGCTCATCCTGAGATACAGCTCAACAGGAAAATTATTACCCCAGCTCTTAAATTTTGTTGAAGTAATAGGTTATTGAAAATAGAATAGCCTAGAGAAGCACAAATCTCACAATGTGGAGAGCAACATGTCATTAATAATAGAATATTATCTGCATTTGAATCTCTTGAAAAAAATCAGAAGAGTATCCTTCATTAAAAAAATTTTGGTACTTGAAAGAAAAGGAAGTTTGGTACCACAAAAAGTTTTTTACTACATATCTTAAAGTTTATTTCAGTCAATTTAAGGTGCTTAAGACTTGAGCTATAATTAATGACACTCATGACACCAACTCTCTTTGATTAACTCTGTCCTTGCTATTACAGTAGCATGGCCTTTCTCATCTGAAGTAGACAAGGAAGTATAGAGTACGTAAGAGACTTTGTCTTAATTATGAATCAATACTCTACTAGATTATTTCAAGTAAATCTTTTTTTTTATTCTTTTCTGTCTCTCTTCTCTCTTTTTATTTTGATATTTTGATTTCTCACTATTGCCTGGAAACTTTGCTATCAATTTGAGTCATTTCAGAGAAGCCCTTTTCTGTTGACTGGTTAATATATTCATTTCTAAAACGATTGTTGATCTAAAACCAGTAGTTTTTCCTTTCTAACAAAAAAAAGAGAAAAAAAACCCCAACTTTTTCTTTCTAATTCAACATACCAAGCAGAAAATTGTTCATTCAGTTAATAAAACTCATATATTAAAAAAACCCCATACTTAGACAAAATATACCAATTTTTCTGTCTGTAGACATTGATGTTTTGTTGACATGGAAACTCTTGTTTACAACAGTCTGATGACATTCTTTACAGGTGTTGAACAATGTTATTGACAAGAATAGTGCTGTTTATATAAGCAGAATCACTGTATGCAAAGTAGTCTCATATCTACCTATGCTTGCTCATGCAGTATGAGCCTACGTACTGCAGGCTACCGTATTTGATCCATAGCTATCAGCATTCAGCTGGCAATTTGATTTAGAAAATATAGCCTGAAAATAGCTTCATTACACATATATTACTTTCTGGCTGCTGCTGTGATTTCTCAGCCAGAGTCCAGCTGTGGAAATGTTAAAACTATTCATCAGGCATGAATATTCATCAGAGTGGTATTCTTATTTTCCTACACATCACTGGGATGGCAGACACGACTGCTAGGTGGGAGGTGTGAATAAACCCTCTGACTCTCTTAAAAAGTAAAATGACACACATACACACACTCAGGCTCATCAGGAAGCCCAGTGAACTATGCCTGTGCAGTTGAATGACAATGCCTTCTGGATCCTCCTAATACAGCTGTATTCAATGTGCTATTTGTCACATCAGTGGATTAGTCTGAAAGAAAATGGCAATCCCAAATAATTACAAAATCGCGACTCAAGCTTCCCAACTCCTGAGCTCAGTTTAAAATCATGAAGGTTTTTTTAAAGGAATTATTTATACTTACTTTTATAGACTCAAGTCTTTAGGGACTAAATGACAAATTTAAACATGCTGGTTTTAAATAGAGGTTGAGACTGACGAGCAATCAGAGGATCTGGAGCTTTAAAAAAAGCCAATAAAACACAAAGACTTGTAAACACTGAAGATAAAATAGTGAAACTGCTTTGCTATAAATGTTCATTGCTTCAGCAGGAATGGGATTTGGGTCCAACCACAAAGAAAGGCATATCATCTCAAAAGCCAATTCTGCACCCCTTACTAGTTTCATGCCACATATCCTGTTGAGTTCAAAAGATGACATAGGGTGAAAACTGTATATCTTGCATCCTGAGTGAAAAAATGCAGGGTGAAGCTTGCTGCTTCCAGCAGTGCAGTTCCTGACACTGCATCACGCATCACGTTCCTCAAGGCTGAGATCTGATGCCAGACCCACGGCTGGCATAAACCAGTACAACTGTATTGATTTTGGTGGAGCTACAGCATTTGACATCAACTAAAGTTAAGGTTCATTAACTTTCTATTGTCTCTAGAGCATCTGCCCATAGCTTTACCCTGATATATATTCATATGATAATGGAGTTAATACAAAAATCATTAGACTACAATAGAAATATTTCAAAGGTTGTCTGGAAATATTCAGCAAGAATAAAATCCCCTCTGTGGCAGAAGTGCTGTGCACAGCCTATATACCCTTCATGTCCTAGGTATTTCTTCTATACAAGCTTTCTGTAAGACATTTCTTTAGGACAGAATTCAACTCCTGTTGAATATTTTAGTGAGGACAAAAAAAGAAATAAACAAGCAAGCAGACAAATGAACCAGGCCTAAAGCATTTTCCTGGTGTTACCCAGAAGAAATGCAACAAAAAGTATTGCTGTAACAACCATGCGCTTAATGTAATTATTGCTTAACGGTTTTTGATTCTGATACATCAATCCTATATTGAAGGAAAAAATTAGGTATCTGGTTCTATTAGCACGAATTTGCAGAGAACACCAAGCTAGGCTGGAGCATTATTCTGCTTGAGTGTAGGAAGGCCCTACAGAGGAATCTGGACAGGCAGGATTGATGGGTCAAAGCCAACTGCATGAGGTTTAAGAAGGCTAAGTGTTGCGTCCGGCACTTGGGTCACAACAACCCCACGCAATGCTACAGGCTTGGGGAAGAGTGGCTGCCCAACAGAAGAGATCAAGAAGAAGTGTCTGACTACTTAAGTATTGTGACATAATGTCGTGGTTTTAGGCCGATCCGGCAATTGAACTCCGCACAGCCACTCTCTCACTCCTTCCCCAGTAAAGTGGAGAGGAGAAAAATATAATAAAAGGACTGAGGGTTGAGACAAGAACAGAGAAGGAGCACCCACCAACCATGGTCCCAGGCAAAACAGACTTGGCTTTCTTAAAGCAAAGGAAATTATTAACAGGTTACTTAAAAAGATAGAGACAAAGAAAATCAGTTACTTGGGAGGATAAAAAGAAACAAAGCCAGATCTTAAAAACAGCACCTACGCCTCCCCCCTTTCCTTTTCTTCCCAGCTCTACCTTCTCCCTCAGCGGTGCAGGGGACAGAGAATGGAGGGGTGCAGGTCAGGTCATCCCATGTTGTTACTGCCACTCCTTTCTTAAAGAAGGAGTCCTTACACATTTTTTCCCTTGCTCCAGTGGATCCCCTACCCACAAAGAAAAATCCACGGACTTCTCCAGTGTGAGTCCTACCTGCAGGATGCAATCCTTCCCATTGGACTGCTCCAGTGCAGGCTTTACCACAGTCTCAGATTCTTAGAGAGTTGTTGCCACTCGCTCTGGCATGGGTCGTCCCACAGACTCTAGATGAGTCATAGAATCATAGAATCATAGAATGGTTAGGGCTGGAAGGGACCTTCAAAGGTCATCTAGTCCAACCCCCCTGCAAGGAACAGGGATATCTCCAACTAGATCAGGTTGCTCAGGGCCTTGTCCAACCTGGCCTTGAACGTCTCCAGGGATGGAGCATCCACCACCTCTCTGGGCAACCTGTTCCAGTGTTCTACCACTCTCATGGTAAAAAATTTTTTCCTAATATCCAACCTGAACCTACCTCCCTCTATTTTAAAACCGTTACCCCTTGTCCTATCATAACTGGCCCTCCTGAACAGCCTCTCCCCATCTTTCCTGTAGGCCCCCTTGAGGTACTGGAAGACCACTATAAGGTCACCCCGGAGCCTCCTCTTCTCCAGGCTGAACAGCCCCAACTCTTTCAGCCTGTCCTCATAGGAAAGGTGCTCCAGCCCTCTTATCATCTTCGTGGCCCTCCTCTGGACCCTCTCCAACTGGTCCATGTCCTTCTTATGTTGGGGACTCCAGAACTGGACGCAGTACTCCAAGTGAGGTCTCACAAGGGCAGAGTAGAGGGGGAGAATCACCTCCCTCGACCTGCTGGCCACGCTCCTCTTGATGCAGCCCAGGACGCGGTTGGCCTTCTGGGCCGCAAGAGCACATTGCCGGCTCATATTGAGCTTCTCGTCCACCAGTACTCCCAAGTCCTTCTCCTCAGGGCTGCTCTCGATCCATTCACCACCCAGTCTGTATTTATGCCTGGGATTGCCACGACCCAGATGTAGGACCTTGCATTTGGCCTGGTTAAACTTCATGAGGTTGGTACGGGCCCACCTCTCCAGCCTGTCGAGGTCCCTCTGGATGGCATCCCTCCCTTCCAGCGTGTCGACGGCACCACACAGCTTGGTGTCATCGGCGAACTTGCTGAGGGTGCACTCCATGCCACTGTCCACGTCACCGACAAAGATGTTGAAGAGGGCCGGGCCCAACACGGACCCCTGAGGGACGCCACTCGTGACC
Organism: Tauraco erythrolophus; assembly: GCF_009769465.1. NCBI lineage: Eukaryota > Metazoa > Chordata > Aves > Musophagiformes > Musophagidae > Tauraco > Tauraco erythrolophus. The sequence continues at coordinate 29,344,762 of NC_141466.1, forward strand.
GGTCTCCACTTGGACATTGAGCCGTTGACCACTACTCTCTGAGTGCGGCCATTGAGCCAATTCCTTATCCACCGAGTGGTCCATCCATCAAACCCATGCCTCTCTAGTTTAGAGAGAAGAATGTCGTGCGGGACAGTGTCAAAAGCTTTGCACAAGTCCAGGTAGATGACATCCGTTGGTCGACCCTTGTCCACCGATGTTGTCACCCCATCGTAAAAGGCCACCAAGTTGGTCAGGCACGATCTGCCTTTGGTGAAGCCATGTTGGCTGTCACCCACCACCTCCTTGCTCTCCATGTGCCTTAGCATGGTTCCCAGGAGAATCTGCTCCATGACCTTGCCAGGCACAGAGGTGAGGCTGACCGGTCTGTAGTTGCCCGGGTCCTCCTTGTTCCCCTTTTTAAAAATCTCTACCTTGTCGTGCATCCCATGCTTCATGACCATCCTCAGGCTCAGGCATCTCTTCTCCGACGTGGGCTTCTCCACGGGCTGCGAGTGGGTCTCTGCTCCGCCGAGTCTCTCCTGGCTGCAGGGGGGTCGCCTGCCATCTCGCCACCGGTTGCAGGGGAAACTCAGCTCTGGCACACCTCCATCTTCACTGACCTGGTGTTGTTGTGGCCGTTTCTCTCAGAACTCAGTCCTCTCTGGGTGAACTCAGCCCAGTGGGTACCCCGGGAGTGTGGTGCTCCCCAAGCTTCCCAGCTGGCTCCGCCGCCACCATTCTCAGCTGGTGGCGCTGGCCCGGTGTGGGCAGCCACCCAGCTGGGAGCTGGGGAGCAGGGGCAGTGGCCTCCTCCCTTCTCTCCTTGCTCCTGGGCAAAGCACCTTTTCCGGTTCCTTTGTCCCAGCTTAAATAGGGCAATTTGCAGAGGCACTGATTGGCTCAACCCCGAGGGGGATGGGAGTCCGATCTGGTGGCCAGAACTGGGTCTGACCCGGTTCCAAAACCAGGGCAGTCACAGGGAGCAAATCCCCTCTCCTGCCACCAGAACCCCTTTACATCAAACCATCACACACAAATTTTCACTATACCTATGAAGCTGTATCATTTTGTGCAAATTATTGAACTGCCATGGGAACCCAGAAGTCCGGTTTTAAATTAAATTTACTAACCAGTCATTTTCTGTCTTTCTTTTGATGAGTATTTAAATATTTAGAGTTAAGGAGATGCCACATCAAAGATGGTTTGGGAAGGCTTCTGTTTCAACATATCCAGGGAGGCACATCTGGCATGGACCTGCATTTCTCTTCATAAGAACAACGTGTATCAAATGCCAGGAGGTAATAAGATGAAGAGACACAGGATAACACTAACTTTTAGCTTGAGCTTCCATCACCTAGCCAATGCACAATGAAGTAATTAAATTGTGATTTACTTCACCTATTTTGAACATGTCTATGTGTGCACGTATATGTATGTACATGTGTATGTATGTAAATATAAACATACATGATCAAGTCAAGTGGGAAGAAATTCAAGTCGTGTGGGATGAATCCCACCTGCATGCCCTCAAGGTAGCTGTAGGCAAGGCTTGGAATGTGTGAGATGAACATGCCATTCAGGAAGATTGAGAGGATAGTCATCAGTATATTTATGAGATGTCACTTAGACAGCCCCAGTTTATATTCCTTCCAGTAAATCTACTACAATCTGGAAGAAAACAGAAAATTTTGTGGGCTTCAACTTGAATCTGTAGCATCATAATGGAAAATTTTAATTGCCTGAGTATAGTGACTTCTAAAACATTTTCTGTCAGTTCCTCTTGTTCTACCATGTACCAAGTACCTGATCACTAACAGTATGTTAGTGATCTTCTTGTTTGCTAGGACATGTTATAAAATTGGGACTCATGTACTCAGATGTTCTCAGTAGGTAAAGACGTGAGCCTGTCTCATCATTTTTCCAACCTGTGAACTATAGGCTAAGCTACATGGAATACTATTGGTTTCTTCATAACTGAGCCCTGACTTAATTTGGTTCAAACAGATGAACAATTTGGAGATGACTGATACTATGTCTGGTTAATGCGGATAAGAAGATATCAGATAACAATAGATATCAAACAAGCTAAAAATTGAACACTAAAATAGTAGCACTGTAGTTTAGGGAGCACTGGTAAGATTTTTGAAACTATAGAAGCCTCATTTCCAAAAGAATTTTACTTACAGAGGATCATTAATCCTACTGAAAGCCAAAGAGACTTAGGCTAGATTGATTTCAGTGGGAGTTAGTCACTTCAAAAATCTCATTAGGGTACCTGTCTACATCTTTACACTCCCAACTTAAATGCTTTTAACATTTGGCTGCTAAGCCCCTTTTCAAAATGAAGGCTTAGGCTCTGAAACTACGTAGACTTAGATTGTTAAAGATATTTATTATCTTCTAGTGATTTCAGTGGAAATGAGGTACCTAGACGCCTTTCAAAATCCTAACTACTACCAAAGTTAAACTTGAAAAGTATGGTTAGGTAACAAAAAGGATTTGTAACATCTGAGATTATATAGCGTGTTTCCCTGACCATTATTTTTCCCACTTTGCAATAAAAGCTATATTCTGTTCAAAATTAAGCCATTCTTTCCTGTGTTTGTGTACCGGACATACTGCACTAATGCAGGAAGGACAGAAAGAAATGTTCTAATCAGGAGAAATGCATGGAAACTCAGATTAGTGGGCTTTGCCACCTCATCTGACATGTGTAATGGTTGAGAAGCACATTGCAAATCCAACATGCAATGACTACAATGGCTCCGAATCAGTATGCAGTGCCACTGCATGACACTGAGCAGCTCAGAGCAATAGACTGTGCCATCACATTCCAGGGGTTCACACATATATAGACATTTCTCTCAACTTTTATTTAGTGAGGAAGGAAAAAAAAAAAAACATGGAGAGGAAAGAAGAATGGATCAGGGTTCAATGTTCAAACATAATTTCAGGTCAGGGTGCTCATTTTGCATGTGACCTAATCACTCAAGAGCTGCATAAATTTATGGAGAGTTTTGGAATGCTTGTTTATGCTGTTTCTGGGAGGATTTATTTTTAATGTAGGATTTCTGCAAAATGCTTTGTGGTCTCTTCAGTTTTTTTTGGAAAATAATAACTAGATTGAATGGTGCACTTTAGAAGATATTTCATTTCTCGGCTTTTAAAATCAATATTTTTCACACTGTCATGAATATTTTTTGTAGGAACCTTGGCAGCTATTTTTGTTCATTGTAATTGCAGCTATAGGTGAAGATGGAGTACCTTTCTCTCATTATTAAGAGCTTAGTAGCCCTGAGCTAAAGGCTGCAATTCTTCATGTCACCACTGTGGTGGCAAATAAGATTTTCCATTTAGTTTCTAGTAACCTCATTTGTCAAGGAGACTGTATTTCAAGTTTATATAGATTTAAGACAAACAAAAATGGACAGTTAAACATTTCTTTTGTCATAAATTGAATTAATCCATTAGCAAAGAATTAAACTAATGGAATATTAACATTGCTGATATACTGGCCAATTTCAGACTTTGTGTAAAGAAGGTTTGTGAAGTTAATATAAAAACTAAATCAACTTTTCATTAATGACAATTTCAGCATGCTGCCAGCACATTCTCGTACACTGACATGAGTTTCGTCCAAAATTATGGATGTATTTCTCTCCATGGAATTTTTTCCCCTTTTCTCATACTTTATGTTTTTAATTTGTGTGTTAGTGTGTATGCATGCAACAATCAGGAGTGTGAATCATATGAAATGTGGCACAGACGCTTAAAAAACTTTAATGGAAGAGTTCTATTAAAAAGAGTGATCTATTCTCAAGGTTTTCTTGTGGGTTGTTTCTTCTTTTTCTTTTTTTTTTTTCTTTCCCCCTTCAATTTCCCTGTTTTTTCCCAGTGGTGGTTGAGATAGAAAAGGTCATGTTAGTAGATAAGAAATACTAAATCCCTCTCAATCTTCATATGACATGCCTTCTGTGCTCAGTGACTAACTCTCACTTCAACGGATAGCATGCGCTAAGGGGCTCTGGCTGAAGCTTCTAATCAAAGCAAGTGTAGAAATCTGACTGAGGCACTTTTGTACATGCTATCTTAGCCAATACCATTTTTCAGCTGTTTTAGACCATCCTGCCTGAAAACCATAATTTCTGGCCTTAGCTGCAGGTTTGTGATTTGATGCAATTTAAAATTCAGTGAAAGCATGAAATTGCAAACGATTCACAAAATGAAATTAACATAACCTGCATATCACCCAGTGTACTGTGCATTCTTCCCCTTTCTTTCACATCCATTTCTGTTCCTTTAGGGTTCTTGAGAAGCATTTGAAAATTTAGAGTAGGACAGTACTTTTCACATCACAATGCAAACACTTAGGGATTCCCAGAAGCTATTGTGGGGATTAGGATTTCCGAACATCCAAAACTTTGATTAGACATGCTAGAAAGGGATGTGACATTATACAAATGTCTTTATTCCCTATGCTCCTGTTGAGTGCAAACCGTGGAAAAAAGCTCCAAATTTTTATGGTGGAATTTATGGTTCTGAATAAAACTGAGTCGTGTTCTGTTATGGAAAACAAGAATCATTTGAATCATTTCTGTTATGGAAAACAAGAATCAATCTAAAGCAAGAATCATTTCTTCTGTTATAGCAGAGTGGGGAAGTCAATGACATTTGTTGTTCTTTTAAACACTTTCTGGCTGTGTTTTGTAGACAAATTTTCAGCAATTTCAAATTTATTCTTCCTGTTCCTAATCAAATTACTTTCAATCTTTCAATATGCTTATTGATTCAAATTTAGGAAAATAATGAAACCTAAAGAAACTTTTCAGATCATGTATATCTTGTTAATTCCTCATTATCTTGATGACGGAAAAAAATAAAATAAAACTCTAAGAGTTAGTGTTTACATTTTACATTTTATTTTAGGTCTGCACATTTTTTCAAAACTATCTGTTTCTCAAGTTTCATAAGATAAACTGATTATTTTTATATTCTCATCTTTGTTTCTTCTCAGAAACTGAACTATTAATGACTAGACTTTTGAAAATCCGCTTCGTCACTTACTAAGCATTTACAAAATTATTAGATTTCTATAATAGAAAGGTATTTGATTTTAACATTATTATTAAAAATAGGATTTTCTTGGCAACAGTAGTCTGAAAAATGAATCTTAGATGAAGAAAGTATTTTTTTTTCAAGGTTTGATTGAATTCTGATTCAAAAAACATATCTATCCTTATGTTGTTTCTGTAAGGCCGTTGGATCTGACAGGAGTAACATTTATTTTCCCATTGCATAATAAATAAAATAACAAGAATAAATCAAATTTTTCACATCCCTTTAGCAATCCATTTTAAAAATATTTTTAAAATCTGAACAAGTTCCCTAGCTATTTTCTTGTAGCAAATGTTGCTGCTAATTTATAGTAGCAGTAAAATATGTCCTTTTTCCACTATACCATTTATAACTTTCTATTAGATTATTTACAAACTCAAATACTTTAAAACCAAGAATAATCTCTTAAGGGCATCAAAAATCTTACCTAAACTCATTTTTTTATTACAAAAATGTATGGAGAAATGTCTTCCAATCACAACAAAATAAAGTGAACATTGATTTATCAATAGATGTTTCTTATTTACACATATTATAGTTATTATTTTGATTTTGTTACTAAGATTATATTCCTACAAAGACATTCACAGTGGCCACCTGTACTTCATGCAAAATTCCACAAATTTAATTGGTTTTGTGTGTGCTGAAGAACCGTTACTTTTTTCATCAATAGTAGAAATAGACTAACTGTGCTTTAAAAAGAACCTTTTTATAGACAAAAAGAACACGTACTCTATTTCCATAACTTTTAACCAAAGGAGGAATTAATCCCATCATATTCGTACTCCTTTTCTTTTCACAACTTGAAAATCTGCCTCAGAATCAAAGGTTTATAGACTTGTTCCCCTCTGGTTGACTGAATACCAGATTTTTCCCAGTGTTCCCTGGGCACTTCTCCCTTTCCTCAGCCCCGTGATGCCCAGATACAGAGGAGCGCACATAGCTGGTGGGGAGGCAGACCTCACCACCTCTGGGGCTTTGCACAGTAAAGTACTGAGACCTGGTACCTTTTACGCTGCCTGCAAAAGCTTCATTCCTTGCGGATAAGTAATGGATTGTTTTCACTAGTGCACATGGATAAAAGAGTGCTTACCTGAAAGTATAAATTTCAAAGAGGAAACAAACTTACAGTAGATAATGTAACCAAATACGTTCCTAAGCTTGTATTTCGTAATAAGAATATTCTGTACCACCTTTGGTGTCTTGGTAGTTTCCACTTCTCTTTTCCTCAGATTAAAAACTCGGCTCTCTCCTAGTTAAAATGCAGTTTCATTTTTGAAGAGTCTGGCTCTACATCTGAAAATGCTACCAACTCTTTCTTGTCTCCAGGCATCATCCTGCTGCTCCATCAGTTTTGCTGGCTCAAACATTTGTACAACCATACTGTAAACAAAATCACAACTGCTGCCAGTAGTCTTCATTGGCAGTCAAACAAGATATTTTCTGACAGAAATGCAAATCTTGCCTGCTGACAAATAAGGAGGGGAATCCTGATATGATATATGATTTTTGAAGCACGTTCATTGATTCAACAAAATCCTTCAGCACAGTCATGGGCTTATAAAGATTCACATTTTTAGTAAAAAAATTAACCATCAGCTAAGTATTGTCCCATTTATTTCAGCTGACCTGACACATACATTCAAAATTAGATAAGTGTTGAAGTTCATTTAAATTATGTCTCATTTTCTGAAATTTCCTTATGATGCAATACCAGCATGAAATAGAGTATTTTGATTAGAGCATTTACTGTAACTCTGAGTATTCCACTCTTTGAATTTGATCCAGACTACTAAACCACCATTAACTACAAATCTTTTGAATGTTTAGCTGTTCACCAAAGACAGAAGAAAATTATATTGTTATAGTCTTTTTTAAAATAATTCTGTCACTACAGTATTCTGCATATTCTAATAGTCTAGTTTTTGTGAGCTGTATCAGAGTTACAACAGCTCTGGGAGCTTTCTTGATGAATTCTCAATGATCGGTTGCATTAAGCAAAGATTGGTTTTCTTGACTGGAAATGAACCAACAATGGGTTCAATGTGTTTTATACATATTCTTGGTTGGAAATATGTTATTATTATAATGTGTCATTTGTATTTCTATTATTTTGAAAGAGTGGATCAGTTATCTAGTCTGCATACTGAATAATTCAAAGAAGTGTTCTCTATTAAATATTTAATCTATTCAAAATTATACAGTCCCAATATATATCAGTTAAATGCATACATTTATGGAAGGCCACTTTTATTAAACCAAATTAAATATTGAATCAAATTTAATAATTAAACTAAATTACTTAGTGGATCAGTTTAACACATGACTTCAATTTATGCCATCATACTCAAATAACGGAGGAATAAATATTGAATGGGTTAAAAGTAACCATACTTATCAGCTGCTAGAAATATTTCTTCTAAACTCAAGAATTAAGACGTGTTTGCATGTGAATATGCACAGATATTTACTTCTTTCTTCTGTTGATCTTCTTAAAATAGAAAAGAGAAAACGTCTGCCACTATATAGGCAAAAAAGACAATGAAAAGAAAATATAGTGTATATACACTTGGGTTTTAAAAACGTATTCGTGAATTATCTAAACTTTATTTAGTAACAAAGGACTTGTTAGAGGTGTTGTTTTTCACGTCTCTCTCCCCTTTCTTTTTTCCAGACTGAGCTATGCACCACCTTACATAAACCAAAACATTATTGATGATATTCATCTATTATTTCTTTGGATTTGGTTAAAGGCAGCAGAGAAAATCTTACGTATTTACTGTCATGGTTGCTAGGAACCCATGCGCACCTGGACATTGTTTAGCAAGAATGGACTCATAAGCTGTGATATGCTGTAGGCTATTTCAGCTAGACCCAGAAAAATTATTCATTGGAACTGAGCACCCTAAAGCCTAGTAGTCTGGCTAAACACTACTTTCACATAAAAATAACTCTTCATCTTCCTTAAGAAATACCTCTTTCTAGTCCATTTCAAATTGTAGCTTAGCAAGGAATTGACCTTTTATTATTTACCTGCAGTGACAATTATGTATATATTGACAAATATAGGAATCTAATACTCTCACTCACTTCACAAATATACAGGACTGGTGAAAAATAGAGGTGGACAGCCATACAGGATTGATCTAGATCATCAGTACTTGGACTTTGATGGATAAAGGCAAACTGGCTTGTTACAAGTCATCATTTAGTCAACCTTGTAAAATACCTTACTCTTACTAAATCCTACATAAAAATGACAAGGAATGAACAGCATCACAGAGAAGAAAGATGGATAAAATAGAGATAAAATTGAACTATATGAGAAATGGCAGTATCAAAAAGAAATTTAACATTGGTATCATATCTCTGAAACAAATGTGTAGGAGAACAGAATAAAAGGAATAAAACTTCTTTGTTTCAATCAGTAACTGCTAAAATAAAGTAATATATGGAAATAAATGCAGAAAGAAAAGATCATGAAAGATCAGAAAGAAAGAAAAGAATCATGATCCAGATTCTTGTGAGACCTATGCACAGGAAAGTAATATGTATACCATATTTCCTGAAGCTGACATTTTGCAGCTTTTCTGCAGCAAGAAAATATAAAAAGAAAGTGCTTGAGAGAAGACCTGTAGCCTAACAATTGACCATATTTCTTTAAAATGTGTGGTAATGCCACCTAAAGCTGTTTGGTCTAGCTTTGCAGTAAGAAAAGAAGACAATCAGCAATTTAGCAGCTATGACATTCTCTGATGTTTTCAGCTGATTACATTTTTGGAATACCAGAAGCCAATTTTATTAATTGAAAGTGCATATTCTGAAAAAAATAAAAACTAAAAAAAAAAGTTGCAATTTTTAATTTTAGTTTTTCACAATTTAAGGGTTTTCTTACTAGTCATTCTTGTACCCTTGATAATTTTTGTTTCATTAGATGGATTAGAATTTTATTTAATTACTTTAAGAAATTTAACTTAAACTAAGAAATTAGGAAATGCTTCCTTAGTCTCAGTACGTGCTCCATCAGCATATCAGCTGCACACTGGGATGACACAGGGCCCTTCAATTCAGGGTCTGTCAAAAGAAACATAGAGTTAGCCACTCACTAGCGACTCCCTCTAAGGGGTATTTATTCAGTGGAAGAGGGGCCAGGGGATAAAAGAGCATTCTCTGGGAAGTGAAAAATCAACTATTCACAGCAACTTTTAAAAAAGTATGTAATACGACTTCTTTTAATGTCTTCGTTTTCTCAATATAACGTATCAGAAGCACACATCTGCAGGCTTCAGCAAATATTTGCTTTTAATATCTGAAGTCCATAAGTGAAACCACATCAGCATAATTCAATGGTGTGCTGTCCTCAGTGCATCTTCATCTCTCTCTTCTCTTAAGCTGTAAAAACCAGAAGGAAGAGACAACCATCATCACTATTTTTTCGTAAGTAAAGTTACAGTACAGTAATGCCTAATATTTCTTACTTTGGATTTTGAAAACAAACCATCTCTCTCTACATACTGTATTAGTGATACAATAAGACAAGAAACTCCACCATTTTGGGGGTTGGAATACTGTTTTTTTTTCATACATTCTCACACTGACAATATATAATAAAATAAATAAGTGACTTGTTCATCTAAGTCATAATCTAATGATATTTTGAACAGTTTTTGTACGGTGTGAGTGCCTCCATCTCACATAACTCTGAGTTCTTGAAGAGTACAAGCAGAGAAAGGACAGGATTTCTTTTTCTGCATGTAGCTTGCAGTTATTCAAAGATCTTCACATTTGCCTTTTTGAGTAAATCTTAAAATTAAATACTGTGTAGAAACAGCAGTATTTTGACAGATTCTTCAGATTTGAAAATTAGAACAAGTCCAAATGCTAGGAACAGCCATAAGACACAGCATTAGCCCTTAAAATGCCAGTTCCTCACATCCTTTCTCTTTACATTCTGCCTCAGCAACACTTGGCTTTCAAACAGTACAAAACTTGACATGCTGTTACATCATATCAGTTTTGCTCAGAGTTAAGATGACACTAGGACTCTGACTCCTTCAATCTCTTCCTTGCCTTGGGAACCTCTCCTCCTGCTCTGGAGTCTAAGATGACACAGAAAGAATGTTATGGAAGGATTCAGGCATCTCATCTTGCATAGCTTGATCTCAGTAGTTTACTCAGGAATGTAAGTAGATTCACACTCCTTTTTCTTCCGTCATGTGGGGTCATATATTGTGCGTTACAATCAAGTCCCTATAGAAATGAGAGAACAGAATGTGCAGCTCAAATCAGAGGAATTAAAATGGGTAAAATACCAGAATCAGAACACTAATGGGCATGTCAGTAATTTATGTATATATTGTTTTAAATTGAGTGAACATAGATAAAAACATATGCAGTCTTTTAGTGGAATGGATGAGAGTAGGAAACAAAAATACTGTAATATGAAATTGTTTCAAAATATTATGCTTTCACAGTAATAGGAACATTAAAATGTAGAAATATTAAAACAAAAAAACAACTCCCCTTCCAAACCTCTGAATTTCCTGGTATTGCCTAACTTTAGGAGAATTGTCTAGTCCAGCAAGAAGCTGAGGTGTAAAAATATGTGTTAGTGGTGGGATCCTGCAGACATTTGCTAGCTGCTGAACTCACAGTATGACAGCATTGTGAGTGCAGGTGCTAAGCTTCATTAGAACAAGTTCTTTTTATTTCCTCTGTGACGTTCCCTCCTCTTTCCACTAAAGCCAGCACTTTCTCACTTCCCTTGTCTAGATGACTGTACAGCTTGGGTGTTCAAGCCAAGTAGGGAATTACAGCATTTAATTTTGAAAAAGCAATTGGGAGGATGATTATCAAAGGTTATCTGGGAAAGGAAACATTATGAAATAGATTTCTGCCAACTCCTAGCCTTGTTTGCAGGTGTACAGGGACGTGAATAGCTCCCTCATGCAGACCTCAGTGCTGTTCTGAGCCATCACCAACTCCTTCTGTCTCTGAGACTTCTTGAGTGTGTGAGATGCCTGAGAAGAGGCTGGCTGGAAGGACTGTAACAAGAACGGCTCCGTCTTTTATCTTTGCATCTGCCACATTGCTGAGGAGAGAAGTATGCTCCACTTAGTTGAAGAGAGATGAGCTAATTCACCAATATATTCTTTTTATCTTTTGGATGGTTATGAGTACATGACTCACATTTGACTATTTTAATGCAGACAGCAGATACTGGCGAACTTTATTCAGGCTGGTATTCATTTCTTCACTTCTCCAGGTTTAAGCCAAGTCTAAAAATCAGATTTAGAGCCTGATTAAGCACTTACATACAGATTAAGACAACTGTTAACTGTAGTGCAAAGTGTCTTCATTCACAACATAGTCAATGGAGATAAAATCAGTGCAGAAAGTAAAGTTGAAAAAGTAATTCAGCTCATCCTAAAGTGAAATTAAATACTTCATTGATGATGGGACTTAGCTGCCTAAACATAAGTTTCTAGTCTCAGTTTAGATGCTTTGAGTTCCCTCAGTCTACATATATCCTAGTTTCCAACTGCAGCTTTTTGAGTGCGAGCCTTTGTGTTACAATAGACATTCATTGGTCCTTGGTTCACATCCAACATCCTGCGCAGACATCCTGCATAAAATTGCGCATCCGAAATGCTGCTACACAGTTATGTTTAGAGAGATCATGTCTGGTCAGCTGAATCACTCCCTAAATTTCATACGTAGTACACGCTAAATCTCTGTAGGTTATATTGAAATTTTTAGAATCATGACCTTATTTTAGCTGATTACCATAGTGGTATTCAGTATAATTTGAGAAGCCCTAGAATATATAAAACACATGCAAAACTCTTGAGATATAGCAAAGACCTGTGGAAGACCTTTTCAGGTCAGGTAGAATGTCTAAATGGGCTGCAAATGCCTATGTATAGACGACTAAATCAAGCTCTCGCTCACATGTATACATCTACATACTAACTCCTCAGCTAAGATGCCTTAGGGCGCAGTTCACCTGCTGGCTTCATTGAATACAAAGACTTTAAGTTTGAAGATCACATTCTCTAATATTCAAAGTTCAGTCCATGCCCTAAGGAACACCCCGACAACCAAAATGCCAGTCAGTCTCACCTCTGTGTGCGGCAAGATCATGGAGCAGATCCTCCTGGAAACTGTGCTAAGATAGTGATTGGTGACAGCCAACATGGCCTCACTAAGGGCAAATCCTGCCTGAAAAATTTGGTGGCCTTCTACAATGGGGTTACAGCTTTGGTGGATAAGGGAAGAGCAACTGACTTAATCTACTGGACTTATGCAAAGCATTTGACACTGCCTTGCACGACATCCTTGTCTCTAAATTGGAGAGACACAGATTTAATGGATGGACCACTCGGTGGATAAGGAATTGGCTGGATGATCACACTCAAAGAGTTGCAATCTATGGCTCAATGTTTAAGTAGAGACTAGTGATGAGTGGTGTTCCTTAGGGGTCAGTACTGGGGCCGGTGCTGTTTAACATCTTTGTCAGTGACATAGACGGTGGGATTGAGTGTTGCCTCAGCAAGTTTGCTGACGACATCAAGCTGTGTGGTGTGGTCAACACGCTGGAGGGAAGGGATGCCATCCAGAGGGACCTTGACAGGCTGGAGAGGTGGGCCTGTGAGAACCTCATGAAGTTCAGCAAGGCCAAGTGCAGGATCCTTCACATGGGTAGGGGAGTCCAGGCAATCCCAAGCACAAGTAGAGGCTGGGAAGACAATGGGATGAGAGCAGCCCTGAGGAGAAGAACTTGGGGATGTTGACTGATGATAAGCTCAACATGAGCTGGCAACATGCACTTGCAGCCCAGAAAGCCAACCATATCCTGGGCTGCAATCAAAGAAGTGTGGCCAGCAGGTTGAGGGAGGGCATTCTGCCCCTCTACTCTGCTCTAGTGAGACCCCACCTGGAGTACTACATTCAGCTCTGGAGTCCCCAACATAAGAAGGACATGGAGCTGTTGGAGTGGGTCCAGAGGAGGTCCATGAAGATGCTCAGAAGGCTGGAGTACGTCTCCTATGAAGACAGCTGAGAGAGTTGGGCTTGTTCAACCTAGAGAAGAGAAGGCTCCGGGGAGACCTTCTAGCAGCCTTCCAGTACCTAAACTGGGCTTACACGAAAGTCTGAGAGAGACTTTTGTCAAGGGCATGAATTGATAAAACAAGGGACAATGGATTTAAACTGAAAGAGGGTAGATTTAGATTAGATATAAGGAAGAAATTCTTCTACTATGAAGGTGGTAAAGCATTGGAACAGGTTGCCCAGAGAAGCTGTGGATGCCTCATGCCTGGAAGCGTTCAAGGCCAGGCTGGCTGGGGCTTTGAGCAACCTGATCTAATGGAAGATGTCCCTGACCACGATTCTACGATTCTGCGTCACAGCCTATGTCCTAAAATCTGCATGAGTTTAAGTAGCATTTTGCCATTTGTAACATCCAAATGTCTCTCCATTACAAGGAAATTCTGCTGATCTGACCTCATTATCATTCGTTCTTATTAGACAAAATCAATTTATTTGAAGAGGTCCCAGAAAGGAGGCACTTCTGATTGTGCACTTCCTACCTTAACTGAAGAGTAGTGCTTAGTTTGTTGGTTTTCTTTGCTGTCTGCTGTGAGATCACAATATAATCTTCAGTCAAAGGAAGAAAGAGGTTTTGAAAAATCATCACTGTCCTCATTAACAGCTGCTAATTGTTCATCTTCCTGAAAACGTTGCTTCTTTCACAGGCTTACTAGACAAGTCTTCCCTAAATAATATTATAAGGTGATCAACTTACTTAAGAAATTGAAACCTGTTAAATTATATTTTGAGCTTATGATAAGAAGGAGGAAATGCATCTTTCAGAGTTCAAACTGCAAATTATATTTGTCTTGCTACTTACCTAGACAGAGTGTGTTTATTGTACTTATAGTTTCAAAAGTTTAAAATCTACAATATTTGAGTTGACAATTTAAATTTGATATTGTAGCCAAGTAAGAGAAATTTTTGCAGTACTAAAAGCCCACGATCTGGGATAACAATGCCTGTGACACACAGAGACGCCGTCATCAAACTTGGCTTCACTAAACTTTTTTGACATATGTAGGAAATTAAATTATGACATGCAATGCATACATTTGCAATCTGCAGTTTATTGTTTCTTTAGCAGGTGATTTGAAAGACTCTTTAATAGAACTAGTTAAATGACAGAGGAGCAAGTAATCCAAGAGTCTTTGAAAAAGGCTGTTTCTCAGGCAAGAAATAAAGGAAGGTTGTGAAGTACATCTAAGGGACAGACATCCCAAGCAGCTCTTGGGAAATACCTCCAAAGAGAATCTACTCTCATGTAATTATTTTTTTTTCCAGAAAACAGCTTTTGGGATAAGGAGTCTGTTAAGAGGGGAACAGATAAGAATGATGTTTTGGGATGTCTGTGTTTGTCTCCAAGCAACACAGGATGAGAAGGTCTCCTGTGGAAATGCATGTGGAGATTCCTGCCGCCCTGGGAGTTTTGCTGCCGTGGCTGAGGATCAGACAGGGCTCATGCTGCTGTGCCCTGCTGACAGCAAGGCTGGACACATGCTCTGGGTCCCCAGGAGCTGCTCTGTGGCAACATCATCCACAAAGTCTTCGTTTTGATACTTTCTGCAGAATTAAAAAGGAAGAGAAAGCACCTTAGTCAATCATCTGGTCAAACCTAAGTTAAAGGTCCTTCCAAGGATCAGGCAGGCTTATTATCTCTCTAGATAATAACATGTTGTGTTGCAATGATTTTAATTTTCCTGCTCTCTCAGAGAAATAATCAGATACTTTCACTAGAGACAGGTGTTAGCCGACTTCTGATTTGGTTTTCACAAGATTGGTTCCTTTTAATTCTTCCTCTGCTGTGCTGCTGTACATAGAGGGAAGGAGGAAACAGAGAGTTAAACCTACAGATCTCAGTCTGGAGGAGGGGATTGTACTCTGATGCCCTCTCAAGAAAATAGTCTGAGAACAAGTAATCCTAGAAAATAAAGACACTGTCATCCAACCTCCATGCAATTCACAGAGAGGTCCCCAGGTTGCTACCAGAGTGATGAGGCCAGGTATACGGGTCAAGCTTAGTCCCACCTTTAAACCAGTGCACTGATATGACTTAGTCACGCATTATCAGATTGGGCCCCTGACAAATGCAGGAGTAGCTGGTTTTAATAAAAAAATCAGACAGAACATGAGCTGCCGGTAACTACATTTAAAGCAATATTGAGTACTATATAATATTTAGTATTTGAAACATTTGTCCAGGGAGCTGAAGGCACACGGATTACTTTCCCTCCTCAGCTTCAGAAGTTCAGACGCACGACGTTTTGTCATGAAAAACTGAAATGCACTTCACAGAGAATGACCTGGAAATTTCTACTTTAGTTTAATGTGAAATACTCAAGTTTCATCATACAGAATCTTAAATTACACAAAGGAATTAAGTGACTCTTCATGTAGAGGATAATGCACAGACCTATATGTTCTGTGGGCAGCAAAGACTTTCTCATTCACCTCCATTTGTAAATGTTACTTCATTAATGTCTTTGTCTCGGAGACAAACATTCGTCGTGTTTAACTTTAGCTTTCTAAAAATCTCCTACTCTGTGTAGTCAATCAGAGGAGCTGACATTTCAAAAAAATAATTAATCTGCTTAATGATTCTATGGGTGCCTATTTATTCCTTTTAACTACATAGTTCAACTTTTTGCTTAGGCTGGCCATGCAGGGATGGGATTCAGTGGCTTAAACAAAAGCATAAAGAAAACAGGTCTAAAGAAAAAACAGGTCTAAAGAAAAATTGTGTTGTCTTCCAAAAGCAGTGTTTAATGAAGATTTACTTCAAAGACATCTTACCGTTCCAGCTTCACACATTAGTTTGTAGCCTGAATTGCCCTTCAATGCTTCCCATTCTTGGAGGAAGTAGGCAGGACTGTACTCTTAACTTACCATGTGGTATGTGCTGTTCAAATCTAATACCAAAATTGCTGCAAACAGCTGCACAGAAATTCAGGTTGGTTAGACCCATTGAATTTCTGGTTTGGGCTTCATAACGGTATTTCTAACATTTCCAGATGTATGCTTCATATGAGGACTAGTGTTCATTCTGTGGTGACATTGTTTAGTTGTCTAAAGTAAAAATAATTTTATTTTATTTTCTAAGAATGCCTATTGCACTAGAAGAGCTTCTGCTACATAAGATCTGTTACTGAACATCAACTGGCAATTTATAGATAACTAAAACCAGCCAGAAACAATTCTACGAGTCTCAAATGTGATACTAAATATGGAACTGCTTTCCCTCAATGTGATCACTTCAGCCTCTTCTCCATGCAACTGTTCGTACTCTGGGCTTTAGCCATGTGCTTTACTTTTCTTTTTAATAGGAATTGATGAATCCATCTACCTGTTGTTGGATTTGTTGCCCATCAATTCTGAGCAGTAAATTTCATTGCCTACCCACTAAAATTTCAAATAATAAGATGTGTCACATATTTCTTTAAAACTAAGGCATATTTATTCCAGGTATTCTTTAAAAGCTCAATTGACAAAATTGCAGTACATAGCATATCTGTAGTTTGCAATGTAGAAAGAAAGCAGCCTCTCAAAGATATGTAGCATAATAAAAATTACAAAGCAATAAACATATAAAAACTGTAAAAAACAGTAATGAAATATTAGTATGATGCTAAGTAACAGCTAATATTAAGTAAAATAAAAAATGACCACAGTAACAGAAATCAGATTTTTAAAGGTCAAAGTTTTCTATGCGATTAATGCATAGCCATATCCTTCAGTCTTTCCTCATCTAAGGACTCACGAACTCCAGTTGGGAGTACACCTTAATTAAGACTAAACAATACTGCCCAAATATTTGAGAATTACCACAGACAAATCCTATAGACATAATTGGTCTTCATAAGGCAAGAAGATGGGCATTCAAAGTCCTTATCAGAACTGGTTTTCTACAATTCTCTGAATTCAGATATTAAATAGACTAGGTTTTGCCAATTAACTGGAAATACAGTGATTTCCAATATTCTGATATGAATCTACTGTTAAGCAGGACTTTTTCTAAAGGAGAGTCAAGAGTCTGCACACATTCATTTCCAATAGATAGTGGGTTTGCACAAGAGATACGATGAGCTGTGGCAACATAAAGATATCTTCAGTCTTATATAAAGCTAGAAACTGGGAGTGTGTCACAATCTTTTCTCATGTATGTATTTTAGACATCCTCATCACATTTATATGAGCAAGAAATTAGATACTAAAGACAAGGTTTTCTTTAGCTTATTTTTTTTATTTTATTCTGAGCTTCTTCAGTTTAAGTTGCCTCTTACAGATAGTGAATTTTTAGTATATCTTTAAAAAGGAAGTTAACGAAATGTGCAATTATATACCCCAAATTGATTTGTGATGGCAAATTTAAAGAACATGAATATTCCAGTAATAAGTTTGCCTGAATAATTTATCTGGTATTCCAGTTTTCACTTTCAACAGCAGAGATCATCAGTGCGACATTAAAGATTATTATGAGGACTACTTTGCCATGAGGCTCTTTTAGATTCTGATTGAGCTGCTTTAGAAATGTGCCCTCTGGCAAGCATCATCAGGCCTCAGGTAAGGCAGGCCACCAAATGTAACAGGATCCCCTTTGCAAACGTATTGCTAGCATGTTCAGCATAGTTGTGGATTTCCAATCAGTTAAGTCACTCTGTAGAGCCTGTGCTTGTTTTCAGCAGTAGACTTAGTAACGAATGCAATGCATTAAAAAGGCAAAAGAATACATCCCTTTTCCCCTGGCTGGTTAAGCTGCACCAGGACGCTGGGTAGTCGTGTGAGCATGGAAGCAGACCCATGCATAGAAATAAATGTTCTGATTTACCAAAATGTTCCCTTTGCCTCCAACATCAAGTTCAACGCCTTGCAGAAGTGAGGAGATAGGGGTGGAGGGTGGAGGGGGCGGTATATAACTTCCCAAAACCTCACCTTTTAAGCTTGATATGCCCATGTTTGATGACTGAATTAGTCACCCATAACTTCAAATATTTCCCTGTACTTCAGATATTTGAGTCACCTTGGATCTGTCCTGTAGATACTGATGGTAACAACTGTAAAATCTCACATAGAAAGAAACAACATCTTTACATTTCCACCCATTATTCTTCATTCACATCTGTCATCCCCAGTCTCTTAGCCTTTAGGATATCACTATCCATCTCTGCACTTCTTAGGACCCATTTTTGGGTGATGAATTAAGCTCCTTGACCAGAGGGATAGAGTTTCATGTCACTCCTTAAAATAAAGATTGTCTTGATGAGGTGTAGTTTGTCTCAGAGACAGAAAGAAACCATAGTTCAATTTCACAGAGGGGGACCATGACAATGGGAATATCTTTAGGGAAAGTGAAAGTGTGTGGTTTTGGGCTCTTCCAATCTATGCCACTAGTTATTACTGCTGGGTTGGTTAAACAGGTCATAAAACAATATGTCTTTGTCTGTGACAGGCAAACAGGGAAAAGTCTTATAGGTTCATGAACTTACAATTTTTATGAACTTTTTTTCTTAATCTTTGACAGTTACACAAAGGCTTAGTTAACTAAACTTCAAGAGAAAACCACAGGAAACACCTTCAATTTATTTTTTCTTTAGTTGTATCAAAAACTTCTACAATAGTTTTTACATTTGAATAAAGTTTAACAGACATATGATCATAACAGAGAAGTCATTCTAGTCAGTAAAGCCCTAAGCTAAGCCCAAAATAATTTGATCATTTGTAAATCATTGTCACTTGAATGTTTTCTCAATATGGCTTAATTATAATTCAACACAATGTTAAGCTTCTGGGAAAAGACCTTCATTAAAAGGTACTTCCTGGGAAAAGTAAGAAATTGAGAGCTCTCAGCTAGCATTGCACTTTATTATTCATGTATAATGCTTCTGCACCACTGAACATCTGCTAATAAATTTGATTCAAGTTTCCATGATAGCTTTTACCCTCATCATTCAATCTCTGCATGAGCTTTGCATTTGATGAGAATTGATGTTATTTATTTATCGCTGAGAATTTTTATCCTATTAACAATTTAGCCCATAAAGTCACGAGGTAAATTAATGTTTATAAGCAACCCCCTTCCCCAATTTAAAAAAAAAAAAAAAAAAAAAAAAGAATAATAATCTTGGTTTAGAAGAGAATTTCTCTAGATTCCCTAGAAGCTAACTGACAGATGGTCACCTTGGCAGTATGCTGCAGCAGTGCAACCAAACATTTATTAAGAGTTTCTGATGCAGAAGGTGATCAAGAGCATCAGAAGCTATTACTTCTAACTCCAAGTTTTGTCAATCTTCTTTTCCTTTGTGCTGCCGCATTTATAGATAAGCTTAAATCTAGATCAAATATAAAAGTTTCTTTGAACAACTACAGATCTGTCATATTGATTTGGTGTATGACTTTGTTCCATGTGATACAGTCATTTTCCATGCAGTTAGATCATGGAATTGAGGGTTCAGGTTTCCTAAATCCATTCTGAGATCTCTCACTGAATCACTGTCTGGCCTTTAAGAAGTCACTAAGATCAAGCTTATCACAAATGCTTACCAATGTTTCTATTCAAGCCAAGCATTTATTTGTGCCAAGCTTGAAACACTCATGGTGGGTGAATACTCTTAATATTCCTAGCCTTAATCTCTATAACTACCTTTATAAATGCAATAAGACTACCTTATTTTGTATAGTTGTGTGACATAACACTTATGAATTTCTCAGAAACGCTTAATGGAAAGGTCTAAGTATAAAATCAGACTTCCAGGATCATACATGGTAAAAGGGACTGTTACTAAACCAGAAGTAGTGAACTAACAGCAAATGCTAAGTTTGTCCCCAGATATTCACGGTACAGAACACTAGCACACATAAGAAAGCACAGGTGGTGGCAACCACGTTCTGCTTGCCCAAAAGCACATCAGAAATGGCTAGGCAGGATTACTACAGAGCTAGCTGAAATGGTCGTACACCAGCAAGTGACTCACTCAGAAGGGAAATTCCCAGCCAAGAAGAGAGGGGATGTTTTCCTTCCCTTTGCAGCTTCTCTTCCCTTTCCCAAGAGAAGTCAAATCATGCAAGAATAGCAAACAGACCTTTCCTTCCATCCTGATCAATTTACTTTATGGATTCTGTAGCTTTCATTGTAAGAGGTCATCCAACAACTTGAATATGTTACACAAAATAACCATGTAACATTGCTGTGGCTACAGTACTTACTGTGTCATGAAGCAGGAATGTTAATTATTGACCTGCAACATTGTCACAAATTTTGTTATTTGAAATAGTGTTAAAAAAGTAGTGCATGAATTGACTTATGATTTAGCGTATTTCAGGTTTTATTACATTTCTATTTTCATTTTCAATTGCTCAGGCTTTCTTTTGTAAAACTCTTTTATTCTCTTTTTAGATTATTTTGTAAAACTGACACTTTTGAAACACAAAAGAAAAAAGTCCATTGCATTGATGATGATTCTATGCCCTACTTTCCGTGAGGCAGGCCGTTTAGCCGTCTTGTCCAGTATATATCTCCACATGTTTTTTGTTTTTGTTTTTGTTTTCTCAGTAGCGTGTTGCAATACTTATTATATTATATCCCTCCTTGAGATTACATAGCTGCAGCAATATTATTAAGTTCATTTGATTGAACAACTTGACCTTTAAACTGTTCTGCTCTTGAAAATTACTACTAGGAGAAAAGTTCTGCAATCATTTGAGATTTTTTTCACTGTTGCTGATTTTCTTCTTGATTGTATATTTGAGATCAAAGCACATTCTGCTTAATAATAACTAACCAGATCAGAAATTAGGATAGCAGACTCTACTCGTTTACTTCTGAATCTATTTGTACTTCACAGTGTCCATAGCAACCCCACTTATCCTAGAGTCAGCTTTTACATATAGATTGTAGGCATCATATGACCTTTTGTATAATGTTAGTGTTGTTGCAGATACGGCATATGAGGTCTGGATATAATATTTTTCTGAATTTTCTTCATTTGTAGTTTAAACTATTTTACTTTTTGTACCATACTGTGTATTTCCGGTACATAAATACTTCACACTGGTTTGATAAACTATAAATTTAGCATTAACTTAATTAACCAGCCCACATTAAATTCTGGCTTCATTAGCTTTTACAATTAGAGGATGTCTACAGAGCTTACTCATCCCAAATAATTTTTTTCAAGATCTGTGGCAATTCACAATTCACAGTTTCATAGGTGGACTTCACCAAGAAGGTGATCTAGAGATCTAGAAGGACAGATCTCTAGTGGGCTTGATTTCCTCCTACTTTACTCCTGTAAGCAATTAATTTATGCAAAGCACAAACATTACTAAATCAAAGTGATAGCATTCTGTGCCCAGTTTGGACCCGGGTACATTGCATAATGTTTATGCAAAGCACAAACATTACTAAATCAAAGTGATAGCATTCTGTGCCCAGTTTGGACCCGGGTACATTTTTGTCTTTGCAAAGTAATGAGTATTCAGATTCTTTCTTCTTTCCTTGGTACAGTTAAAAGAATAAAGTGAGAAGACTAATTTTCTTAAGAGTAGCTTTTATAACATCTTTAAACTGAGCAATGCACTCAGTTTACTGCAAAATTAAATTCTGCTGCATCATGTCAAAATGGAGGAAAGGCTGAGCGT
The DNA here is from genome assembly GCF_009769465.1 of Tauraco erythrolophus. Lineage (NCBI taxonomy): Eukaryota > Metazoa > Chordata > Aves > Musophagiformes > Musophagidae > Tauraco > Tauraco erythrolophus. The sequence continues at coordinate 29,366,584 of NC_141466.1, forward strand.
CTATAAATACATCCATATGAAAGATTTTCACATATTTACCATCAGAAGGTTTTCCTCCAAGATTTCTATGATGATGCTCACAGTCAGTTTCTGGTCATTTTGCACTATTTCAGTGGCATAGGACATTGAATTGCTGGAAACTGATATAATTTGTCCTGGCTAATGCAAGGAATTAAACATTTTCTGGAATGACGCTTTTCTCAAATACAGTGTTTTATTTAAATTTGTCAAAAAGTGATAATGGGGGACTTATGAGGAAAGAGTCCCTTTTATTTACACATCTGGCATTCTGGAAATCAGTTACTTGTAACTACAAGCAATTATGGTAAAAACACTATTTAGGAAAGTTTCCAGCAGTAATGATAATGAAGCAATGAAATAGATTGTCTGGGGACATTGTGGATTCTCCACTACTGGAGGTCTTTAAGAATAGGTTAGAGAAACATCTGTCTGGAATATCATAGCACAGACACATCTTTAGCAGGGAAGGAAAATCATAACACAATGCCTTTGCTTAAGGTCACAGCCTGCCCCAACACAACGGTCTGAAACAAAAATAGAGATTTTAGTTCCACTGTACAAAATGAGACCAGCTGCATAGACTCTCTACAGTTCACTGACAACATCTCCATATGCAACAATTTTTCTCTGACATGCAGAATGGTTAAGCAATGACAGTAGCTCCATGTGTATACACTTTATGTAATGTGAAGGGTTTTTTTCAACATATTGAAGTCCTTGATCTGCACAGGGGTCTGGGGAGGCACGGTGCCATCACTCTGAGCTAAAAAAGGAAGGTGGTTCTGCTCTTACTTCTCTGCTCCCTCTTTTAAAGAGCAGCCCAGCTTGCTGCACTGCCAGTCAGACTGGATATTGCTTCCAGGTTTTAGTCCTAAAAGTTATCACTTTTATAAAATATGCAAAGAGCACGTTTACAACAGCAGTATTCCAGCAAAGTATTCATATGAATAATTAAACTGAAAACACAGTTGTCAGAAACATGAACAAAGTCTGTGTTGTTCACTATTACCCATGTATTTTCTGTTCACCTCCTGATTTGACAAATGTCTGCGGGTTCCTGACTCTCTCCACTTCCAGACTCACCCCAGAAGAGCCAGCTGGCATAGCGCAATGCAGCAGGGACAGAGATGCTGTCCCACGGCCACATGAAATGCAAAAGCACCTTTCGCTCGTTAGCACTCCCACTCTACAGGCAGACACAATAACACTGACGGCATTACTCCGTAGCGAAGAGAGGCTGTAAGTGCTTTCTGAAAGGCTGAGTGTGGTGCTGGTGGGCAGGAGGGGACACGTCCCTTCGCAGCTGCAGAGCACAGCTGTAAATTTTCTTCTGAGGGCAAGCTAAATCTTTTTTTTTTTTTTTCCTGCTCAATGCAAGCCTAGAGAAGGCAACTCAGGGTGAGTAACTCAGGCTCTGGCTGGGGAGGACTCCCTCTCTACTGACAGCAGAAGGTACCTAAGCAGAACTCATTCTCATTAATTCAAAAAAGCTGTGTAATTTTACAAAGAGATGGTATAATCATCACTGCCCAATATTTCTGCTCCTGCACCATTACCCCTTTCCTCAGCCATCTTGTATTCATGCAGGTAGCAGGTTAATAGGATGATGAAAGTTAAAATTAACTTTTTCATTCAGTTTTAACTCCCCACCAAAACCATAACAAATATTTGTTCCTTTGCAAGTGGGAATGCCTGTAAAGAGCCACAAGCATCAGGGGGAAGAAGGAATCAAAATATCTTTTAAATTTGTTAAGTAACAACATTTCCCTCCTTGAATCTATTCCAAAACTTCCAGTTATTGTCCTTTATGTCCCACATATCTGCTTTCTGTATGCTCTTTAATCACTAATGAAATTGCCTCAGTCAAATGCCTGTAATTCAGACTCCTTGCATCAGACCAAGAATCTTAATTCTCATCAACCAGTGAATCCCAGTTCCACCGAAATTTCACTGAAGTCATTGCAGCAGTAAAAATGATGTGAGAGCAGAATTAAGCTCTGTCCTAAACTACGGATTTATTTACTGTGCACAAACTTTAAGACATTTATTATTTATAGATACAGACATGCAAAATATCCTCTTTCTGTTTATTTTGGGGAAAATTGAGACATGTTGTTATTTGCTTGTTCAAATATAATCTGTGATTGCATTCAACAAAAAATACAAGGGAGATAATTTAGAATTTTTTTCTTAAAGTTTATTTAACATGAAGAGGTTCATTCTCTTTGACCTGTGCTTTGCAAGCATTTTCCCTAATCTTATCTGTTATCTTTCATTTAATTGAGAAAATTCACTCGAAGATAATGTCATTTTTCTTGCTTACTTTTGTAAAAAAGAACAAAACCAAAAACAACTAATGTAATTAAGACTATGCAAAGCAAAGGAAAAATGACAACAACAACAAAAGCCACAAAAGTAAAACCAGCAAAAAACCTCTTGAATGTCTAGGCAGAACAAAGGCACGTGCGTGTCTAAATAAAAAATTGCTGGAGTCAACAGATAAGTAGGTGATCTGTAGATGATCTAATTTGAAAAAATTGCATTATGGTGGTTTGATGGAAGGAAGAATAAAGGAAGGAGAGAATGAAAGAAAGAAGGAGGTATTCTAACTACCAAAGGATTATTCATAACAAGATAATTTAAAACCACTTTTATCTCAATCATTTTTTAAGATTTCTAGTTTTAAATGGGTCATAGGCTTAGTGGAACTTCGGTGAAGAGGATGTAAAACATCTGCAGAAATCTATTTCTGGATCATTAATGCTACAAATAATAATAAAAAAAAAGATCACCTTTACTTTTAAGTGTTTGCTGCAAATTATGGTATAAAACAGGAAAAAAATCTCAAAGGAATCAATAGGGGTCATTCCATTGCTTGTGCTGTCCACAGGCAATGGATCAAGCCTCTAAACTTGAAGCCACTGGCAGCTCTCTCTTTGACTTTACTCATCAGCAAAGCTACATCTTTTGAATCCTCAAAGTTAATGCCAACAGTGATCGCTGCTGTGCTGTCACCTGTACAGGCCAGTAGCTCTTCTTGGAGGGAGAAGAAAGAACTCCTGCTTAGATTAGATTAAAGACATGATGTAAAGGAATTGGTATGAACAGCTTCAAGATACACTAGCCTTTATCTGCCTTTGTAAACTACAGGATATTTGAATGGCATTAGATAGCTGAATAGTGAGCCAGAACACAGACATACTGATTTTCTTTTTGTGCAAATGCCTAAGAAAAGGCTTTTCCCATCAAAACAGAACCACAAGAAAAGATGCAGAGTAGCTTGTATGTCATCTGTAGATAAGATTTTTTCTCCCATCTTCAATATGCTATGAAAAAGGAAATGTGACCATTCTGTGAGCACAGTGTAAAGATGCCAACATGATTTCCTTCAGTTAGAAAACATCCTTTCATTAAAATATGTGACTAAGGCCAAGAGTCTAGGTAGCTAAACCTCACTGAAATCCAAGGTACAGTTGTCACCAAGGAACTGCAGGAAAAGGACAACATGAAACAATTTTTCTGACCTAAAGTAAGCCTTGAATGGCAGGAAACAAGGAAGATAGCTTGACCATAGTATTGTGCTTCCTCTTTGCAATTAGTTTCCCTAGAACCATGTCAGGTTATTGCTATAAGTGGTAATTATGCACCAGGATAGGTGGAAGGAATAATTTAGCTATATCTAAAAGAAAAATCAGTGAACTTTTCAAATTCAAAACTTTGCTTTCATTTCAATTCCATTTCTAAGTATTTAATGTTATATTAAAATAACTTTTTTTTTTTTTAATTCATAAGACTTCAACAGTAAATATATTTGGTTGATCTGGGTAGAACAAGACATGGAGACCCAGAGTGTGAAAATCTTTGCCACTGTTTATTTGGGTTTTTTAAATGTCGTCGTTTTTGGACTGAGGGTCGAGACAAGAACCGAGAGGGAGCACCCACCAACCATGGTCCCAGGCAAAACATGACTCAGGCTTTCTTCTTAAAACAAAACAATTTATTAACAGTTACTTAACAAGAGACACAAGGGAACGAAACCGGTTACTTGAGAGGAGAAAGAGAAAAACAAGGCCAGATCTTAAAGCAACACATCCCCACCCCCTATTTCCTTTCATTCCTGGCTCAACCTCCCCCCCGGCGGCACAGGGGGACAGGGAATGGGGGAGTGCAGGTCAGTTCATCCATGCTGTTACTGCCGCTCCTTACTTAAAGGAGGTGGAGTCCTTACACCATTTTTCCCTTGCTTCAGTGGATCCTCTACTCATGAGGAAAAAATCCCCAAACTTTTCCAGCGTAAGTCCAGCCCACAGGATTGCACTCCTTCCCCATGGATTGCACCAGTTCGGGCTTTACCAGTCTTGGCCTCTTAGGGAGCTGCTGCCACTCGCGTCGGCGTGGGTCGTCCCACGGACTCCAGATGCCTCCACGACCTCGTCGTGCATTCCATGCCCATTATTAACAGTACTTCGTCATGCATCCCCTGCTCCACGACCTCTCCTGGGCTCAGGCATCTCTTCCCCGACGTGGGTTTCTCCACGGGCCACGAGTGGGTCTCTGCTCCGCCGAATACACCTTGGCTGCAGGGGAGCCGCCTGCCATCTTCACACCGATTGCAAGGGAAAACTTCAGCTCCAGTACACCTCCTCCTGCTCCATCTTGACTGACCCGGTCGTTGTGGTTGTCTTCTCTTAGCTCTTAATCCTCTCTGGGGGAGCTCGGCCCGGCGGGCACCCCGGGAGCGGGGCACTTCCCGAGTTCCCCATGCGGCTCCCCTGGCGCCATCTTGAGCACATGGTGCCAGCCCGGGCTGAGCCGCCGCCCGGCCGGGAGCGAAGGCAGCGCCCTCCTGCTCTCTCCTCGTTCCTGGGCAAAAGACCTTTTCCCGTCCCTTTGTCTCAACTTAAATAGGGCAATTCGCAGAGGCGCCGATTTGTCTCAACCCCCCAGGGGGGATGGGACTCAGATCTGGTGGCACAGGGAGCAAATCCCCTCCCCTGCCACCAGAACACCCCCCCACAACAAACTATCACATTAAATAATTATTTTTTGTTATTATGACATCTTTATCTCTATTTAGGACAAGGTCTTAGTCCTTACTATATCTGAACGGATCATGGAAGGGTTAAGGAAATGGCAATGTTTCTACAATGTGCAGACATTGTAGTCCTCGTCAGGTTTGACACCCTTTCATGCCCTAGGACATATTGTACGGCAGATATCCAGCAAAAGACAGATGTATATCCCGAGAGAAATATACCCTTGGTCATTTTGCTGAATTGGTTGTTGACAGCAGCAACAGAGACCCAGAAGAAAAATGGTCACATCAAATGATCATTTTCAGGAACATTTCAGTGTGCAGTGGTGACTAACTCTCTGCCTGGATTCTTCCTACTTGCATATATAGGGTCAGGTAGTCACCATATGTTCTGCTAACAAACACTGTGCAATGACTCAAGCAGATTACAGAAGCAAAGAGAAACAGGAGCTTTCAGAGAGGGAGAAGAACATCAGCAAACCCTCCTAAAGAAAAAAGAAAATATGTCCTAATTTTCTCGCACTTATTTACTTACTTTGATTCTGCTTTTTGCCATATTTCTTTCCCTTGGAAGAAATACTTTCTGAAATTTCTTTTCTCAAATGTGAGTAGAATTTGGAGGTTTTTCAATCATTAAAAGCCATTGTTTCAATTAACCTTCTACTATTAGCTACATTCTGCTTAGAATGGCAGTTCTGAGAAGCCTTGACAGAAAAGACAGAAAAACGGCTTCCCCATCTACAAACTGCATTTAATGATTTGTTTTTATACAATATTGTAAGCTTCGGTAAAGCACCAGATCTTGCTGTGTTGCCTAGATTGCTGAGGACCACAGTGATTTAGCTATTCTTCTATCATGTGATCCGAAGTGTGGTGGCCATGAAGCAACATTAATTACAGGATGAGTGCCACCATTTTTAGTATTTCTCCTCTCTCTCATCCCAGCAAAACTAACCTGTTGCAATGCAATGTAAAGTTTGCTTCCAGTCATCTTGTTCTTTTTACTGGTGAATAGCTTCTTACTACACAAGTGGCTCATTGAAACTGCTTGCCTAAATAAAACTACTTTTATTTAAATGATAAAAATTGAATTTTCAGAAGCTGACCTATATCACTTAACTTGAAACTTCCACAACACAGACTCCTGCACATGAAGTTCTGTCCCTAGGCTGCTTACATAAAGAGAAATAGGTGTTTTAGGGCACAATATATGTGAAACATAATATATCCACCTGTTTTATGTCAGTCTGAGGGTGAAAAGATTTGCTGTCTGGAGATATTAGGCTCTTTTTATTGATTTTCAACTCAAATAATTTCAGCCTTCTAAACAAAAAAAATATCCAGTATATAGAGCTTTCTAAGTCACTTTACAGTCTCCAGATAGAGACTTCCAAAGATTATTCAGCACACTCTAAACATGTCAGTAGTTCAGAGAAGTAAGACAAGCCAATTTCTAGAGGTGACACTCTCTCTTCCTTCATCGGCCTTAGATGAGTAGCCAAAATGAGTATTCTGAAACTAGATGCCAAATTCTAGATGACTGAAGTTATATCAGTGGCCTAGGTGTACAAGTTCCACAAAAAAAAAACCCTGCTTCTAAGTACTTTCATAAAAGCTTTGATGAGGAAGTTACCTTTTAGACCATCCCTTTTGTGGCCCATTACTTACACTGATTATTAACCATTTCAGTGAATTGTATTCCAGTTTTACATTACCTTTAGATTTGACCAAGGCTCCTAGTATTTCCTTGGTCTTATAGAAGAAATCAGAAGAATGTCATACTTTTTAGATGTTTTGTAATACAGAACAAGGATGTACATGTATGTGCACATCTGCATATGCATTCAAGCACTGCAAAGAGCCTTTCTTTCTTACCGGGACTCACAGTCATGCTGCTTCACTGGTCATCACACTAACGGTGACAAATCAAAAACTCATGCATGTAAACTTCCCATGAAAATAAGATAGCACATGCAATTTGGCATGTTCTCAGAGCAACGATTACTCCACTCAAGGACATTAGAAACATGAAAACAGAGTCATCCATCATCCCAAGTGATGCATGTTTATCATGTGTTCTAAATAGCTGTGCCTGGGAGTGGAGCTTAGACAGTTTCCCCTTTTGAATTCTGTTATCATCCTGTCACGCTGCTTCTTCTGATCAGACAATGCATAGCGAATTTCCATTGCCAGTTTACTCCTTTTTTAATTTTAAGCTTTAATTTCCTATTCCACCCATATTTCTTCAAAAATCTTGCATAGGCTGCTTCAAAAACTTCTTTTCACAGAAAGACAGCTCTTTCCTCTTCTGTTATTTCTGTGCCTGTTATTAGTAAATCTGTGTTCTAAATATGTAGTCCATTATTGATGAACTCTTTTTCCCAGGCTGTATTGTTTAAGTATGCTATATTGACATTGCTTATGTATCTATGGTAACTTTTGATTTACTTGTTTGGAGTTTTAGACATGTATTCAAGCCTGACAGCAGAACTGTTACTGTGTAATACATTTCAGAACACTTAGACCGAAAAATGCACTAGCACAGGTGCATGTTAGGCAATGACTACACTAGCAAATAGTGGCCCAGTATATTATGTACTAATTTGTGGAATGAGACAGTTGGTGACAAAGACCCTACATTCATACCACACATGTTCCATGGCAGGGAGATTACTTCAGAGTAGCTCTCATACGGCTACTGTAGGGTACATTCATGACTGTAGTGTGTTAACTTCATCCATACCTCCATCACTTCTTCCAGTTTAGCTTCAGATGAAGGAAAACCAGTTTATGCACTCTGAGATAACTCCACAATAAATGGAACTGATGGAGAACACAGTAATCTAACATACCAGCAAAGAACACAGGCCTAGATTGTCATGAGGTACTTCTTATTTTAGTATTTTTGTTCATTTTAATAGTGGAAGTGAAAGTTATTTTAAGGTTACTTCACGTGCTACTTCAGAACAACCACAGAAATGTCTGCAAAGGCACTACCAAGATGTTTCAAAATAATTTTTAATGTTATACAATTGGGTAAATTGTTGCCAAAACCACTGAGATTCCTGGAACAGCAGCCAACTGAAGATTTTTTTAAAAATTCAGCTTGCAGCAAAATCATCTTTCTAGCCATTTGAATCTTATTACATCTCATGCATTGAAGTGTCTAAAAGAAGAACACTAAAATTCAAGGTGATATCAGGCTAGTATTAAGAATCAGCAATGGTCTTGATGGTCAAGAAGAATATCATCAGAGATTTGAGCAAAGGTTATTTTATTTTTTCAAGTTTTGTACCTACATGAATTAACCTATAGAGTTCTGAGCATATTTTATAACATTTCAGGCCCTCATTCAACAACAATTTACATATATATTCCACTGTATATTTCTGGATATTCCCAGAAGGCTACGTCAGATGATTCACATCACAACTATTAAACATATCAATATATATTTTTCCCCCTTTGATTTCTTGTATGCCTTGTTCAAATTAACTCAATAGATTGTTTCTTGGAAAATATTCTATAATTAAAACAAAGTAAAGACTTTTAGTTGAAGCTGGATAAAGGGTTCCTCATATAGCTAACATCCAGCAGCTATCACAAAGCAAGTAAGTAACTGACTATACTAAAAAGTAGACTGTATGCAGAAAATCAGGGGGCTTCAGGGAGTGTAAAGAAACAGAATAAGACACAACTTCTGATAGCCTTCTCCACTACTTACAGAACCTATACCACTAACAGAATAGTGAACTATTAGTAGAAGCTAAAATAAGAATCAGTGCAATATTTTGAATTTTACAATAAAAAACCCTAAATGTAAATAATAAAATGGGCCTAATTTCAGAAAGTGTTTCAGAGAGCTTTTGTTTTAGTACAATATACTACAACATCAGAGTGAATACTGACAACCCTTTAATGAACAGAAAAGCCAAACATCAACCTTACACCATTTCTTTAATTTGTCTTCCCACCACATAGGGGATATAAACTGTGCTGATATAAGAGTGGATGATTCACAATAATCCTGTGACAAGTTTCATCAGAACAATCATCAGTAATCATGTGTTGTGCATAATACAGCCACAGATTGATTTGGTGCAAATCCTATTGTACATTTCCACATGCTCGATCAGAAAGAGTCGATGCTTTGGTACTTACTTTGTGCTACGGAGTGTCTCAATTTTCTACAAACTAACCCTATCCAGGACAATACTGTTCAATACACACACACACACACATCGATAGCATCAAAACGTTTTACATCAGTGCAGGACTCAAAAACCCTCTTACGCCACAAAGCTGTGTCATTTGCAGTCTTAAAAGGAATATCCATTTATTAGAGCAGGTGAGAGAGCTTGCCACATACTGACTATTTTATTCAGGTCACAGCTTGGTAGTTTGTGTAAAAAAGAACGCATTTATGTGTATGTATGCATGTACACATATGTGTGCATATATGCTTTATGTATGCATGCATTTAAATTTGAGTGAGATTAGTACTGCACAACAGTTGCTGAGAAAGAACAGGGCAAAGCAACATGCGTAACAGTCAGGAAACAAGTGTTTCAGAGATTTTCATACATGGAACTGCTGGCTTTTCCCTGAGCCTCTTTTGTGAGATATATTGACAAGACAAAATCCTTGAGGTAAAAAATATACCAAGAAGGAAGGCAAATCATACAGACTAGAGCTCAATTACAAAGAAATTATCTCTAAGAGAAGTGTCATACTCCTCAAATATCTGAGCAATTGGTTTAAGCAGTCAGCTAAGGCAAAATAGCTCCAATGCTTGAAAATACAATATAAGAAAACAACTAAGCTGTCCTTCAATGTCGCAAAACAATTCTTCACTAGGAAACACAGCATCGTTATGAGATCCTAGCTCAGATGGCATCCATAAGCCCATGGTGTTGGTCTTTTACCTCTACAACAGTTAACAAGTATTTTCCAGATTCACAGAGGAAAGAAGAAACAAGCTACACCTTTATCACCGATGTTTAGCTACCAATGGTTGCTGCATAATACACACGTCCTTAGGTATGTGCGTCCTTAGGTACCTTTACTTCAATTAAAAGAAGTTTAAAGTACCAGCTTAACATTGTACTGCATGTACGAAGACATTTTACAGTCTATCAGGATTTACAGAGCAGGTAACATTTATTTGGCCAAAGTGCTCCACAGACATGCTTAATACAAGCATAGCTCACCTGCCAATAGACTGAATTGAATAATAGATGTCTAAAAGTTCCATGCTGCAATACTGAAAACTGTAACACATAAGGTTTCTTACAGTGCTTTTTGCAGAAAATGTCCCTGGATATCTACACCTTAAATGTCTTTCAGCAAAACCATCAGATCCCAAGAAAAAAAAAAATCCTGTTCAGTTATCCTTTTTCACTATTACAGCAAAGGCCCTTGGAGTCTGCAAAGAAAAAATTACATCTGGAGATGGCAAGGGTGAATCTTGAGGTCAAAGATGAAGTCAGGATTTTGGCTACCAAGGCTCAATAGACTAGGTAAACTCCAAGCTCCTAAGAGTCTGAGTCAGCTAGCTAGAACTACGACAGAGAAAGGCAGATGGTTCAGAGTAAAGTAGAATAGTTAGGGATTTGGGGACAATGGCTAAACACAGCAAGGGCTGACAACATTATTGGGTTTTTTATTGTTTTGAATCCCATTAGGCTAGGCTTGGCTTGGCAGAGTCAACCTTACCAAGTTCAGGCAGGGTTCAAAGCTCAGCTGGAGTTTAGAGTTCAGGCCAGAAAAAAGCCACTGAACTAATACTAGTACTGAAGTGCGTGGTTTTCAGAGTTTGCTAACTAACTTGAAAAGAGACACTAGCTGGGAGAGCTTCCAGGAATTAGATTTAATGTCACCATACTAGGAAAAATGATTTAGAGATAAAGGGCCTACTGGGGTTACAGGCTAAGTTTAAAACTATGTTTATCATAGAATCATGGAATCATTTAGGTTGGAAAAGACCTTGAAGATCACCAAGGCCATGCCACACCACTAAACCATGCCCCTAAGTGTCACAAAAAAGCTTTTTCTGGTTGAGTTCTACAATTATAGCTTAGGACACTGGTTTATCATCGGGGTTGTCTCCGTCCAGTTTAGGAAAAAATGAATTAGTTGGTAGAGATTGATGAGATAGGTCTGCTGGTACTAGTCAGTTAAATTCAGGGCTCAGCATGATAATAGTCCAGGTTTTGAGCTCAGCTTTTCAGAGGCTTTGGATGAGATTTAGCTCCTAAAGTGAGGTAGGCACCAGAATTGTTAATGAGCTACCTGTAAGTCTAGGTTAAATAGGACATGACGAGTCAGGGTTCGCTTGACCGATACCAACAGCCTCTACTTTGAGGCCTGAGGCTAGCAGGAGTTTCTGTACTGTGTTTAAAGCCAGCTAGGGTGCAATTTGACCAAGACTGTCACAGTTTTAATACTGTGGGATATTTATACCTAAGTATCTTAATCTATTAAGGATAAAATTTAATGATTGCAAGTCCTATAGACAAGTTTCTATCAGTATTAGTCATAGTTAAAATAAGAGCTTGGAGATTTCAGAAATTAGAAATGGAATATTAAAAATGCATGAAGTCCAATCTTTCCTGTTCTTTTCACAGGGATTATTAAAAAGATTAGCTTTAAATCTAACTTTTATTTTCATATTATTGTCTGGTTTTCTGTATAGTTTCCCATTTTGGCTAGGCATAGACCAGAGATTTATCAAGGTATAATTCTTCCCCTCCCACACACAGAAAAAAAATAAATAAAACTTAAAACCCCTAAACTGTCACATCCTAAAAGAAAAGAGAACGAGGAGGTCAGAAAGCAAATTACTTGCAGAGCTGTGAACAGAACTCATTTTCAATGCTTCCAATTCAGTGCCATGACCTTTATTTTGTGCTACTCTTTCAACAGTCCTGGAAGCAAGGAAACAAAACCAATATAAAGCACCGCAGTTACTTTTTTACACCCTTGGAAATCAGAATAATTTAATTTGTAAATTTCAATTATGTCTCATTTTTCTACATTTCCGTTCAGCACTCTTAACTAAAAAAATCTTGATTAATTCTAGTACAACACAATTTCCGTGAGCTTTGAAGAACTTTTTTCACTGTATATAACAGATCCTTCAAATATCAGACATATATTTCATCTGGCTAAGCCTGTTATTGTCTACAAGGTATTAGCATACTTTGTAGAGGTCATTCCAAAGATCTGATTCAAAAAATAAGTAGACTTGTTTGCATGGTATAAAGTCTGAAAAAAAAACCTATGATGATTATTATTTGTTGTTCTTTGACATATTAAGAGTTAATAAAACATAACTGGGCAATAGGATCTGGGGTTCAATTTCTTATAAATTTGCCAAACTTAAAGTGATTGTACTGAAATTTGCTGCAGCAGATCTTTGGTTTGTGACAGACAAGTTCCACCAAATATGAGCAACCAAAGAATGACAACCTATCCCCCTATCACTACTATCACTTACTCCATCATCTCATACATGATTAAGGAATTCTATTTTTTTTAACTTTTCAGTGCATACATTATTTTTCATTTAAAACATAGATAATACTGTTCCACAGTCTTGAAAGAACATGTGTGTTGCGGCCGAAGACGGGGAAGCAAGACGCATCAATATGATGAGTAAAAAGGCTTCAGCTTTATTCTGTGATACTGCTCTTTTTATAACATAGCTCGGTTCTGTGCATGCTTTCATGCGCTGTACTTAGCAAGCTAATTGGTCTAACACTACTGTTCACGCGACAAGCACGAGTATGATACACACTGTGATTGGATACAGATTTCTATATTTGTTACAATATTTTAATATTTTTGCAGTTAGTATGTTTTGCTCAGAGTCTTGTTTTTCATAGTTTCATCCTTCTTGTTTTTTTCCCAGGGACAGTGTGTTTTTCACAGCTTCAACCTACCTTCTTATCTCAAGGACAGTGTTCTTTTTATATTTGCTGATACACATTCCTTACTGTTAACACTTGGGCTGCAACATCTCCCCCTCTTTTTCAAAAACGGCGTGCGCTATAGCTGACAAGCGTTGGGTCACACATTGCATTAAGCATGGTCCAAAAAGCAAGAGAAAGCCTAACAACAAAAGAGGCCCCAAGCACGTTTTGATGAGATCTCTTACCCAACCATCTATTCTCCAGGAAGTCAACCATCCATCGATGCCATCTACCTCTTTCAAGGCATGTAGTTTGTCCTTTAGTTGTTTAAGTTTTCTATGCACTGACTCTCCTGGACCTGTTAAATTCATACAACACATTCCTTCGATCTCTTCATAACCATGCCCATGGGCTAAAAGCAAATAGTCAATCGCTGCTCTGTTTTGCAATACTGCATGATTGACACTTTCTACATCTTTTGTTAATTCATCTAGAATGCTGGATGTTAAGTTTATCTCGTTACGAGCCCAGCAACCTAGTTGTTTTGCTAAGGTGAGCGCTTTTGCTGCTGCTAACCCTGGGAAAAGTGTGGAGGCAGCTACTCGTCCAAAATCACTCCAAAACGTGGGATTGCCTACACTGCTACAGTCTAGATCATGTAGGCTTCTTTTTCTCCTGGTGTGATTTTCACTCCATTCTCTTAATAGGGATATATTGGGATGGAATAAGGCTAGTTGGCCCAAATAACAAGGACTTCCTTCTGGTTGTTTTGGAATGCCATTCCATGCCCTGTCTCTACAAATTAAGAAAATTCCTTCGGGCAACCTTCGAGGTTCAGTAATGTTGCTGCCATTGCAGCTCGAGTATAGAAAGCGAATTACCGATGCGCTGTCAAGATTAGAATCTAAGGTTGCCCATAGTTTCCTGTTTTTATTTGAGCTGTTTGGGTCTAACGGCAAAAATGAAAACCATCCTCCTATTTTCCCAGCGGTAGTGTTTGCATGCATACTACCAAGCAGGTCTAGTTCTTCTGGATTAGACTGGAGGGAAGCATTAAGTGCATGAATAAGCCGGCATTGTACTGCTCCGTCATACTGTTGAGGGGTCGCTCTATAGATCGTTGTGGTATTGAAGTTGCTATATGTTAGGTTAGTGGTGTTTACTAGCCCTCTAAAGGCTGCCACTTTCCATGTTGGCACTCCTATGAGACAGGTACGGAATGGGTTTCCAATACCACCCAGGGCTAGGCAAATTGATGACTGGTTTGTTTTGTTAGCAATGGTTACCCAAATGTTGTCTCTCGGCTGATGGAGTTGATTCCATAGGTCATTTGGCACCAAATTAAGATTCCTGTTACTATAGGTATTATCTTACCAATAAATTCCTCCATCCCTGTCATGATGTCTACACTGCTTCTGATATCTGGTACCCAACACTTGTGTCTTTTGTGCTACTTCTACAACAGTCAATAGTTTTTGTAACCTAAAGGCTGCGTGTGCTAATATAGCTTCTTCTACTCTTTTAAACAACGCAGTTAACCTTTGTCGTGAAGCGTTCTCTATTCTAAGCCAAGCAGCAAGCGCCTGGTATGGGTTAATATCTAAAGCGCGTCTACAATCTGCACAGCCTTGCACTGTGTCACGTTGCGATTCATGACATATGCGACTACAACCTCCACACTCTATAGTTATAACCTGTAACCTTCTACATCTACACCTACAGTGCGTTAGCGGGTATAATTTTGCAACTTTGCGCGTGCGTATTAAACTACGGATAAAGGCAAAATCTATCTCGTCTAGATCAGAGTCGTCTAATATGTTCTTTGGAAGATTTAGCACTTCTTCTATTCTTCTGCAGAGAGGTCCGAGTCTTTGGGAACTCCTGGATTGCCTCCGCCTTCGCCTTTCAGTTCGCGCGTTGGGGGACATCTCCCCCTCTTTTTTCAAAATGGCAGCGAGTCGCTTTACATCTTAATGGCACCGTTCAACAATAGCCTGACCCGTACTGTTGTACGGAACACCTTTTCTATGTTCAATTCCCCAATCTGCTAAAAATGCAGCACATGCTGTTCCTGCGTATGCAGGAGCATTGTCTGTTTTGATGACTTGTGGTAAGCCAAGGGCAGCAAATGCTGAAAGCCAATGTTGTTTTACACATCGGAAGGCGGTAGAAGGCGCTGGTGTCGCCCATACAGCTCTGCTGCAAGTGTCCATGGTGACGTGGATATGGCGCAGTCGACCAAAGGCGGGAAACTCAGTTACATCATCAGTTTGCCACACTCCTCTTGGTTGCAATCCTCGAGGGTTGGTGCCTTGCAGCGACGATGGCACGGGCTTGTGCTCGCGACAGTGCAAACTCTTTCTGAAGAGGTCGAGCAGATTGGTGAAAAAATTTGTGTGATCGATCAGTGACAGCGTTGCCCTTTTTTTTTTTTTTTTTTTTTTTTTTTTTTTTTTTTTTTTTTTGCACGAATAAAACTCTGTGTAGGAGACTGGCAATTTCAGTTACTAGCATATTGTTTTGGTACAGCCTTGCAAAAGCAGTTTCTAGTATACTACTTCCCTTTCCGAGGGCCTTACTAATTCCACTATACCCAAGATTTCGCTGAGCAGGAGGGTGTCAATCGGCAGGGTCGTTGTGGAGAAGGGAGGCAGGCACGGCACCTTCAGGGCGTCCCCTGTTTATCCACACAGTGTGCTCTGCAGCCTCCCTCAGCTCCGCTCTGAGCCATCTCTTTTCACCCTTAGCAGAGTCTATGACAAAGGTACTGACACGGCGTTGCCGCACGCGTGGCCAGTGCGTGCAACAAGGCTGCCCAGTATGTGCTCTGCCGGCTAACAGCGGTTTTTGCGAATTGCAACATGTGTTCAATAACAATCCTCCTAGCTTCTCTTTTCAAAGTTACGTGCTTACAACTAAGTCCAGTTAGTAATTCTTTGTCATTAATTTGGTACCAGTTAATTCTTTTCCTTCCAGTAGCTACAGGTGGAATCCATACACTTTCCGATCGGAGAAAAGACACAAAGCATATATACAAGCAATATATACAAGCAACTTTCACACACATAATATACCTAACAATGAGAAACATAAGAACAGTTGATATATTAACATGAAATCTTCTATTACAAGTCTGTCCATTTGAACCATTCTCTTCATTCGGTGTTTCTGTGATCTCTGCTTGCTCTGCTAATTCCTGGATCTACCCCTCTCTATCTGTAGTTTCAAAAGTCCTGGTTGGCTTTACGTTTCTTGCTGGTAACCAGTATGGACCTGTGGGAAGAACACAAACATACCCTCTTCCCCCTGTAAGCAGAGGCGCAGGGCCATCCCATGAGTTGAGTCCAGCTTCTTATAACATGCTGTTGATTTTTCTGCAAAAATGACACTGGGTTTAAAATTGTGATCCACAGCCATAGTATGTTGCCTAGAAGCAGACAAATTAAGAAAATTTAAAACATATGTGGCTTTGTCCAAGGATTCTTGCGGGGAAATATACGGAAGACTGCCCCTTTTTGTTTATCAAACATTCGTTTTAACGTTAAATGAGTTTGTTCAATAACAGCTTGTCCCATAGGTGAATGAGGGATGCTGGTAGCGTGAGTCACTCTCCAATCCTGAAAAAAGGCACCATACTGGATCACTGTTTGTCCCAATTTTCTTTGGTACTCCCATGGTTTTCTTCAGTGTGAGCAGTAGCAACAACAAGGGCAGAAAACATATCAACAGTTACATGCACATATTTAGATCGATTAGACAATTGAATATAAGTAATATCAGTTTGCCATAATTCATTGGCACATAAACCTGTTGGATTTACTCCTGCTGGAGTATTTGAAGGCACAATACATTGACGGTCAGGGTAGGCACGTACAATTTGCTAAGCTTGATTTACTGTCTGACCTGACAGAGAGCATCATCTACTACCAATTGACAAACTGTAGGCCTATTCATCATTCCTTGAAGCAGTACAATCCAATGATATTGTTGCGTGGGTCGTTCATTGTTAAGCACTGGAACTGAAAAGGCAAATCTAGGACAATCGTTAGGGTGTAAATAAATAAAAAAGTAAAAAGGTGAAATAACCCAATCTTCTAAATCAATGCCATCAAATGCTAACATTCTGGAATCATAGTAGGATTTGGTACACCCGGTTGTAATGCACCCATTGGTGAAATGATTGTATTAATAGCTCTTAAATTTTTTAACATAAATATCCACTTTCCTGATTTCTTTGAGATAACAAATTTTGGAGTATTCTATGGGCTAGTGGAGAGAATTATATGTCCTAATTTGAGCTGTTCGTCGACTAATTTTTGAGCTCACTCCAGCCGCTCGCTTTTTAATGGCCACTGATCGACCCAGACCGGCTTGCCAGCTTGAGTCAGGGCTGGACATCAGTGACGTGCTAAAAATTTGAGGTTAGCCTCACATTCCACTGATTCAACAAATCCCGACCTCATAATGTACATGGGACATCAAAAACATATGGTTTCAAAACAGCTTGTTTGTTACTTGGGCCTACTACTAACAAGGTCTGTGCACTCTGCTGTGGGATCTGTGTTTTCACCTACTCCGATCACAGCTGCCAGGGCTTGTATCAGAGGCCGAGAGGGCGGCCAGTCAGGATTTTTCACTATAGATACATCAGCCCCTGTGTCAACTAGGCCAGAAAAGCCTTCCCATTAATGATTACTGTTAAAGGAGGCTGTGCAGCTGTGATTGTCTGTGTCCAAAATTCTTTTGTGATAGCAGAGTGACCTTATTATTGTTATATAGGCAGCTTTTATAGATTATTACTCTAGCCATGATGTGTCCACGCGGCCCTCACCCAACTGTGATTGATTACAAACAATAGTGCACGCACCTATTTTAATTTTACTATTGGCTATGCCTAAAAAGGAGCTATTTTTACTTGCTAAACTAAACATCATTTTCTCACACACTCTATATCAACTTCCAAACTCCTCATGTCAACTTCTCACACTCCCTGCACCAGCTGTTCACACTCCCTTTTCTTTCTCATCCTCTTTATCGGTGTTTCCCAACTTCAGAAAGAGCACAGGCTTAAATCATCAAGGTCAAACCTCAACTGTAGCTGTGTGTATGATGCCACAACAACTCCCCCTTTTTTGTTTTTCTGTGATCATTACTTGATTAACCGTACTCTGTACCGTCTGCTGGGAGCGTGACAATAGGCAGGGGATGATTATTACTATGCATAAAAGAACTACTAGCAATATAATGTCTGCTTTATTAAGATTTTAACCATCCTGTCAATTAAGAGCATTGATAAAGCAGAAGCTGTAGCATTAGTTTGTTTTGCAAGCTAACAACCCAACTTATTCAGTGTAGTTAACACCTGTGCCACTCCAACTCCTGGTGCAAATATTGAAGCTGCAATGATTTTAGCTGGTTCCCAAAATTTTGCTTTATAGTGTTCCGAGCCTACATTGTGACACGCCTTTACTAAATCTGCAATTGTTTTTGCCCGATTTCTGATAAGATCAAGAGCTCGTTGGCAGTCTGTGTTAGCATTTTCAATGGCTGACTGGAATACCAACACATCTGCAGTAGCCGGATTTTCTGTTTATCTCTGAACTGCCATTTGTAGCTGATCAAAGAAATGCTCATAAGGTTCCTGTGCTCCCTGCCGAATGGAAGCAAAGGAAGCCTCCCCTGTCCCAAAAATCAGGGACACGTCTTAATGTTCTCGTAGCCAATTCAGTCAGCTGTTGGAAAGCCACTTGCTGTAACCCTGCCTGTGCCTAATTTTGACATGAGTGACATTTATTCATCTTAAAATATTTAGCTCTCGATTTAAGAGATTAACACCTATAACACTTTAGCTATTGTTTCATTGGGAGATTTCCCCATCATTCCCCTTTCTTGTTTTAAAAGCATATTCTCCAAAGTACCATGTGCGTGTTCTATGATTGGTTGCCCCAGTAGGATTGTAAGAAATACCAGCAACATGCTCAATACTTTATGATGACAAAATACATATGTCTGATAAGAAGTGTATGCCAAAGTTCCTGCGAGCGTAAACCACGAAGATTAACACCATTCACTGGTGGCACGATCGTATTTTGACAGGTACTACACAATTGTACAATTGAGCGGGCTTGCTCTCTTGTTATACCAAATTGTCACCTAATAGCATTAGCATTCTGATGGTAGAAGTCATGCAAGATGTTTCCCTGCACGAGCGAGTTTGGGTACCAGAGCTGCACTCGTGAGAGGCTCAGCTCGCCTGTTCCCTTCTGCTATAGGCCCTGGAAGCGTGGTGTGCGCTCGCAGATGTACAATGGAATGTGCATGTTTACGGTTTTGCAACACTGATATTAACTGTTGAAATTGCTGGAACAAAAGAGGATTAGTTATTTCCCGCGATGCCGATCGAGACGATCCAAGTTACGATGTGCTCTCTCTTGGTACAACCTGGGCCACAGGCAGCGGCCGGGCGGGGGGGGGGGGGGGGGGGGGTCAGCCCTCCCTCGCCTCAGCCGGGCGGGGGGCGGGGTGGCGATGACGACCCAGCAGCCCTGTGCCGCCCCCCCCTTGTTGTTGTCGCTTGTTGTTGTTTGTGTTGTTGCTCTTGTTGTTGTTGCCGCAGCTCCGGCCGCTCGCGCTCCGTAAGCGCCGCCGCCCCCCTCCCGCCGAGGGGACCATCAGCCGCGAACGAACCGGCGCAGCGGGGCCCGCAGCGCGTCTCCGTCCTTTCCAGCCGCGGTTCGTTCCTGCACACGAGCGGCAGCGCCGAAACAAACGTTGCCCGCGGCCCCGGCCGGCAGCAGCAGCGGCGTTCCCGGGGCGCCGCCGGGCGCGGTGGGCGGCGTGGCGCGGGGGTGCCGGTGTACCGACTTCGTTGGAAGAGGGGGAAAGAAATAAGTCTGTCTTCGTTCGGGGGCCCTGGATCAAAAGATTCGATGATGACTTTTCCAGGCCGGCAGCATCCCCACAGGTGGCTGCACGCCAAAGTTTAACGTCTATAGTGTCCCAAGTCCTTGTCAGGTATATATTTGAAGAGCTTGCCTCCGGTACATGGGCTGATACCCAAACCAGGAGTACTGGGAGTTTTATCAAGTTAGAACTGTTAGTAGTGCTGGTTTCTCTAGCACTTTGTCCCAGTCGCTTACCTCCTCCTGTTGAGGCAGTGTTGCTTTTTTTTTTTTTTTTTTTCTTTTTTTTTTTTTTTTTTTTTTTTTTTTTTTCTTTTTTTTGTTTTTTGTTTTTTTTGTTTTTCAGTCGCTTACTTCTTTTGCATACCCCCCTGCAATCAGGGGCCAATATCTTTTTCCAAGTTTTAGTCCACGCTCCTCTAAGAAGCTTTTCAACACGACAATGCAACGTCCCGTTCCATCATCTCATTCCCAGGCTGTCATTGAAGCATTCCCCATCCCGAACCAGACCTCGGTCTGCCTGACTCACCGGTCAGTCCGTAGCGCTACGATTCCGCCTCTCTCGGGTCGTCCGCCTCTCGGGCTATTCGCCCTCTCTCGGGCTATTCCGCCTCTCTCGGGCTATCCGCCTCTCCGGGCTATCCGCCTCTCTTGGGCTATCCGCCTCTCTTGGGCGCCGGGATGGCCGTCCTCTCTCTCGTCCGCGTTGTGGTCGTTGAAAACCCTCTTGATCACGTCGGGGTCACCAGATGTTGCGGCCGAAGACGGGGAAGCAAGACGCATCAATATGATGAGTAAAAAGGCTTCAGCTTTATTCTGTGATACTGCTCTTTTTATAACATAGCTCGGTTCTGTGCATGCTTTCATGCGCTGTACTTAGCAAGCTAATTGGTCTAACACTACTGTTCACGCGACAAGCACGAGTATGATACACACTGTGATTGGATACAGATTTCTATATTTGTTACAATATTTTAATATTTTTGCAGTTAGTATGTTTTGCTCAGAGTCTTGTTTTTCATAGTTTCATCCTTCTTGTTTTTTTCCCAGGGACAGTGTGTTTTTCACAGCTTCAACCTACCTTCTTATCTCAAGGACAGTGTTCTTTTATATTTGCTGATACACATTCCTTACTGTTAACACTTGGGCTGCAACACATGTGGACCGGATGGATGAGGCCCTCTACAGACAGATAGGAGCTGCCTCACGTTCACGAGCCCTGGTCCTCATAGGGGACTTCAACCACCCTGATATCTGTTGGAAGGACAACACAGCAGGGCATAGGTAATCCAGGAGGTTCCTGGAATGCATGGATGATAACTTCCTTCTCCAAGTGGTAGAGGAACCAACACGGAGAGGTGCTTTGCTGGACCTTGTTCTCACCAACAAAGAAGGGCTGGTGGGGAACATGACGCTCAAGGACAGCCTTGGCTGCAGTGATCATGAAATGGTGGAATTCAAGATTCTTAGGGAAGCAAGGAGGGTGCACAGCAAGCTGACTACCCTGGATTTCAGGAGAGCAGACTTCAGCCTCTTCAGGATCTCCCTCAGTAGAGTACAATGGGATGAAGCCCTGGAGGAAGAGGGGCACAAGAAAGCTGCTTAATATTCAAGGATCACCTCCTCCAAGCTCAGCAGTGGTGCATCCCAACAAAGAGAAAGTCAGGTAGGAACACCAGGAGGTCTGCATGGATGAACAAGGAGCTCCTGGACCAACTTGGACACAAAAAGAAGGCCTACAGAGGGTGGAAACAAGGACAGGTAGCCTAGGAAGAATACAGAGCAATTGTCCGAGCAATCAGAGATAGGTTAGGAAAGCTAAAGCCCTGATAGAGTTAAATCTGGCCAGGGACATCAAGATCATCTAGTTCCAACCCCCTGCCATGGGCAGAGAAACCCTCCACTACACCAGGTTACCCAAAGCCTCATCCAACCTGGCCTTGAACACTTCCAGAGATGGGGCATCTACAAATTCTCTGGGCAACCTGTTCCAGTGCCTCACCACCCTCGAGGGAAAAATTTCTTCCTTATATCTAATCTAAATCTACCCTCTTTCAGTTTAAATTCATTGCCCTTTGTCCTATCACTACATGCCCTTGTAAAAAGTCCCTCTCCAGCTTTCCTGTAGGCCCCCTTCAAGTACTGGAATGCTGCAATAAGATACCCTGGAGCCTTCTTTTCTCCAGGCTAAACAGCACCAACTCTCTCAGCCTGTCTTCATAGCAGAGGTGCTCCAGCCCTTGGATCATCTTTGTGGCCCTCCTCTGGACTCACTCCAGTAGCTCCATGTCCTTCTTGTGTTGGGGACTCCAGAGCTGAATGCAGTATTCCAGGTGGGGTCTCACAAGAGCTGAGTAGAGGGGCAGAATCACTTCCCTCGACCTGCTGGCCACACTTCTTTGGATGCAGCCCAGGATACGGTTGGCGTTCTGGGCTGCCAGCTCACATTGCTGGCTCATGTTGAGCTTCTCATCCACCAGCACTCCCAAGTCCTTTTCCTCCGGGCTGCTCTCAATCCATTCTCTGCCCAGCCTGTACTTGTGCTTGGGATTGCCCCGACCCACATGCGGGACCTTGCACTTGGCCTTGTTGAACTTCATGAGGTTCTCACAGGCCCACTTCTCCAGCCTATCAAGGTTTCTGGATGGTATCCCTTCACTCCAGCGTGTCCACAACACCACACAGCTTGATGTCGTCAGCAAACTTGCTGAGGGTGCACTCAATCCCACTGCTCATGTCACCAACAAAGATGTTAAATAGCGCTGGCCCCAGTACTGTCCCCTGAGGAACACCACTCATCACTGGCCTAAAAACTATAAAAACTGACTTCAAACTATAGCCCATGTCACACAAAACAAGCAAGAGAGAGGGAGAGGGAATGAGTAGAATACACACAAAGGCTTCTTTGGAAGCATACAAGTGTTCATTCTGGCCTTAGCAGTGTATTTGAGGGAAGAGTGAGGAACTACTATTCAATAGAACAATCTTAGCCAGCCTTTTATGTCCAAAAGTTAATCATTCTTCACTAAATGGTGTTCATTTATTTAGTTCAACAAGTTTATTCACTAGATAATACCATGTTCAGTATACATCTAACTAAACTAACTTATGTAGAACAACCTTGTCTGCTATTCTAGGTCAGGTGGATCAGTCATATCTGATTTTTTCCATTCATATACTGAGCAGTTCTAGGGACCCACCTCGGAAATGCAGTCTTAATCCCTATTTTTGTTTACAAAGGCTGGCTAACCTGGGTATTCCCTTGAAACCAGTGGAATGTTAAAAGTCAATGTAGTGGAAGTATTCATCTCAAAAATTAAACTGTTTGGGAGATGCTTAAATATAGATGTCTAGTCTCATTTGAGACATCCTATAATATTCAAAACACATATGTGCACCCTGGTGGATTTGCACAGGAATTAGGGTGCCTTGTGCTCTTCAAATGCAACAGCAGCAAGACAGATGACACAATCCAGGTGAGGATGTGTGAGTAACTGAACTGTGAGCAGGAGCTTGTATATGCGTCATTATATTCATATGGAATATAGAAAGATGCCTTTGGAATACTGCAAAAAATGATAATTCATTACTATAACAAGCATCAAGGTTATAACATTTTCTTTTCCAATGTGTAAAAATAGAAGAATCTTTTTAATTTTGTTTTAAAGAAATGTGTCCTTTGAGAGTTCCTAATTCATTTATTAAGTTACTGACTTAAACATTTCAAAGAATTTCAACAATTTTTAAGCATTATGTCTTTCTGATAAAACTGTTTCCCATAAATTAGTCCAAATAAGATATAATAAAGATTTGACGCTGGGTCTCTGGTACCTTAGTTGTTCTTGTCTTCCTCTGAAAATGCCATGAATCCAGCTATTTCTTCATAAAATATTTTGGCTTTGGTAAAACAGCAAATTTTGACCAATATATGACTTGACTTTTCTGCTTGGTTTCTTATATGCCAACATTTTCCAGATCTGGTCAAAGAAATGTTAAAGAAGTTAATAGAAATTCATATTACATTTCTTAAATCTTTACGAGTTAAGAAAACTATTTCTTCCAAATGTATGTAAATTGTGGTTATATTTAATAATTAAATTTAAACAAAATTTAAGATATAACAGTTATAATGTACTAAGAAGATTTCTGTTATCATCCTCAGAGCTTCCATGACTCTTTCCAACTCTACCATGTGCTTTGGCCGTTTTGTTTTAAATTGAATCATAAAATCATAGAAAGGTTTGGATTGGAAGGACCTTAAAGATCTTCTAGTTCCAAATCTCTTGCCATGGGCAAGGGCACCTTCCACTAGATAAGGTTGTTCAAAGCCTCATCCAGCCCTGGCCTAGAACACTGCCAGGGATGGGGCATCCACAGCTTCTCTGGGTAACCTGTTCCAGTTCTTTACCGCCCTCACAATGAAGAATTTCTTCCTTAGATCTACCGAAATCTACTTTCTTTCAGTTTAAATCGTCACCCGGATCCTATCACTACATACTCTTGTAAAAAGCCCATCTCCAGCTTTCCTGAAGGTCCCCTTTAGGTACTGGAAGGCTGCTAGAAGATCTCCCCAGAGCCTTCTCTTCTCCATGCTGAACAATCTCAACTCTTTCAGTCTGTCTTCATAGGAGAGGTACAAATAACAACGTACTTTCATCTTGAGTTTGGACTTGCTTGCCTTGAGCTAATTTGTGTCACAAATCTAACATTATTTAAATACAGTTTTTGATATTATTTATTGTTATAAATGTAAATATTTAAATGATGTTCAATAAATATTTTTACTAAAAAGTTAAATAATAAATATTTAAATCAAGTGTTATTTAAACATAGGTTTGTTTTCTTAACGTGAATGGAAGGAAACATTGACGGTTGAAAAGGAGTTTTGGGGGAGAACAGATTACAGATCCTCACATTGTGACTAACCAGAAGGAATTTGAATCCGTCCATTTCTTTCCTTTATCCACAATTTAAAAGCTTTAATTTGTTCATATCTTTCACAATGTAATTATTTTAAGCACCTAGATGAAAAAATTAGAGTACTTTAATTTTGCAGTTTAAACTCTGTTTTGCCAGATTAGTTCAAATCTAAAGGAATTTCTGAGAAAATACATATTTCTGGCAGCCATATTATAGGAGAGGAGCTAAGAAAATGTGAAAGATGTACAAAAATTCTACTTTCTTCTGGCTAAAAAGAAAATTGATGGGTGCAGGAAGAGCTATGCCCTTTCTCTAACAGTACAGGTCTCTCTTGATAAGCAGTCTGCCTCAAGATGCAATAGTCTCCGCAAAAAGAAAAAAAGACTGTATATGTATGAAGATCCAAGGGATGGAGGGAAACTAGTTGCTCTGAGTAGTATTTTTGGTGCTACTTTTCACTTGATATCATTACAAGTGTTGTTTTCCCCTTGTGCTGTGATAAAAGGTGCAGAGATGCTTAGACAGGGTGCTAAGATGTTCCCTGCTGAGTTCTTCTTCTGTCAAAGTTGATATTACTTCTATCACTCTGCACTAGAAAGACTTCTTAGACTAGGGATAACACCTCAGTGAAACACTGATGAGTCATGAATCATTTCAGAAAATATCTCCAAAATAGTATTTGAATAGACATAAATAAGGAACAATTAGGGCTGCATTTCAATGTGAGGTCTCCCCATACTCCTCATGTCAGTTCAGCAGCAGAAAGATGAGATTACACTGAATAGTAATCACAGCATAGCAGTTCAGGATTTTGTCCCAGGCATCAGATAATTCTGTCAAAGTGTAGAACAATGAGCCTTTGTAACCAATCCAAATTCACCCCACCAGCTGCCAGCTACAACTTTCTGCATATGAGTCCCATCACTAAAAGCTCAGCCTAACACTATTGCTTGTAACGGCTCCCTACATCCTGGCACCCTGTGATATAACCCCACTTCTATGGCCCATGGAAAAGAAGAGTCCATCATATGCCTGTGTATATGTGCTTTGATAAAACTTATAAACACTGGGCATTTACTGTTGTGCAGGACTGAAGATGTCAGATGAGCTAACAGGCTTGAGAGTAAGATATCACAATCCAACGGGAAGCAAATTACTTGTTCAGAGTCTTCAGATATAGACTGTGCCCACATGGCAATTGTTTTGAGTTGAATAAAATAGACATGAACATTGTTATGAGAATAAACTAGTATTATTATTCTCTGACATATAAACAAGCTTCTTTGGAAATAAAAAGAAAAAAGAGTATTAATGAGACAGTCAAGTACTGAAATGCAATTTAGAAAAGCAATCAAAAGCAAAGAAACTGAAAGAAAAACAAAGAGAAGGAATGAACACGATACTTCAGTATGAAACAACTAAAAAGGGAATAAAAATAGGAAAAGAGTGGTTATTAGAAGGTCAGCAACTCTCAAAATAAAAGCTAAAGATAGAAATAGGGAGAAATTTCAGGAGTGGATAGTCTTTCAGGAAAGTAAACTTGTGTAGTATATAGTATGTATAAAAACTATTGATAGATTTGGAGAGCTGAACAGCTAGGACAGCATTTTATCATTCTGATAGAAATAGTGCCTCTAGCTAAACGCAGTATGGTGATAAGCATTCGGATTACAAAGCAAGAAAAGGATAAAAATTAGATCAGAATTTCAAGAAATACTGACCATGCTTCTAGTCAGATTCAAACAAGGAGTAGAGCTGTTCAGTTTTCATCTCTATAGCGTTTTACAAAACTCTCGCTTTTCTCCACTAGCTATTTTACACATGGTCATCTATCTTGTTGATATTGTTTCTTGCTCCTGGTAGATCAGTCAAACATTTTAAACATAAGAAGTAAATGTATAAACATACAAACTAGTAGTAGCACTAACATATAAAATAGAATAAAGTTATTTCATAATTAAGAAGACACTATCCGTGGTCATGGCAGATAAAGTAGCTTATGTGAATGCACAATGCATTTACACCTGTTTTAGGGAAAGATCATTATCAGAAAAACAGAACAGATATAAAGAAAATAAGACGGTTGTGTAAAGAGATATCCCTGTACTGCTGTGTTTTAACCAACAAGTAAGATATATGTAACAAAGGAGAGCACTTTGATCTGTTCAGATTATTGTTCCTCTTCCAGAGACAGTTTCTATCATAAGCAACATCTTTAGAGTGTTTGATGTGATTTTTACCTCCGTATAGAGTTTTCTTTTTCCCATTTGTAAAAAACACATTAAAAATAAAATAAAACACATTGGTTCTGCAGCTGCACACTAAATAACAGGCTAAATGGCTTTAATTTAGGTGACAAATTGGTATAATAATGTAATGTCACCCTCAGAGACTGCCTCAATGAACAACTGACCCCTTGAAAAAGGAGAAGTTATAATCACTTTTTTCTTTGGAAATCTCTCAAAACTTGCCTTGAACTTTATTTCTTTTAGTTCTTTGCTGTTAGCATCCCAGTCGAGTGCCGATGACAATGAGCCCAATATCATCTCTGACTACTAAGAGAGCTTTAACATTGTTTACATCAGTGAAAAAAAGGCTCAATATGTGAACCTGTGAATGTTTCTGAACCTCAAATGTTTTGTAATGTGCAATGGAAATCAGAAGGAATGATTTCTGGTGCCCCCAATTCCAACAACTGATACCTGAATTATACATTTTTACATCTGATACTAGTTTTAATTGCAATATCTTAATTTTTTTAAAAACTAGTAAATGAGACATACATGAATTAAAAAACCACTGCAATGGATGATCAGATAAACTTGGCTTATCCCAGAACACCTTCCCAAGAAGATTGAGCCAAACATCTCTTTAGTGGTGTCTTTAACAGGCTGTTCTTGCTCTTGGCTGCAGTGGCCAAGGCAATGAGGATAAATAATATCCTGTATAAATGGAAGAAAGATCCCAACTGAATTACAAACTAGTATGTCAAATGCTGGTATTAGGGGCTACTACTTTTCTTTCAGAGGAGTGAAAATGAGGCATTAGCTGTGAATAAAGGCATGCATATTACTTTCTAAATTGAATGTGATTTAATTACATTCTATCTCATTTTCAATTTTCTGTCATTAGTTTTAGGTAAAAGGCTTTGAATTTCTGTTTTTACACGGCAGCTCTCTGCCACCTAAATTATCATGATTTCAAGTAAGTATGGATGAGCACAAAAAGGGGAAAAGCTAAAAATAATTTGCCCAGCACACCAGGTACCCTCTGACATACCTATCAAGAAATTCTCTTTGGAGATGAACACTGATCATATCAGTATTCATTTTGAAAGGAATTCTGACATACTATTGGTATATCTCAATGTTTTGTCAAGTCATTCCTTTTGGGACAATGTTTTTATGATCTTGTTATGAAAAGTATGAGCCCATGCGGGACAAGTTCCAACACTAGAGTTGACAGAGCAGCCAGGAAACTTTCAGTCCCAGTGTGGGTTTCTCTGTCAGTCCCACTAATACAGAGGGGCTCTGAGATGCCTTGTGATCTCCGACTTGCTCAGAAATTGTTCTTAGGCCAGGAATTTATGGAGACCTGCCTCATTTAGTATCTATACCTCTTGCAAAGATCTATATGACGCACTATTCTGATTAACTTTGGGCATTACATTGCCTTTTTTTTTTTCCACACAGGAGGATGTGATCTGGCCCACGAAATTCAGCAGAGCTTGAAAGAATAAATCCCAGCGTACCCTCTTCTGTTATAAAATCTACTCACATAAACCAGTAAGGTTGGTGTTCCACATTTTTTTTTCCCCTACTGCCTGTATTAATCAAAAGTTCATCCCCAGTCGGTAAAGGATTGAAATGATGCTATCAACGCAGTCTCAGCTAATTTTGCAAAAGGCAAATTTGTAAGAGGTAGATAGATGTTACTTGCAGAATTTCTGAAGCCTTACTTGAACACAATGTGTGTTACAGGGGTTTGTTGTAGTTTTTGGTGTGATTTTTTTTCATTTTCACTTATGACTTTGAACTAAGAAATATAAATCTTCTATGTAAATGGTAAGAAAAAATGCTTAAGGCCACTTTTTAATTGACAAAAATGTTTTTTTCTTAAATCTTTGTTAGATGTCTTCCTTGTGAATAGTGTGTACATGTCGGCTTTCATAATATAATGTCTTCACTTTAGCTAAATCACAGTTTTCAAGAAAAAAAAAAGGATTAGTTTACCTTTAATGTAGTCACTGGGAAAAAAAATTAAGCAGTGAGTAGAGATTACTACTTTTAATATGTTTTCCCTTTGGTGTCAATTATTTCAAATCCAGGTTTCTGTTATTTTTATAAAAGTGTGGTAGTCATTTAGACCATGAATACCCTTAAAGAGATCAAAGCCTACCAGAAGATTGATACATGCTGCAAAAATATATTCTTTTGCTTTCACTTATTCTTCACAGACTCTTAAAGCAAGTCGGCAGAGCCCACTCCTAGCATAAAAAGTGAACACTTTTGCCTCTTTAGCTCTTTGGACTTTAGATTAGAGCAAAACCACTGCAACATAAGATAAACTGCCTACAGGTAAGACACCTAAGAACATAGGTATCAATTCTATTTTTAGACAAGAAATGTAAACCCAGTAATATACTGAAATGATATTTGGCTCGCCAGTGGGGATAAAAGAAGTTGTTTAAGCTCTGGGCTCTGCTGAGATCTGAGATTTGGTTCTGAGCTTTCAGAAAACCCAAGTCCTTGGAGATTCGTTTCCTTATGACAAAAAAATCCCTCTTGTCTTTGTGCAGAATAAGCACAACAATGATCAGAACTCCAGCAAGTTGTCATTGTCATCAACATTAGCACCAGTATTTTTCAGGCTGATACAAATTAACTGTGATGCTCAGCATCCTTTGCTTCCAAAGTCTATTAATTGTGTGTTTGAATGTTTTAAAATTAGTAGTCACTTTTAAAGATCTGTTTGCATTTTGTATGTATCAGCTGCACGCTGGCTGCATACAGCTGACGCTGCATGTCAGTAAAATTTGTCTCTGTATCAAGGACTTTGCAACCCAGTGCATAGATAAAACAGTTTAGGTATGTAATATGCCAAATGATGATAGCTCTATGGGCTACAGAAATCTTCTAGCAAGGAAGAAATGTACTCATAGAGGATTAAACATCTGAGAAGGATCGCTTGACAGAGGACGAAAAAGAAGAAATCCAGTAAGTCTCAAGACGTACTGCACAGGGAAAAGAAGCCACTAAGTGCTGCAAAAATAAGAATTTGCAGATCTTGGAAGACTTTTGAATCCTTGTAAATCCTGTTTTCAGAAGAAATTTTAAATAGGGGTTATGAAGATCAGAAAATGTTTCATTTAATGGCTGAAAATGTATTCTAAAGATCAATAGTAGGTTTAAGGTTTTCTTTTTGTTTGAATCTATCACTGCCATTGTCAAATGGAACAGTTGATACTTAACCTTATTGTGAAACTGCATATTACTTCCAAAGGGAATAATGCAATATTCCATTTATTTTGTTCACAAAGATCTTTGATACATGTCATTTTTACTGCATTTGCTGCAAGATTCAGGAATCTGTGTAGTGAGAACATCCATCCCTTCCGACATAATGGACCAGCTGCTGTGTATTGCTGCACCCAGTCTTGTAAAATCTTCTCAACACAGCATTTCTAGCAGCCTGCTCATCTACAGAATTGCTGTTCCACAAGAAATTCCAGCATTTTGAAACATTATTGTCCAATTTAGGAGAGGAAATTTAACTGTGAAATTTCCCATAATCTACAGTTTTCAGGGAAAGAGGAGAAATAGCCTTCTCATACTCTTTAGTCAGTAATGTAAAAACACAGGCAGGCTTTGAGGTGACCTTTCTAAAAGACCATCCTTAAGATGATGGTTCTGTTGCGGAATCAGCATTTATTTTTCAAATGTACTCGTTTAAGAGTTTTGATGTAAAAAATTGATGTATTAGCAAGTTTGTTCTCAGACTGAGACCTGATTCTCTTTCTAAATGCAGAAAAACAAGTGTGTATCTGCACGCAGCTGTTTGACTGGGAAACGTAGCTAAGCCAACAGAGGATCAGTTTCAGACCCTTATTTAATCACTCTAGGCCAGCACAGCATCAAGCACAACCTTAATCATCTACATCGCTAACCAGCACTCAGCCCCCAGGGTGTCTCACTCTGCCAAATGATACATCTTTATGTACTACTTCGGCTCTGACATAATCTGAATTTGTCTTAGGACCAGCTTTGTCTAATCTTACTAAGACTTCTTTAAAAAACTCGTTTAGAAAGTTTAGTTGTTTATGAAGAAAAGCATAGGGAGAAAAAAACAGGTAGCTTTTCACGCACACAGCTTGCAAATTCAGAGTAAGCAATTTTATGAGAGCATATAAGAAACTCCTACCCTCTCAGCATGCCTCTATTCAAGAACAATGACTTCCTAAAGGATCTGCCATCTGGACAGCAAAAAGATGAAGATAGTGTAAGAAAGATCTCATTCAAGCTATACTAGAAGATGCTAGAGATTGAATTTGTTTTTCCCAGCTTCATTCATCTGGAAAAAAAAAAAAAGTCTAAACAAAGCCAGTATCTGGGCTCCCTCTATAATCAAGAGATAATGAAAATTCCAGAGAGTGATTTACCCTGTGTCTCATCTTAAGTTGGAAATGTTTGAGTTTTGGTGACATGAATGCAATCTTACAGTAAGAGTGCATTTTTCAGCATGCAACAAAAATCTTTAGGGAAAACTGTGACTGCTAAGGCATAATTGTCTCTTCACTCTTCTGAAAGTAATGAAGCTCAGCATCACCCCTGGAAAGAATAGCAGCTAATTCTAAATATCAGTTTATACACTGTTCAAAACCCAAGATATGATTCTGCAGTGTGTAGATATTCTCCAGTGAAATTCCAGTGATTCTCACGCACATCTTCTAATGGACATGCATTTGTACATGCTTTTGACTTTTCTTTTAAATTGCTTCCTGGGTTGTCCACGTACATAATTAACCATAAAAATATACCCTGGGAAAAATAAATTAATAACAAAGCCAAATAAACATATTTACATGACATAAAGGTACTCACTGCTGACTCCAACAGTGTCATGGTTTTAGGCCGATCCGGCAACTAAACTCCACACAGCCCGTCTCTCACTCCAGTAAAGTGGAGAGGAGAAAAATATAATAAAAGGACTGAGGGTCGAGACAAGAACAGAGGGAGCACCCACCAACCATGGTCCCGGGCAAAACGGACTCAGATTTCTTAAAGCAAAACAGACTCAGATTCTTAAAGCAAAACAATTTATTAACAGTTACTTAAAGAATAAAGACAAGCAAAACCAGTTACTTGAGAGGATAAAAAGAAAACAAGGCCAGATCTTGAAAACAACACCTCTCCACCCCCTTTCCTTTTCTTCCCGGCTCTGCCTCCTCCTCCCAGCGGTGCAGGGGAACAGGGAATGGGGGAGTGCAGGTCAGTTCAGTCCATGTTGTTACTGCTGCTCCTTTCTTAAAGGAGAAGGAGTCCTTACACCATTTTCCCTTGCTCCAGTGGATCCCCTACTCACAAGGAAAATCCACAAACTTCTCCAGCGTGAGTTTTACCCGCAGGACACAATCCTTCCCCATCGGATTGCTCCGTTGTGGGTTTTACCACAGTCTCGGATTCTTAGGGAGTTGTTGCCACTCGCTCCGGTGTGGGTCGTCATATAGACTTTAAATGCGTCTCTATACAGACTTTAAATGTGTAAATGCGTAAATGTGTCTCTACCTGTGCCCATGCTTCACGACTGTCCTCAGGCTCAGGCATCTCTTCTCTGACGTGAGTTCTCCACAGGCTGCGAGTGGGTCTCTGCTCCACAATGACCGTTTTTGGCTGCAGGGCAGTCGCCTGCTGTCTCACCACCGGTTGCAGGGGAAACTCAGCTCCAGCACACCTCATCCTATTCCATCTTCACTGACCTGGTGTCGGTGTGGCCATTTCTCTCAGATCTCAGTCCTCTCTGGGTGAACTCGGCCCAGTGGGCACCCTGGGAACAGGGTTCTCCCCGAGTTCCTCAAGCAGCTCTGCTGCCGCCATCCTCAGCAGGTAGTGCCGGCCCGACATGGGCCAGTGCCCGGCCGGGCACCGGGGGAGTGGGGGCAGCGTCCCCCTCCCCTCTCCTCGTTCCTGGGCAAAGGCACACCTTTCCGGTTCCTTTGTCCCGACGTAAATAGGGCAATTCGCAAATGCGCCGATTGGCTCAAGCCCTGAGGGGGATGGGAGTTCGATCTGGTGGCCAGCTTCTGCCACCAGAACCTCCCCCCCACATCAAACCATGACAAACAGACGTCAAGGAATTATATGAAAGTTAAGGAGAACTCTACTGTTTCTACCCTGAGCCACAATACACAAAGGAGAGAGAAAATTCGGCTATTCAGATGGCTGGGGGAAGTGACTTTCTGAAGGATCATATCATTGTGGGTTTTGCCACTCAAACTGTCACTGGGTACAATTCATTTCATAATCATGCTGAACATCTTCTCTATGATGTCACAAGCATTACGACTCTTCCTCTCCCACTTGTGAACTGAGACAAGTACTTCTACATGGCTTTCACCATGCTTTTGAAAACCTCATTAAATTAGAGAAGAGGACATTCAATACCCATGAGGAGATAGTGTGTCTTGAAGCACTGACTCATTAAGTAATCTTTATGTATCAATGTCATTTGTTTCCATCTCTTCCAGATGTTCCCCTTAGCCAACAAAACAAGTACAGTTATCAATTTCCTAACATCATTCAGAAACATTAATTCACTCTCTTCCCCACTGTGCACATATAATTATAATACACATATAGTTCTATAATGGTTGCATTCAAAGGCATAGAGTTGATGTAGGAGCTCTAAATAGGTGTTTTCAATAATTGCACAGCTTATGGCAGGAGTAAAGAATATGTGACAAATTGGCCTACTATCTCCACCTTCAGCATTTCTTGTGACTGGCTAAACTAGCTTCAAATAAGCACTTTGGTGTATAGTAAACTCCATTTAAACTCTTATTTAAAAATAAAATCCAGCCAAGTGCAGAAACTTTAGTGTATATTAGCCATTTGGCCACTTGGATTTACAGACATCACTAAGAAAGATGGGTTATTTCCTTTTATCATGTGCTTTTAAGCTCCATATTAAATGAGTCACAGACCAAGTCCTGCCATAGATACACAATCCTGACAAAATGCTTTCTGTTGCTATGTTTTTAGCACACATGTCTACTTATCAGTCTCAGTCCCTGTTGCTATGTTATCATAGCTATCCTGTTTCAAATGGCTCATTGTCTTTGCCCTTGTCAGGGTCGATGGTCTATCTACTAGGGAAGTACATGTATTGAGTCTGGCTCAAACAGAGTTCGATTTCTTCACAGCAGCCTATATGGTACTGAGTTTTGGATTTGTGGCTAAAACAATATCCATGACACACCAATGTTTTGGCTATCTCAAAACAGTGCTTTCACAGCAATCAAGGCTTTTTCCCACTCAGTGAATCAGTGAGTAGGCAATGGTTGGACATGAAGTTGGGAGGAGACACAAGTAAGACAGCTGACCTCAATTGGCAAAAGGGATATTCCCCACCATATCCATAGGGTTGAGGAGCTTCTTTTGCAAGGTAGTAGTTGCTTGTAGGCTGGATAAGCATCAGTCTATTTGTGGGAGGTAGTGAGTAATTGCCTTTGCGTCATGTGGGATTTTTTGTTGTTTATTTTTTTCTTTCTTTCCTTCACTTACTAAACTGTCTTTATCTTTACCCATGAGTTTTCTTGCTTTTGCTCTTCCTAGTCTCTCCCTCCCTCTGCAGAAGGGGGAGAGAGTGCGAGCTGTGTGAATGCTTAGCTGCTGACCAGTGCCAACCCACCACAATGAGTTATTCAAAGTTAGCATGGTACAACTGTTCAGAGATCTAGCTAACTGCGCATTCCACAAGCTAAAGCAAAAACCTTTGTATTGTGTGTGTCTTGTTATATAACATCAAAGTGCCTAAGTCTGCAAGACACTCACTATACAATCTGACCCAATTATGGTGCCTTCTTGGCTGTGCCAAAATCCTTCCAAGCTGAAAGTTGATGTCCAACAAGAATTAAAATAAACTTAACTTCCAGTGTCTGAGATTTATGTATAGGTAATTCAAGGGAGTATTTTCCCCAAAGTGAATTTGCTCTTTTAAGAACCTGCAAAGCAGGTGCTAAGTGCCTTCCTTGTCCAAATCAGTGGGAAACATCTGAAATCTGTTTCTGTAGCACTGCAGTCATTCAGACCCTGCTTCTGTTCCTATCTGGAAGCTTTTGCTGTCATCTTGTGAAAAGACTCTCTCTACAAGGTCAGAGTCTGAGAGCTTTCCAGAGGCTGTAATAGCAACAGGATTAGGCCATGATTAACTTCTGTAGGATATGAGTCGAACCTTAGATAAAGACTAAGAAATGAATGTGTTTGTTCTATAAATCTAACATACTGGAACTCAGACTTCTTATTGCCATGGACAGACTACTGATTCATATGCTTTATTCCCAGTTAGCTAAAGACTTCTGAATCACACGTTAGTATGGACATTCATATACATTAATACAGATAAGAAAACTACGGGTGCAGGCAGCTACATTATCACGTACCTATCAACTTCTGAGCACTCTGAGGTTAGATATTTCATTAGTTATATGTTTTTATATTTTGTCCTTGTACTGCATGTTCAAAGTTATTTTCTTTATTTAAATCTGCACTTGAAAAATGAACTGAAAATGATCAATTGAAAAGATTACTACCATAGCCTGTTATTCCTTAGCCAAATGTACATCTCAGGTAAATTACTTGCCTCCTTGAATTTGTCACTGTGCCTGACAGCTTGCTCGTATATCCAGTTATGATTATGCATTGATTTTAATGATGAATAAACTATATAAATGCTAAGATAAGCATGGAAAACTTACTGTTTCAACATTCTTCCTTATGATAGATTGCATATACATTTCATACTTGCTAGAGCTGAAATTCTAATGATCAAGATAGGTTAATAATGCAAAACATGAGTCTAAACATGTCTTTTCTCTGAGTACTGAAGAAGAGATCCTGAAAAACATCACACAACAGAAGGCAGAGGAAGAATTTGTACAAATCTTTGTTGTTAGAGCTTACATAGCCTTCCTCGTTTCCTAAAATGAATACGTCCATTTCTTGACATCTACAGAGAATGTGGCTAGCAAACCTACTCTCCAGCATGGCCACTAGGACTGGCTTCTGACCAGCACAACAGAACACAGATAAAGAAACAAAAATGATCATTCGGGTGGAATACCTTAAATAAACCATATAGGTGTATTAGATAGTGACTTTATTTTCTTTCCTTAAAATTACTGAATTTTACAGCCAGAACTTTCTTGGTGTAATAGAAAAACTAAAGACAAGGAAATTTACATTTTCCTGACTCTATAGATGTTCCTCAGTGCTGTCATGTCATTCCTATCATGTTCCTGTTCTCCAAGGTGCTTAAGCAGAGGTTATCAATTACAAGTAAGTTTGATCAAACGCATTCCGCTGACTCTCACAGAGGCAAGAAGTCTCACTTGAAACTGGTTTCGTTGCAGGCAACATGGCAAAAAATAAAATTATCAAATCAATTTTCGCTGCTGAACTTTGACTTGCCTAACTGATTTAAATACCTATTTAATATTAGTAGTAGACTGCTAGTCTGGAAAAATTTAATCTTATATAGATCTACATAGTGGTTTGCCATCAATGACAGTTTCCCACATTACTGGTCCAGCAGCTTGTGACAATGACCATTGCAGTAAGCAGGAAAAAAATTATTTTATACATTATTCATCTTCCTGTGAATTAAGATTATGGACATCTCTCATTTTCCAAAACACAAGGGACTTCAAAAAAACTTGTTTAGCAATTAATATTAGCACTTTCTGTTTGCCTATCCCTGGAAGAAAACATTGTCCAGTCACTTGTACCCACAAAGCAAATGCTAAAAAACTGTTAAAGTTTTAAATACTAAAAAAAAAAAAAACTGTTAAGTTTTAAATACTAAAAAACTTCAGGTACCATTCAGTCAGCCTTGACATGTATAATAAGGCTGTCAACAAAGATGCTATGTGTGGGCTGGGTTTTTTCTTTTTAACAAGCTGAAATGAACCCAAGATTTTATTTCATGTAGTCACCAAACCACTGTGCGATGCCAATAAAACCTGCCTTCTGAGCAAACAGCATACCATGCCTGACAGAGGGATGAAAGTTTCCTGTAGTGCTGTTTCCAACCACAAGGACCACCTAATGCTTAGTTGGCTCTAAAAAAAAAAAACCTAATCATCTCAGATTTACTCTTGCTGCCACAGAAAATAATGACAACACCGAAAGAATGACCATCACACGTCTTCAGGATCTAACTACTATTTTTCTTTCTCAAGATGTAGCAATGGTAAACTTTGCTTCCAAATCAGAAACCTATAAAGAAACAGCAGATTTGAAAATTCGTTCTTCAGTCCCCAGGCAATACTATGATACCTAAAGCTGCTTGAAATTGTTTGCCAGAGATGAGAGCTGTGGTGGTGTTGATGATCTCTGCCTTCAAAAGCTTTTCAAGATAACTGTCAAGTTCAACTTTTTCCAAGTCTGCCTGTGAACTTTGGATATAATCTTTTTAAAGCTCCAGCTAAGCTCACCAAGCTTTGCTAGGTTTTCCTTCCCACAACATTTTTTCTTATATTTGAAAGCTTCAACATCCTATCAAGGAGGCTGTGAAGAGCCCTTTTTTCTTCAAATTCTCCTCTGACAGAGAAGAGAGCTAGAGAGCTTCACAAACCACAAAAAAAAAAAAAAAAAAAAAAAAGCTTGAAAAATGTTTTCAAAGTTTTCCCACTGCAAGCTTCAGCTGTGCCGCCTTGGCAGATTTTGCTCAGTTTTGCCAGACACAGGTCCTATTGGGTGAGCCATGAGGACATTAGTATTCCACTTAAACAAGTACATTCAAACCTAGATCTATGTTTTGACTTGTCTCTGGCATCTAAAAGTCCAATACTAGGTTTGAACTCACCTTCCTCCTTTAAACTGTAAGCTGAGGTGAAAAACAGATCCAGATCTTCTCTGTACTGGTATGATTTTAAAGAATGTTTCTGGCCAGAAAAAAAAAGTTTAGTATTGCTAGACACTAGACAGTGGCCAATAACCTGCTCCTGATGTGTTATGCCAGTCAGTCCTGCAGACTGCTCCAGACCCAGCGTTGATGCCCCAAGAGAGACAAAGATGTGAAGTCTAATTTAAATGTATTCTGACACCATCAAATTATTTATTTTGTATGAACTAAGGATAAAGGTATCAATTAAATTCTAAAAATTATAAGGTTCTTGCTGATAACAGCAGAGGTTTGGGAGAAATGTCTTACAGCTCATATAGCTGCTATTTAGTCACTGGCCAGGCAACTTTGGAAATTTGCCTTTTCGTGCTTTTGTCCAAGCCATAACGGCAATAAAAGTCTGATTTGTTCCTAAGTTGAATAATATCTGGAAACCTGAAGACAAGTGACATGTAACTGACCAGGTGAATTCAAGATAGGGCTTTTGGGTAGTGGAATAGAGCAAACAGATCAAATGGAAAAAATGGTCAGGTCTAAAATATGCCTTTGATATAGAATGAAACTGAATTTTAGTATGTGTTTCCAGTATGGGGTACTGCGGTGGGGTTTTTTAAAAATCTTTTCCACTTACATTTGTTAATATCCCTGACCAATTGAAAAATGTTTGAATGCATTTGGTCTTTCTCATCTACAGTCCAGGTTTTACTCCATACAGTAGAATTGCCAGGAGCATGTCATTATTCCATATGGAAAATTCTCTTTTAATTTCCATCCTTTTAATTTCCTACAGTTTTATATTTATGTCATGTTGATGAAACAGAAAACTGCAAAGAAAAGACAGTGAGAAACAAACATGTCTTTGTACTCATAAAGAATTCTTCAGCAAGGTATACTCCACACATATTGCTGGTAGTGCCAATGATGTGATAAACCAGTCTTGATGCATTCGAAACTAACTCATTTGATAAATATCTCTCTTTAATAAAATTATTCCCTGACCGACAGTATTAATTTCATTGGGCCCAAATGATCTATGGAGGAATGGCACTTGTCTTTTCCCTGACACTATTATTTCTGTGTGTGATACTAATTGTTTACGAATCTTATAAATATATCCTCAGAGAGTGTTCAAACATTTAAAATATGTTTAATTCATAAAGAAATTTTACTTTAAAATATACATTTTTTCTTCAGAGTTTAGCACTAACGTGGCTTAAACTCACCATTTCATTCCCAGGAGGTGCAAATGCCAAAAAAATAGTACTGTTCTCCAGAAGATGTGTATGATATTGCAATGTATGCTTAACTTTCAATGCTTAAGAAAAACTGAACAAATAAAATGCTATTCTAAACTGTATATATCTAATGCAATGCTAATAACACTCAGATTTTTTCTAGATAACATGGATCATAAAACTGTATTAAAATATTTAATTTGTGGTTTAATAAAAGATTTTTCATCCATATCATAATGATGCACATTCCTTACAGGGTTTTTTTTTTCATTTTAACCTTGGGTATTTTTCAAAGTATAGTGAGAGTTTATGATATTCATCAGTGTTCTGCAGGAAGAACAAATGTCTTTTAAAAAATATTTATAATACTTCAAAAGGATAACAAAATAAAACTAACCCTACTTTCCTAGGACTTTCAGAAAGATCAGAGATGAAGCTTACAAATAAAAAATTTTATTACAGGATAATGTCAAGAATTCAAAAAAAAAGGAAAATATTTCGGGGGGCTTTAACCCACAGTGGACTAACATTTGGCTTTTCTTCTGTTTTCCTTTTCAGCCATTATCTGTTCATTAAGGCCAGGACCTGAAATAGATTGAGGTAAAATGCTAGTACATTGCTGCACTGAGAGATAGTACACTGATTTATGGATATAAGCTGTGAAATTTGACTTTTGAACATGAGAGGAAGACAGCACATACTTATTTTCTTCTGAGGTTCTGTGTCCAATCAAAAGGAATTGTAATTATGTCTTGCCAATAGAATTATAATAGCAAACCACCATGCTAGAGACATAGCTCACCTTGGAAATATAGTTCTTTTGTGGATTGAGCTAACATCAGTTTTTTGAGGGGAAAAATAATCACACGCAGAATAATATTTTGCAAATACAACCATACCTATTCAAGTGCTTTTACCAGTCTGATGATATCAGCAAGTGGTAACAGAAAAAAACATACTAAGTGACATATATTGGAAAAATCTGTGCTAGACCAAGCTTGATGTGACACATTACATTTTAGTCCTTGCTACAAAAGTAAGAATTTTTTTTAGTGAGGATAATTTGAAGTATCCAAAGATGATCACACCGTAACTTGAGAAATAGCTCAAACCTACAGAAACACGGTTGTGCTATTTCATTCATATGAGTTCCTTAATTATTATCAGGTCTACTGGCAATAAGTAATTTTTTACTTTTATTTTGTTGACTTAATTTAATCTACCTGAAGATATTGTTTTAATCATAAGAAAACATGATAAATGTTCCATAACAAAATAAGCACTTAATTTTATTATTTTTCATATTCAGTAGGACTTCTAAAAATGTTAGTGAATGCTGGTTTACAACAGCATTTTTATTTTTTCATAAAGTAGCATATTGTTTCCTTATTAGTATGATTATTTTTTCTTGCTGTTTTTTTTTTTTTAAGGAGAAATAATGTTTGGATTAAAAACACTGAGAGAAATAAAGAAAAATTAAGGGAAAATGTGATGTGGTTTATTGCTAATCTCTTACAAAATAAATGGTTTTATTTAAGAGAACAGACAAACAAATAAACAACTAGTTATATTTTAAATATACTATATGATCTGGCCTGAAGGAGATTTCACGATCCCAGAAAGGAATAGCTCAGACACATTTGTTGATGCAGAAAATCTGACACACACTAAATCTGTCTGAGACAGGTACACTTGTACATAGGTGCTATATATGAAAATATTATTTTCTTTTCTTAAAATTCTACTTTACAGAGACTTCTAGGTGTGTGTCATGGTTTGATGTGGACGGGTTGGGGATTCTGGTGGCAGGAGAGGGGCTTTGCTCCCTGTGACCTCCCCCATTTTGGAACCGGGTTAGGCTGAGTTCTGGTCACCAGATCAGACT
This sequence comes from Tauraco erythrolophus, assembly GCF_009769465.1. Classification (NCBI taxonomy): domain Eukaryota; kingdom Metazoa; phylum Chordata; class Aves; order Musophagiformes; family Musophagidae; genus Tauraco; species Tauraco erythrolophus. Next base: position 29,407,614 of record NC_141466.1, read on the forward strand.
CCCATCCCCCTTGGGGTTGAGCCAACAGGGCGCCTCTGCGAATTGCCCTATTTAAGTTGGGACAAAGAAACCAGAAAAGCTGCTTTGCCCAGGAGCGAGCAGAGAAGGGAGGAGGGCACTGCCCCCGCTCCCTGGCTCCCAGCCAGGCAGCTGCCTGCATCGGGCCGGCGCTGCCCATGGAGAATGGCGGCAGTGGAGCCGGCTGGGGAACTTGGGGGCCACCCCACTCCCGGGGTGCCCGCTGGGCTGAGTTCACCCGGAGAGGACTGAGATCTGAGAGAAACAGCTGCATTGGCACCAAGTCAGTGAGGATGGAGCGGGAGGAGGTGTGCTGGAGCTGAGTTTCCCCTGCAGCTGGTGGTGAGATGGTAGGCGGCCCCCCTGCAACCAGCACGGCCTCGGTGGAGTAGAGACCCATTCGCAGCCCGTGGGGAGAAGATGCCTGAGCCTGAGGATGGTCGTGTTGGGGTGCACGACAAAGCAGAGAGGCATCTGCAGTCTGCGTGACGACCCACACTGGAGCGAGTGGCTACAACTCCCTAAGAATCCGAGACTGTGGGTAAAGCCCACACTGGGGCAAATCCGATGGGAAGGATTGCTTCCTGTGGGCTGGACTCACTTTGGAGAAGTTTGTGGATTTTTCCTCGTGGGTAGGGGATCCACTGGAGCAGGGGAAAAGAGTGTAAGGACTCCTCTTCCTTTAAGAGAGAAGCAGCAGTAACAGCACGGAATGAACTGACCTGCACTCCCCCAGTCCCTGCTCCCTGCGCCGCTGGGGGGGTTGGGGGGGTGGGAGGAAGGTGTCGGTTTTTAAGATCTGGCTTTGTTTCTTTTTATCCTCTCACATAACCGGTTTTGTTTCCCTTTGTCCTTTTAAGTAACCATCAATAAATTGTTTTGCTTTTAAGAAAACCAAGTCTGTTTTGCCCAGGACCATGGTTGGTGGGTGCTCCCTCTGTTCTTGTCTCAACCTCAGTCCCTTTATTATATTTTTCCCCTCTCCACTTTACTGGAGGAGAGACTGTGTGAGTTTTAGTTGATGGATCAGCCTAAAACCTCGACAGTGTGAGATTTTCTATGAAAGCTAAAGAGGAACATTAAATTAATAAAGAGGAAATCCGAATCAAATAAACAATTATTTTTTGTATAACGTATTTAGCTTTTGAAACAACTTGCTACAAGATCAGTAATCTAGCAAATTCAGAAATAATTGTAATCTTATAAAAACAGTATCTGCTCCTAAAATACAGAACGTTAACAGAAAGCTGAGAAGAGAAAAGCCTGTATCAGTAATATAATTCAATCTGTCTCCCATCTTTAACCTTAAATTGAGACAAAATCTTTATGCCTTAAGGAATCTTCCCCCCTCCATCCAAAATAGTATTAGCAAGAGTAGGAAGACATTTAAAAGAAAGCATTCAAGGAAGAGAACAAGATCCTACTACATAGTTTCAGCTATAAAGCATCTCTGAAACACACCACAAAATTCAGTTGGAGATTGTGGTTAAGCACCGAGAAATGCTGGGTGACCAGAGTGTTAATGTGGTTATCAATAAAAGTGACTTTAATGCTAAAGGAGCCCTAAAAATGATACTGCATAAATTTTCAAATTCTCAAGTCTGTCCATGTTCTCCTTTGAAACATCATTTCCAAATTTCCAAGCTCACAGTAGTGTTTGAATGTTTCCCATTGCAGGCTTTAAGTTTTTATATAGGGATAAAGCATATTCAGTGTATTCGATAACATCCAAAATTATATTGTTGGCAGAAAACACTTCAATGAAAGAAAAATGAACTGTAAGTCAAAACAGATTGTTATGTTGTGGAAACCACATTCTGACTGGGCCACATCTAATAGTGTCTAACCACAAAATCAACACAGAACCTACAGGACCAAACATGAGAAGAAAATAAATATCTGACCTTGTTCCATGATGCATGACTGAAACACAAGGGCAAACTAAATACAATAATGACCAATTACATGACCAGAAAAAAAAGAATAATGTTAGTCTTCTCTCTGGCAAGTGTCATGAAACAGCATAAACATGTTCATTTTCAGTGCTGCAGGAAGGGCTAATCTGTAATTAAAGCTTTATGAAAATTAGGACTGCCTATACAGAAGAATGTGGAGCTTGAAAGCCTTGACAAAATAATGCAAGGTCAAAGTAAGAGAGACTAGTGGTTCTATTAACACAACAAAAGAGCAAATATCAAAGCAATCTCTGGAACAATTGCAGCAACTAAGTTGCTACATGTCAAAAATGAACAGCCACTCAAAGCAGAGAAAAAGAGACGAGGTTTATGCAGAAGAGAAAACCTAAAATTTCCTTATCACAGTGCTGATCAGCAGTGTAGCTGATATATGCTCAGCAACTGAATGGAATTCATTCCTGAAAAGAAATTTTTTATTAGTGCTGAATGCATGATGTAGAGGAAATAAAAAATAAAAAAGAAAGGACTTCAAAGGCAAATACCGTTCCACGGACCAAATCCATATCTGCCTGTGTATGATACTGATGAAAGCTAAATGGAAATGGGGTGATTTGATATGCCACTGCTGGGATTAGTTCTGATGGCAACACTGTGCTGTCCTGTAACATTAACTGTGTTGCAGCATGATCTGGCTTCCATGCAGTCTGCAGGGGTCTTTCCTTTCACTGAAATGGGAAATGAATCGCCTTCTTAATAAGAAAGGAAGTGTGGGGGGAAATGACAAACTAAATACTGGAGGGCATTCATTACCACAGCTTTCAGCCTAGCCAGTGTACGGAGCAGTTGCATTGCCCCAATATCAACCTGAGATGGAAAATGTGACTTAGTGAGTCATAGACTCTCAGTGCATCTCCCAGCTTCTCCGAAGAGGAGAACAAGCGTCAGTCTGCAACCAAATGACTGTATCCCCCCTGCCATACTTTGTGTCACAAAGTACACTAAAGGCGGAAAGAGACTTTGAGTATTCTCCACTCCTGGACAACCTGGTCACCAGAAGAGGAGCCTCTGCTCTGCTAAATAGAGTTGGTTGTGGCATGCCATGCCAAAAAAGTATCAGCACACTTTCTTGCAGGTTGAATAAGCCATGACCTGACTCTTTTCTCTGTATGCATGTGATAGAGAAATATCTCTAAGAAAAATATGGCAGAAGAAAATCAATAATAATAAAAGCAGTGGCTATCTTCTTAACTGTCATGTAGCCCAGGTTCTTTAAAAAAAAAAAAAAAAGTATCAAGGTATCTATACCTTTCATTCTTTTATGTCATTTTCCTTCTGACTTCATCAAAACATTTCATGTGTCTAGTGAAAAAGCGAGACTGCTGACCTTCCCATTTCCAATAACCATTGAGAGGCATTCATCTCACCTAAGCTTGGCCCCATTCAGAATAGTCCGCTAGCTCAACATAATCATGTATGCACCGTTCTTAGAGAATATTGCCTGTGTTGGACACTCATTTCAGTACATGGTAAATCATAGAATCATAGAATGGTTTGGGTTGGAAGAGATCTTAAAGATCATCTAATCCCAATCCCCTGTTATGGGTAGGGACACCCTCCACTACACCAGGTTTCTCAAAGCCTTATTTAACCTGGCCTTGAATACCTCCAGGGATGGGGCATCCATAACTTCTCTGGACAACCTGTTCCAGTGTTTCAGCATCCTCATTGTAAAAAAGTTCTTCTTTATATCTAATCTAAGTCTGCCCTCTTTCAGTTTTAAAGCCATTGCCCCTTGTCCTATCACTACGTGCCCTTGTAAAAAGTCCCTCTCCAGCTTTCCTGTAGTACTGGAAGGCTGCTATAACAACATCACCCCGGAGCCTTCTCTTCTCCAGACTGAACAACCCCAACTCTCTCAGCCTGTCTTCATAGCAGAGGTGCTCCAGCCCTCAAATAATTTTCGTGGCCCTCCTCTAGACCCACTCCAACAGCTTCATGTCCTTGTTTAATCATCTTGTTTAGGAACAAAATGCATATGTTGTTCATATAAATCATTTTGCTTGTGTTTTGACATCCTTCATGAAAATCCTACTTCTAAGATACTGTCTTGATATACTTTTTTTTCCACTGAGGCTTAGCGTGTTTCGATTACAATGAAATCCATGTTAATTGACCACTCAAAGACTAGGTCTATACTTCAGGCACAAACTTACACATCTCAGCTATTTTTAAAATAACTGATCTGGTCATTAGCAGTTTAATCAAGACAATATGGAGCTTAGTGCAGGCTAAGCATTTCTCCTTTGTACAGACAGTACTGTTTTTCTTCTCACAGCAAAGTAACATCTAGAAGCTGTCCTTTAAGATATGTTATTGTAATTGGAATTCAGAGCTTTGTAAGGACATAGAAGGAAGGACACAAAATTAAAAGTGTAAAAATAAAAATACTTATAAAATGATACATCAGCTCAGGATGTCGCTAAAGCTCGTAAAATAAAAATGGCAGGACACCTTTCTTGAAAGCTGTTAGGAATCCCCATTTATACCTAATATTTTGTACTGCCAATCTTAATGATAGTACAGGAACATACAGTTATAGAAGAGAGAAATAATAAAAGATATCTCGAGGTTTTCTAGTCCACTTTCACAATTTTAGCAACCATTAGTATTTTAGAATGGCAATATTGAAGTCCTCAGAAGCTTCCTAGTGGTCATCTCTTTTCTCTGGAGGCAATGATGTTCAGCACAGAGTCTGTTTTCTGTAGTCTAGCAGAAAAGGAAAAATAACAATTGTTAGATTCCATAAAAACTGTGGTTTTTAAAACATCCATCCAATGTAAAGACATGTGAAATAACATTTGAATTCTTTTAAAATATCTGAGACACAAATTCTTCAACACATTGAAGTTTTATAAAATACCCAAAATACTCATTCAGATTAAAAAATGTATGTTAGCATCCAGAACATGAAGCTTTACCTAGCTTCACTTAGCCAAACCATTCATCTATCTTTCTATTTATCGAATAAAACTAAAGCTTTCATATTTGCTGTATTTTAGTGGAGTCTTCTGTATTTATTTACTAAACAAAGCTATCCTCATGAGTATGCAAAGTGGAGAGCTCAAAAGTATATATTACTTGGTACTGGAGTTCAAAGCATTTTAATCAACTTGCTAAAGACAGATGTTACTGTCTCTGGACCTGGTTTAAAGATTTGATGCTGGAACTGTGATTTTGCTCTGAAGAGTCTTTTGACGTCCTTTTAAAGCAAATGGTCATTTCACAGAGATAGTCTTTAGATGCTTACTTTCCCGTAAGTTTTTTTCTCTTTATTTGAATAAAGTTTATTAAAAAAAAGATTGGAATGAATGATCACACTTTCTATGGCCATTCATTTGCTTGCTGTACCACTTTTTAGAATATTCATAATGTAGAAAATATGATTAGAATAATTTACTGTTCTTCATGAATAATAAATTCTAGAATAATTTCTTATTCACGTATCCCTTTCAGAATAAGCTTGTTTGGATATATTGCTTGTCGTGTTATTATGAAGGTATTATAACTTTTTATGGGTTAAAAGTAAGGATTCTGTAAGTTTATTTCAGTATATTTGGTCACATTTAGTACAAGTTAGTTTAGTATGTGGCTGTGTTTAGTACGTTTAGTTTAGTACCTATTTTGTTAGTTTGAATCTGGATCCTGCTGGATTCCTGACAATAGTTCCACTGTCTTCTCGGACAATCTGATACATGTCTTGTCTAAACTGGCTTAGGTGTTATGTTAATTTTCATTTGTTAATGTTTAGTCTTGTGTAAATGCCTTATAGCAAAGGGGTATTTTCATCTCCTCTGGCATTTAACTTCCAGTCCAAGCCAAAGCACCCAAGTTCCTAAAACCCATTAAGAACCCAAGTATGGTCTAAATTGCATCTTTCTTCCACCAGAAAACCGTTCTCTGATGATCATGAGTGAACACACCTTGTGAAATTATTTATCATTCTTCTCTAGAAGGAGGGCTCCTTTCCCCTCTTCCACTGTACGGAAGAGTCCTGTATTGTTTTCTGTTCCACTCCAACAGCCAAAAGCCTATTGTGTCCTGCTCCCTCTTAATGCCTATCCCTGGTCATTGGCACAGCAATTACTGAAGGAAAATGAGCTTCCTCTAGCAGCGAAGTGAAAGAATTGATGCCAGAAAAGAATCAGAATCACTTGTCTTGTCTCTCATGGTTTCTTTTAGTGGAAGAAAGACTGATAACCTTCAAGCTGCTTTTCTAGGAACCTCTTAAGAGTAAGACAATGGACTTGTTAAAGACCCTTAACTGCAAAAATCTCATTTGTTTTATTGTGTTGAGTGCTTCCCATGTTCTCTTAGTCTGTTCACTTCACTTTATAATCATCTTTTCATTGAAGCTGTTTGGCAGCAGGCAAAGGGATAGAAGTTTCTGCGAAACATACACATACACACAGCAGTAAGCAATGTCTATGTTAACATCTAGCACAACACAACTCAGTGGATCTCTGGAGCTAAGGAGGTAGCACTGATGATCCACCATCCATACTGTTCCCACTCTGTTTAGTTTGGAGAAGACAATACTTGTGATGTTCAGTAGCTCCTGGGTTATTTTGGTCAGTAGCATGAGGGAAGGGAAGTGGAGGGTTCCCATATGTGTATAACGGAGATCTACAAGGATTCTGTGAATACTTGCATGCTGGTCCTAGGATACATGCTCCTCTCTCCCTTGAAGGAGGCAGCTAGGTCTAGCCAGTGTAGCTGGAAAGATTATGATAAGAACGTTCCGTGAAATCTTTATTTACTATTATCCAAACAGTAACAATTTAAGAGCAAAACACATAATGGTTTTGTGTTGTGTTGTAATAATCATCTGTATGGCATTTATATCCTTGCTGGCAGAAAATATTGCCAAATAAAAACCTCCAATGATTGCCTGGAGAAAAGGGAATTTCTTGCTAGTTCGTTTTTCTAAGCACTTTTCTTTAGTCTTGACATCTCACCATGTCTTGTGTTACGAGACACAAAATTTTGCCTACAGTATTTTTTTCTTCTGTAAGCTTCAAATTGAACAAAATTCGTATGATTCAAATAATTTATCTGAGCAGGACAATTGAGCCAACCAAGCTTCTTCAGAAGAAGGAAAAATATCTAAAGTGAGGTTCTTTTGCTTCTCCATCTGCTGGTCAGAGTAATTATAGTCATTCTTTTGGGCTGGAAACAGCCAATTAATATGGGAAAAATATATCTTGTATTGATTTAGAAATAATTGTATAATAATTCCCTAAGACTATTCTTTTTACTGACACATTTTGCAAACTTGCAAAGTTCTCCACAGTCAAGTGCGTACTCTGCTGAAAAATAGCTACGTAAGTCTTCAAAAAGTAATACTTCTAGTCTGGAAGGAAGGAAAAGAATCGGAGAAGTAATATGGCCCAGACACAATGACACAGTAAAAAGGATCCAATGATCAAAAGATCAGTGAATCATATTCCAGCAGAAGATTTCAAAATGTTACTGTATCCATACGAGGGCTCAGATTACTAAACATAAATGTAGAGCTTTGATTGACAGAGCAAACTATTTTACAACTTTTGACATATTGTAACGTTCTAAAATGTGACTGCCAGCGCTACTACTTTGTGGCACCACGTATGACTTTCAGGAATGCTTAGCCATCACAGCGGCAGCAGCCACCAGAGCTTCTCATGTGTGACAGGCAGGGTATCACATGAGACCATGCAGCCCCTCTGCCATCACATTTTGGAGCTCACCTGCTCTGTGACAGACAGCTGAGCAGTTGCCAGAAAGGAACTGCATCTCTATCACACCCTGGAAAGACAAGCTGTGCCTGATACAAAATAAATAAATAAATAAATAAATAAATAAATTAAATCCAACGTGAAACCTGAATTATACTTTGGTTGATCTCAAGAGCAGCAGTTCATGACTGAATAAAAAGCTGCCGACTGTGGAATGAACAGGCAGACCATGGGTAGATTTGACATTAAAGTTTTGTTATACTTCTCATCCAGGGTAAAACAGAGAATCTGCCTATCAATAATAATTTGTTCCTTAGCTCTTTTCTTTGTTCCTTTGGAAGCTAATTACTGAGGTGTTAATATACCAAGGCTTTAAGCTTATAAGAATATTTGAGATGAAATGGTCACAAGCAGAATACCGAAATAGTTGTATTCACCCACAGAAGCACAGACACATACACACCTTGCTTCCATTTCCCCCGCACTTTATCAGCAAAGATAAATGAGCTCCTCCATTTCTCCCAGAAAAAAAAAAAACAGGCTTTCCCATTCTTTTCCACATTTTCCATTTCAGGGTTTTCTTCTCATTTTGTATTGCTGGTCACTAACTTAGCAGAACAACTGCCTCTCAGTGCAATATCCACATAATATCCTTTCATTAAGGAGCTTGGGTTGAAGATTAGGTTGAGGAAAACCCCATATCGCTAGGGAATGGATTATATGGTATTACATCATTAGTATTTCTCAGACGATATTTGCAAATGAATTTAACTTTTTAAGTGAAAATAACATATGTTACTCAAAAATGTGTTTTGTTCTAATAGCAACTTTGAATGTGGTCACACTTTTTCATACCATTTCAGATGTCGGACCTTTTTCAGTAAATTTTGTTAGACCTTAGAATTTTTGGGTTTTTTTTCCTTTTTTAATCTCCTTATTGAATTTGCATGATCAACTAGATTTGCTTTTAGTGTTCAATTTTGATGACTTATTCAAAATTCCACTTTCAAACTGTTTTCACAAATGTGGCAAACCAGCTGGCTCCAGCGAAGTCTTCTCCAATTAGCATCAGGCTAAACCTTTCCTTTGCTCCATCATTTAATCACACAGTTGATAGAAAAACACAGAGACAGTGGGGAAGGAGAGGTTGCCTGTTTTACAGTGAGGAATTCTGATTGCACAGCACTTTGACCTGTTTTTGTTTAACTCAGTAGGAGTTTTGCTACTGATTTCAGTGCCTATTGGTCTAGACTTTAATAAAGTGATTTTTTATGGGAATTTTTTTAAATTACACTTTATATTATTCAGAAGAGAAAACAATCTACCAAGAGCAGCAACTTTTAGAGTAAATACAGTAGTTAGCTGCAGAAATGCACATATTTAACCTTTGAAATCTCTCTGAAAAACATTATGCTATTCTCCCCAGTATCACCATCAAAGGGCTCACTGTAATATGAGTGTTCTCTATTTTTTTTTGCTTTCAGTGGGAATTGGAGAAATCAGTACCATTTAAAGGAGTCTTGAGTTTTAGTGCTAAAGCAACTATGGGATTTCTGACCGTTTGGTAAGAGGTTAAATATAAAATGTATACAAGCCTCAGATTAGCATTAGACAATCATTTCCACATGCAATATGGGAATCCTTCAAGTACTTTTATCCAGTTTTCTAGATGCTTGCGATGAGTTGACGTAAGAAAAACAAATTGTTTCTCCCTGTATTCATCAATACTGAAATCAAAGGCATCCAGTCACTAATTTTGCTGTTTAAAAACTAAAGTAAAAATTCAACACTCAGTAAGTATACAACATGACAGGTTATGTTCTAACTGTATATGACCTGATTATTGTCTGCACTACATCCAAACTACAAATATACAGCATGTATATAATACATATGTGTACATGTTTATCCATGCACATACTTATATAGTTTGTCTATGAAACAGTGTCATACACAGCTGTTTCCACCTAGGGATTCACCGTCCAATCCTCTGAAAGGACCAAGCACAACTGCAACATCTACTGTAAATCCAAATGCCACACAAACATCAGCCACTGGGCTGTGCTGCTCAGCAAAGCAGGCGTGGAGTCTTAACGTCAGACAGGAAATATAGTGATGATCCTAATCCTGGAAGGATTTTTCATTTTCCCTTCAAGTACTGATGCACTTCAGGGTTTAACTAAAACAAAACTTGCACATTAATGAGATTGTACAGCTTCTGTGAAAAACAACCTATCTGATCTCTTGGTACTATGTGTATCATTTTATTCTACCATTACCTAATAGGAGGATGTAGGGAAGATAGAGCCAAGCTCTTTCCAGCAGTACACAGTGAAAGGATCATAAGCAATGGACGCTTGATATAAGGAAAAGAAACTACAATGAGAGTGGTCAAACACTGGACCAGAGACGGGTCTAGATTTTGTAACTTATTCATGTAAAACAGCATAATGATAAGAAGCTGAGGCAATTGATAAAGCAGTTCTGAACTTCCTTACTATAACGTGTAAGAACTGCTGCAAAGTATAATTTGGGAAGTATCTCTGCAGGTCCCTCATATTTTGAAAAATAACTAGGTCATTAAATCCCTCAGAGATCTAATTCCACCTTCCTTTTATTTCCACTAGTTCCTTTATTTCCAGCAGTTGTCTGCCAAATTCAGGATTATGTGGCAAGACTGACTACATAGCAAACAGCTTGGATTGCACAAGCATTGCCTCCCTTGCTCTCCAATGGAAGAGCATGTATCTGAGAAATGAGCCATTTCCTTTCATGCATTTGAACTGAAAGACACTATGCGGGACTGCACACTGAATTTTCTAGTATCCATGTAATACAGTCAAATGAATTAATCACACACATCTAGACAGACCTAGATTTGGAAGAGAGAAAGAGTGGGATGGAAGTAGAGTGCAGCTCAGAATCCATGGACATCCTTCTTCTTTGTGACTTTCCTTCAAGAAAGAGCTCAGTCCTGTGGAGTGCTGAGTTACCTCACCTACCACTAACTTTGAAGGGATTCAAGAGCACTCAGTGCCTCAGAACATAGCAGAGCTTTAGCCTGTTGGCATGTTTAAACTCCAGACATTTATTTTTAATGAATAAAATAACATTCCCTTCTATGCTCTCCCTTTTCACTAGCACTTTTCTCCTTTCAGGCCTGATTTAGAAAAGTGCTAAGTACAACGAACACTTACTCCTTTCCTTTTCCTCCACCAATTATCGCTGACAGGCTCAGGGTCGAATGGTTCAGAGAATTTCTTTATCACATGGGTGGTCTTGAGGCTACAGTACTGAAACATAGTACTAAATTCAGCACTGTGAAACATCAGGCACAGAAGTAAAAGTAGTGGGAGGATAGAGTTATTTTTTCATATTTTTCTAAATCAGACTTCAAAGAATTTTTCTGCCAAGGAACCCAATTCTTACTTTATAAAATGTGGCATCTATCTCATTATTCTGCAAGCAGGATAATGGGCTTAATTTTTACTAGTTACTGAACTTCTATGTTGGGATGAAAGCTATACCACAACTAAATCACTCGAGTGCTGGTTGAAATATCACAGCAACATTAAATCTAACAGGAAAAGAAGTTGGTGAGATTTCCAACTCAGATCTCCTGAACAAGGAATACTCTCCTATCCAAGGAATGGTGGAAAAACTCTTCAAAAGACAGCATAGAGTCTTTCTTTCTGTTCTACATTATTTTGCCTGAAAAGTTATTGTATGACAAGATAGGACAAAAAGTGATCGTTAGAACACACCCTGAAAATGCAGTGAAGTCTAGCTCACCACGTGCCACTTTGCAGTTAATGTGTGAATAAAGAATTGGCTGGAGAGTCGCACTCAAAGAGTTGCAGTCAACAGCTCAATGTTCAAGTGGAGACCAGTGATGAGTGGTGTTCCTCAGGGGACAGTATTGGGTCCAGCAATGTTTATCATCTCTATGGGTGACATGGACAGTGGGATTGAGTGCTCACTCAGCAAGTTTGCTGACAACACCAAGCTGTGTGGAGTTGTGGACACGCTGGAGGAAAGGGATGCCATCCAGAGGGACCTTGACAGGCTGGAGAGGTGGGCCTGTGAGAAACTCATCTGGGTACTATTCAAGGTTCAAGTTCAACAAGGACAAGTGCAAGGTTCTACATGTGGGTCAGAGCAATCCCGAGCACGAGTACCGGCTGGGCAGAGAATGGATTGAGAGTGGCCCGGAGGAAAAGGACTTAGGAATGCTGGTAGCTGAGAAGCTGAACATGAGCCAACAATGTGTGCTGGCAGCCCAGAAAGCCAACCGTATCCTGGGCTGCATCCAAAGAAGCGTGGCCAGCAGGTCAAGGGAGATGATTCTGCCCCTCTACTCTGCTCTCGTGAGACCCCACCTAGAATACTGCATTCAGCTCTGGAGTCCCCAACACAAGAAGGACATGGAGCTGTTGGAACAAGTCCAGAGGAGGGTCACGAAGATGATCCGAGGGCTGGAGCACCTCTGCTATGAAGACAGGCTGAGAGAGTTGGGGCTGTTCAGCCTGGAGAAGAGAAGGCTCTGGGGTGATCTTATTGCAGCCTTCCAGTACCTAAAGGGGGCCTACAAGAAAGCTGGAGAGGGAATTTTTACAAGGGCATGTAGTGATAGGACAAGGGGCAATGGCTTTAAACTGAAAGAGGGGAGATTTAGATTAGATCTAAGAAGGAAATTTTTCCCTCTGAGGGTGATGAGGCACTGGAACAGGTTTCCCAGAGAAGTTGTGGATGCCTCATCCCTGGAGGTGTTCAAGGCCAGGTTGGATGGTACTTTGAGCAACCTGGTGTAGTAGAAGATGTCCCTGCTCATGTTAGACAGGAACTAGAAGTTTGGAACTAGAAGACCTTTAAGCTCCCTTTCAAGCCAAATCATTCTATGATTTTATGATTCTTTGATGCTATCATTCTACAATTCTGTGATTCCATTATTTCAATCCTTGTCTTGGCAAAAGGAAAGGGAAAAGAACAAGCAGAGGGGAGATAGTCAATTTCATGAGCAAAACAGCTTTTGTTGACATAAGTCATATACCAAGTTATGGCCCTAGATGGATGATGAGACTGTACTTTGAGTAGAGTATGGATAAAACACCATCTAAAGGGAAATGTGTACACAATTATTCTACATTGCTCAGATTAATTATTTGATATTGAATTAGTCATTAAAGTTAGATTTTGTAATGGACTTTAGTACATAAATTATCTCATTTTTTTTCTGTCACTGAGTAGTGACAAAGGCACTTATTAACACTGAAGATGTGGTAATGTGATTCCCACCAGGATCAGGAAAGGCAGGACTAGAAAACAGAGCCACAAGTGAAGGCCTTTCAGTTCTACAGTGTTGCACAAATGTTTTACAGCAATTGCTTCCACTGCCTTCTCGCAGGAGAGGACTTTGAGCCTAACTAAAGCCATGAGCCAAAACACAAGAGGTGACATGCAATCATTTGTGTTGTATACACTTGTGCTTAGTGTTTGGTATCAACTAGCACTAGTTTTGTTCAGCAGGCATTGGTGTGGGGTGTTCTGGTGTGTAAGATCTCAGTGGTTTAGATCTGGTGTTTAAGAGCTTGAGGCATTTAACCCTTCCTATGCCTTACATGCAGTGCAGAGAAACTCTGCTGCGTTTTCACTACAGGGTGGCATGAACCTAAATTTAGGTACAGGAACAATTAATTTATGGGTCTGAGAGTCCTCTGTTTGTTGCAGGCCTGTGACTTCTCTGCCTCTGCATACTGTACATTGGACTCAACAGCATTCTCTGTTATCTGTGTTCTAGTCTCTAAGATAACTTGGGCCAGGAATTGGCTTCTATGGTGTGTCTGTGCAGAAGATAGCACAGTGGAGCACATATATGTATGTTCTCCAATTAATAAATGCTAATGCTGAGCATCCAGGGAACTGGGCGGTGGGAAACAGTAAATTAAACCCATTTTAGTTTCTGAAATGTTCTTTAGACAAGGCAGAAAATTTTGTTATTTCAGCAAGGATGTCAGTTACTTTGATGGCATTACTTTTTAATAACAACATGTTGCAGGGTACAGCATTACATTAAAAAAGCTATGGTCAAATTAGAATTAGGTAACTGCAGGGGCTAAGTGGATGGAGAAAAAAGAGTGTTCTTACATTGAAAAAATTCCTCACCACATCACTTGTGCATTAGCAGCAGGGGCAGGGGCGGGGGAGCTCATTGCTTGCAAAAGGCTGGGAACAGTTACAACGTTCCCACTGCCAGAATACTTTATTAGTATTCCTTGTCTTACAGCCCGGCAAGCAAAAAACTAGAGACCTGTCATCAATTAGAACGGTGATGATGAGCCAGCCTAAAATAGGCTAGTGAACAGGGTAAGTGCCCCTGTGGTTTGCCAATTACCTAAATTATTTGCAGTAGTTTTAGTGCACATCTGCAATGAATACAAATAGAAAGCACATGACGTCTGGAATGCAGCATGTTTAATATCAGCTTTGGTGTTAACAGAGGAGGGGAAACAACTGACATGTTTTAACAGAAATACTTCAGAAGAGGAGCTCTCATTCACATCTTCTCTCTCCCCAACTTCACACATATAAAATAGACTGTTCTGTCTGGTGGCCCTGTGTTTTCTATCTAGAGTGAACCTGGTGGAAGGAATTGTGGCTCTGTTGACCCTGCAGCCACTGTCACTGTGTCACTGGCCAATTTCACCAGTCCTTGGTAGTGATTCACCCAGAATGATCAGGGAAATGGACTGGCATGACTGATGGTGGAGGTGACATCAAGGAACTTCAGGTTACTAAGGCTTTTCTCTTCCAAGAGAATTCTGTTATAGACAGAAGGTGTCAATGAGCAGAACTAAAAAAAGAGAGTTAGGCAGCCCAGTATTCCTGAATTCAATCAAACTATAAAGAATAATTAAAAAAAAAAAAAGAAAACAAAAAGAAAAAAAAAAGAGATCGATCTTTAGTGTGCATTCATTCAAAAGATTTTAGAAGCTTTTGTGTTACAAGTCCATAAAAAATATTTTACAGTGACTCAAAAATGTTAGACTCTTGTAACAATGAACTTTTATTCTTTATAGGGAAAACAGCTGGACTACCACTGGTTTGGTGAATATGTAGACCGATCACTCTTTTTTCTTGATCTTCCTTTTATACTTCTGCTTTTCTTTACATCCTTCCACACTTCTCCTTTGCCTTATATCCTTCCCTCCCATTCCTCCTTTAACTACTTCAGAAATTGTTAGGTAATTGCAATGACTTGAATTCATAATTCTTGTATCTAGTCACATTGATTTTTTTTTTGTTATTTAAAAGATTGCATAAGTTGTCTGTTGTTCCTAGAAGATATTTTTAAACATATATTTTATGTGACTTAATAAACACCTGCATTTTAACTAAAAAGCACTAAATAAATATCTGGATTACTAAAAAGGGACTTGTAACTCTATAATCTTCTCTCTTCCTCTTGGCTTTCATATAACCCTGAAAATCCACTACAAACATCCATTCTTGATTAAGAAGTTAAAAATGTAGATGCCCAGATTCCTGCTACTTAACATTTCTGTCCTCACCACTGTCTAAGCAGACAGACCAGGACAGAAGAATTAGGTAGTTTTCTATCCAATTTTCCTCTATATACTCAGGAAATGCATAATTTGCACCAGTAGGACTGGCCTCTCTACAAAAAGCAAATAATTTAGGAGAATTAATTCAGAAGCTCAACTCATCTACAGAAAAAGCACGAAGATTATTAGTCTCTCCAGGGCAAGTATCGCAAACAACAGCTTGAGATGTCTTGACCGCTGGAATGAAGCAAGTTCTAAGACCCCACATAGGAGCAGAGATCATTGTTTTGAAAGGAGCTCTCTAAGACAGTGCTAAAATATCAATTGATTTTATTCTGCTTATCAATAACAGGGACTGCAGCTTCTAAAATGAAGAAATTGTTCAAAGAATTAAGATGTTGCAAATTTCTTATAAAATTAGAGTCTACAAATATTCAAAAGGAGTCCATCCTCATCGGGAAAAAAAAAAACCAAACCCACCCAAATCTCATGTTTAGATTATGTTTAGATCATGTTTAAACCCACCTTTAATTCATGTTTAGACATATTATAGAAGTATGGAGTAGAATCTTGGCAGCTTTATTACTTAGGGCACATACCGTTATCATACCACTGACATTGAATGGACTGATTCACTTCACAGAATATCCAATATTGTTACTAAATTCCACAGTGACTGTTTTATTATGCTAATTGATAATCTAGTGTGCTCCAAAGATTAAAGAAAAATGAAATTAAAGCTACAAAATCAAAGGGTAACAACTTTATAATGCCTCTTTAATTTAGTGAAATACAATTAAAGTCACACAGAGATAGAATTGACTATGAATACCAAAATGAATGTAATTGACAGAGTAAATGTTACAGAGCAGGGCTGCATAAGAGCAAAAAGAAATGTCAATAAACTTCAGTGCCACTGAGTTGTGCCGCTGGGCAGGCGCATTGAACAGCACAAATCTTGAAGTCCTTGGGGATATCCAACAGCAAAGAAAGCTATGATGAATGTTTATGAAATCACAAGTAGATAGTATTGGAAGGGTCTGATTTTATAGACATGCAAAAAGCACTAGAAATGCAACGTGGACTGTAATTACAGTAGAAGCTTGACAGTGCGTAAGAAAAATGCTCCATTGATTGGAATAATTTGAGCTGAACATACTGCAATTTGTAAAACCTTCAGTGCTGGCAACATGGATTTAAAAAATGGTTTCTTATAGGCTGTAATCTGTGGAGAAGTTGCCTCGGTATTTATGTTAATTTTTGTGAAGTTGGTAGAGACATTGTAGTATTACCTTCCAATTCACACTATCGGAGGCCAGTAATTCAATCGTTCTTCTGTGCTGGGCTACTTATTAAAATAACATCTTTTCATACACCAGTTCCCCTGACATCTCCTTACTGATTACATTCTGTCTGGGAGAACTGTACCAATCCTATTTATCCACATAACATACCTTCAGACTACTTTTGTGGACTGCTGGGATCAATAATGCTGTATAAGTCCAATGTCAATCCAATTCTACTGTTAGAAATGTGAAGATGTTATGTTCTACAGGCCTTGTGGCTATGGTGATAAATGAGTCAGTCATGGTCTATGTCCCACGTGACATTCATATTTATCACAAAAATCATTAGCATAACTGGAAATGAGTTGTTGCATTCCCGTTGACTGTGTAGCATAAAAGTGTAGCTTTGTAGAAGCTGCACTTTTAAATATCGATTTTATTATCTCTAGAAGTAACATGTATGGGTCCAGAAAAAATCCATCTTAGGGTATCTTCACTAAACCTACTCTGTGAAGACTGCAGTCTCTCTGGCTGTCAGCAAAACATATTTTTGAAATTATGAATTCCCAGCCAAAGAATAACTTGTAAATTTGCCTATATCTACCAGACTGGAGTTTACATGTGTATAATCAGGTTTTACACAGTCAGATTTTCACAACCTGACTATTTTTAAATCACATCCTAAAAACTGAATAAACTTGTGCTAGAGCATTCGTCTTAGCTTTTTAGACATCTACAATGTAGATTTCTACACGTAAACTAAGCATCTAAACAACCCTTATAACAGGAGGAAAAAACAGTAACTTCTAGAAGATCACTCATTTCATCTAAGGAAGATGTCTAAAATAAGTTGGAAGAATCACAGCCAGTACATATCTAAAAAGCTCAGACATAGCTTGTCTACATTGTCAACTTTTGATATTAAATAAAAAGAATACTTTGTTCCTGGTCAAGAGAGTGGAGGTTATAGTTATGTGTTCTCTAGAAAATAAGTTCTGTTTATGAACAATTGAATTAAACACATTTATTTACATTCCACCCCAGTATCATTTTTATTTATTTGTTCATCAAAAATTGGAGGGGGAGTGGGCAGAGAGGGAGAAGCTCTTTGAAAGAACTCAGTAACTGTATCCTGCCTCAAATATGAGAGATCTACATTCAAGTCCTATTCTGAATAAGAATCTTTGACATATTTAAATACGCCTTGCATCATAAGTTGGTGTTTTCCCCACTAATTGCAGTTCCCGCAAATGCTTCTGTCATTGAGTTCATCTTACAAGAAAGTGACAGACTCAATGACGATACATACACCAGTAAATTAGGAATTCTCAGACTGGTTTTACACTGATATTCACAAGCACAGAATGGCCCACCATCATACTACTAAAGCTACATATTCAGCAAAACATAGGGCCTGCAAACTATCTGCTGGGAATAGCATCTGTTTCAATTTCATTCCTGAACTGTGCCTGGGAATTGCTTGGGACTACTATTTGGTCTGGGTTCAAAATAATGACAGGTATAACACTAACAATTTGAAGTATACAATTAAGTTAAATTGTAAATCAATCAAGGCCAGTGATAAGCTCAACAAGTTTGAATTTTCTAGTGGAAACTGTTGTGTTGCAAAATGCCTAATTTGTTTTAGCTTTCATGTATAAATAAAAAAATGTTATTTTAGATAGGTAAATCAAAGTCAAGATACAGTGAAGCTGCAAGATAAGGCCAGTGCCCTAGATGATTTTTTTTACTGCACTCTGCTGAAATATATCCAATTCCTCTGCAATTTTCAGAAGGCAGCTTATCATTAATTTCTTTTTCTTTTTCTTTTTCTTTTTTTTTTTAAATATCAGGAAGTCCATTGGCTCTACCAAACAGCTAATATATAAGAATGTGAATCCACTTTTGTGGTGCACTGACCTTAGCCAGCAGCTAAGTGCCCACACACAGCTGCTCAGTCACTCCTCACCCACCTCAGAGGGACTGAGGAGAGAATCAGAAAGATAAAGCAAGAATAAACTCTTGAGTCAACATAAAAGCAGTTTAACAAGTGAAGGAAAGAGATGTGAAAAAACAAACAAGTGATGTAAAGGTAGTCACTCACTACCTCCCAGAAGGAGACCATACCCAGGCAGTCTCAGAGCAATCACAATTTTGGAAAAGACTATCCCCTCAGCTTTGCTATTGAGTACAATGTTATGTTGTGTGCAGGGTCCCTTTGGTCAATTTAGTTCAGCTGTCCTGGCTGTGTCCCCTCTCAACTGCTTGTGCACCTTTAGACTATTCACTGGCATCCAGAGGGAGA
This sequence comes from Tauraco erythrolophus, assembly GCF_009769465.1. Taxonomy (NCBI): domain Eukaryota; kingdom Metazoa; phylum Chordata; class Aves; order Musophagiformes; family Musophagidae; genus Tauraco; species Tauraco erythrolophus. Next base: position 29,426,475 of record NC_141466.1, read on the forward strand.
AATAGAGAAAGCCTTGATGTTGCAAAATCACTATTCAGCTGCAGCCAAAATATTGGTGTGTTATCAGAACCATTTTAGCCACAGATCCAAAACGCAGCACCATACAGGCTACTATGAAGAAAGTTAACTCCATCCCAGTCAGACTCAGTACAAATAGTCGTTACTCAAAATGGACCAGAAAATTTTGACCAGTGAAAAAACTCTTCTATCTGCCAAAAATCCCAGATTATGGGAAAAATATTTAAATATGTGATTTGTTTATGAAAAGAAGACATTTAGAAAGGTGATACTCTTTGATAGATTGTTGGAATCAAACTTTTCCTAAAGCAACAGAATGCAAAGATATAAGGATCAGTCATCTGAAATAATACTTTCCTATTAGCTTTCCACATTTTAGTTCAACTCAGCATTAAAATTTCAAGATTAGCTGTGTTTCAAGACCTGGGAAAATGTACAAATTATTATAATTCTGGTGTCAATATGTTCTATAACTTACAGGATTTCAGAAGTAGCAAAACTGCACTATGCTATTTAAAGTATAGACAGCAAGTTTATAATGCCCAGGAATGTTAAATGGCACTGGTCAATTGAACAGTGTGGAATAGCATAGACATAAACAATAACTTTCTGATCTACATGCCCTTGTAAAAAGTCCCTCTCCAGCTTTCCTGTAGGCCCCCTTTAAGAACTGGAATGCTGCAATAAGATCACCCTGGAGCATTCTCTTCTCCAGGCTGAACAGCCCCAACTCTCTCAGCCTGTCTTCATAGCAGAGGTGCTCCAGCCCTCAGATTATCTTCATGGACCTCCTCTGGACTCGCTCCAGCAGCTCCATGTCCTTCTTGTGTTGGGGACTCCAGAGCTCAATGCAGTACTCCAGGTGGGGTCTCACAAGAGCAGAGTAGAGGGGCAGAATCACCTCCCTCGACCTGCTGGCCACACTTCTTTTTATACAGCCCTTTGATACGGTTGGCTTTCTGGGCTGCCAGCGCACATTGCCAGCTCATGTTGAGCTTCTCATCCACCAGCACTCCCAAGTCCTTTTCCTTTGTGCTGCTCCCAATCCATTCTCCACCCAGTCTGTGCTTGTGCTTGGGATTGCCCCGGCCCACGTGCACAACCTTGCACTTGGCCTTGTTGAACTTCATGAGGTTCTCACAGGCCCACTTCTCCAGCCTGTCCAGGTCCCTCTGGCTGGCATCCCTTCCCTCCAGCGTGTCCACGACACCACACAACTTGGTGTCATCTGCAAACTTGCTGAGGGCACACTCGATCCCACTGTCCATGTCTCCAACAAAGATGTCAAATAGCACTGGCCCCAGTACTGACCCTTGAGGAACACCACTCATCACTGCCCTCCACTTGGACATTGAACCGTTGACCATAACTCTGTGAGTGCGACCATCCAGCCAATTCCTTATCCACTGAGTGGTCCATCCATCAAAACCATGTCTTTCCAGTTTAGAGATAAGGATGTCGTATGGGACAGTATCAAATGCTTTGGATAAGTCCAGGTAGACAATGTCAGTTGCTCTTCCCCTATCCATCAATGCTCTAGCCTCATCATAGAAGGCCACCAAATTAGTCAGGCAGGATTTGCCCTTAATGAAGCCATGTTGGCTGTCACCAATCACCTCCTTATTTTCTATGTGCCTTAGCATAGTCGCCAGGAGGATCTGCTCCATGATCTTGCCAGGTGCAGAGATGAGACTGACTGGTCTGTAGTTCCCTGGGTCTTCTGTTTTTTTTCCTTTTTAAAGATGGGGGCTATGTTTCCCCTTTTCCAGTCATTGGGAACTTCACCAGATTGCCACAACTTCTGAAATATGATGGATAGTAGCTTAGCAACTTTGTCCACCAGTTTCCTCAGGACCCGCGGATGCACTTCATCAGATCCCATTGACTTGTCCACCTTCAGGTTCTTTAGATAATGTCGGACCTGATTTTCTCCCACAGTGGGTGTAAGAGGAAAACAAAAAGAAAAGGGTTTCAATCATGTTATAACTTACAAAATTCATGTTTGCTGTAAGTTCTGATGCCTAGATCTCTCTCTTTCCATCTCTCTCCAACCCTTTCTCTTCCTGCATCACACGACTTTTATTTTCTCAAAGTTTTAATGCCGGTTTCAGTATATTGGATTACAGGTGGTATAAATTAATTGGTACAACTGGTAGTGTGAACATCGTTATGTTTGTATCTAAGTGTTTTTACAAGCCCAATTTTAAATTTGGTGTATTCCCAATTTTTGAATTGGTGTAGTTAACATAGAAAGAACGCAAATATATAAATAGTATCTTGTATATTTCTAAAAATGTATTCTCTGATCTGTTGTTTACTCAGGCAGGTATCAGAATGATGTCATAGCATGATAGATGCTTCATAATAGTTTAAATATTAGGGAATATGCAAATTGGTAAATAAACATAGCAATTTTTTGCCTTTATTATAATATTTTATTTCTCTGTCATAAACTATTTTTGGACCATACTGCACATTCTTTTCCGCAGGGAGGCAGAGAAAATTCAGCTTAATTTCAAGTCATGATTTGGACTTTAAAAATTACGCAGATAGTTTAATTATTTATTCATTTTCCCTTTTGAATTAAACACTTCACATCAAAGAGTATCTGTCTACATCCTTGCATAACATTGACCTAAACTTTAAAACACAATAAAGCAAGGTTATATAATCAATTCAAATACCAGCAGCACCCTTTCTCCAACTGTGATCACATCTCAGGCAAATCAAGAACTGGCAGACTCAACATGGATTCTAATTCTACTCCATACTATATTTACCTCTAAATAATACTCCAACTCCCAAAAGACATATTCTGCAGTAAGCTCCATAATGGATTACTGGAGACCAGAGGAGGGAAAGAATGCTTTCTCATGAAAGGGATGTTAAATGCATCCAGTCCCTTTTTCATAGTCAGTAAAATGTGCAGGCAAATGTCACCTTTCAACTTCCACCTTGGGCTGAGCATCACAATTCTGGTGCAACAAAAAAATAGAAAAGCAATCTAATGTGATCTTCAATAAATCATTAGTCCATGAAACTCTTACTTTTCTCAAAGACTTGAGCAAATAGCTTGATCCTAGAGCAGCCATTTAATAATTTCACATCAGGAAGAGGAAATACACTGCTGATTTATATGTGTTAATATAAAGAATACAAACTGAGAAGAATGTTGGCATTTGAAAGGAAGTGGCTGAATGGAACATAAATTCATGGACAAACATGAGAGATTACTCCAGTGCAACAGAAATTGGTAATGTGCATTAGATGTGGTACCTCGTTTCAGACAAGTTATGAGTGGTAAAGTCAAAATCCAGGCAGGAATCACAATAAAACTGAACATGTCAAGGATCTATACCTCTAAATAAAGTCACATGACATAGAAATTGAATTAGGAAGGCTGGAACCACAATACAGTAGTGACTCTAAGTACACATCTGTCACTGCTAATGTCTGCTCTCAACATCCTAACACATCAGAGGGCCTATCTCTGAGTTACTGTCCTAGACTTAGAAGAACAGGGATGAAACTACTGCATACGATATTTATTATCTACTCTATTATATCTTAATATATCCATTAAGAATATGGTTAGTAAAATGTAGGAGAAATCTGCAATGATACAGTACAGGATGAGAGAAGAAAACACTGAGTTAAATTGGAAGTGCATTGATGAAATATAATGTATGAGAAGCACCTTGCTATTCTTATTGTCCCATGCTTACCATAAAAGGAATTTGTTCATTGCTGATTGAATTTGAATTCTCTACATAACATCTCACACCAGCTCTGATTAATATTGCTTAATTTTCATAAATTATCCTTCCTTCATTTACATCTTTAAAAAAAAAATAAAATCCCATTGACTTAAAGTTAAAAAAGATAGAGTATTCCAAGCCTGCAACCAAAAGCCCAAGACAATTGAAAACTCATTCTTAAACTCTAGGTCTAGAAATACGGCTTTCATTTAGGAATAAAATTCATTAATTCCTTTAATTTCATTGAACACACAGCTTTTTACTGATTGAAAAAGTGGAAAAGAAAAACCTCAATCATATTCACATTGACAATTTTACAAATATCATGCCTAGTAACCACCAAATTCACCACAGAAAAACAAATGGAAACACTAAAAATACATCAGAAGAATTAAAATATTTCTGAACTATTTCTAGTCCCATAGACAGAAAAGCTCCCATAAAAATTCTTACAGTGTTTACACCAAAAAAACCCACAAACAAACAAACCAAAAACCACCCAAAAACCATCAAGAAGCTACTGCTCCTTATGTTCACATAATCATTGTTTTCTTCCTATAGAAATATTAAGAAACATTTTAAAATATTTTCCCCCAGTTCCATGATGACAGTTGTTATTTGCCATTGTGTGCTAAAGTGGTCACCTGTAAAAACAGGTAAAGTATAATTTGAAGCTTACATTTGCAGTCCTGGACCTTTGTTGAATATGATGGATATGAAAGAACATGAGTTTAACAATCTGCACATGCAGCTTTAGGAAATAAAATTCATGGCCTCAATAACTGCCCTGAGACAGGGCTTAGAAAAACATTTCGTGCTCCAAAACTAGCCATCTTCTGAAACCATAAAGAGGAATGTTTGTTCCTGCATTTATTCAAATAAAACTATAAACAATGTGCATTTTTAACAGAGTTTTAAGTGTTAGCATATATTTTAGAGAACATGAAGCACATTGCACACTACACAGCCACTATTGCAGGAAATGTTTTCGCTGTAGATCTTCAGTGCGAAGGAATGTTGAAGATCACCTTCAGATATCCTGACCTCGGGGATAGACTCATAAGCTCATCGTCTTCCTTTGTAACTCTTCTGTCTCGTCCATCCTCTCTACTTCAGTTCACTTGGTCTTTGAACCTGGCTCTGTCTGCAATATATCATGCCATGTTTTTCAAACTGCAGTATATGTTAGAAAAAAAACAAGTAAGCAAGCAGAAGACACTGTCCGGTACTTTATTTCCAAGCTATTGGATAATGGAAAGTTCTCTGCTATTCTTTCTAACTACTGAATATAAAACTGGCTTCAGTTTTGCTTAGCCTTCCTCTGCTTTCTTTCATGATTCCACTTTTTCTCCCCACTTCTGCAGTTCTTGCAAAACAGTAGATGAATGCTGTTGGGACCACAAAATGTCCCAGATTCCCCCTGCACCACTCTGATGTATCCTGGCTTTCATGACATGTTTCAGTCAAAGCAGTAAGTGTTTATATGTAGGTGTTGATAGATGGAATAGATGATTAAATGCTGTTATGGTTAATGGAGAGACCTCCATTTTATTTACTCAATGACCATTTGAGCCTAGTAAGAGATTCTGCTGATCCATCCCTGTAAGTTCAACTCAGTTGCCCATATGGAAACGTTTAATACCATCTGAGATCTCACAGGTTATCTTGCCAGAAATCCAACTGTTTCTATACTAACTTCAGTGTCCGCTGGAGATACTGCACAGTATCTGGCAGCTCTGAGCAGAAGTCTTCCATCTCTGTGGAGTCTCATATGAGTGTAGACACAAGAGTGTAGGTGAATACTCCACGTTTCACTGAACGTATATTGATAGTGACCATGAGGTGGATCTAGAGAACTATCTCCTGTACGGACATTTACATATTGAAATTGGTAGGTTAGGTGATTAAAGGCTCATCTCCACATACACAAAGGAGCTCCGAGGAACAACAGAAGTCAGGGGAACCCCAAAACCCAGTTAGAGGAACAGGACCCTGACCCATTCCCTCCTCAGGCATCCCAGGAAGGTGTCAGTCCCATGGAAAAGGAATGAGACGCATCACCACCAAACAGTTGGATAGGCTCCCGAGGCAGCCTTACAGACTGAGCGTGGACACTGTTTTTAGAGGTATGGGATTTCTTATGGGATGCAGAGGAAAAGTATCTTTGGATTGCACAAGACTTATGATGTTTTAGAGGAGGAACCAAATGCAGGGAAAGGACAGAATAAAGTTGTCTAGGGAGGAGCAATGGTTGGAAAATAGAAGGATAAGATGATAAACCAGCCAAACAAGCACATAAATAGGCTACTGGTTAATATTCATGCCTGACCATGCCCTGCATCTGATCTTTGCAGTTTGTCCTATTTTCTCATTAAACTCCATTTCTAATTATTTTCCTGAATAAGGGTACTCTCTATTCTGTGAGCGTGTGTGTATGGGGATGTTTAAGTGCCAGCAGTTGGTGTGGGGACCATGGCTTATAAGCACGATGTGCCCAGGGTGCCAGAAACTAGAGAGACTGCAGTGTGTGCACCTTGTGTGGGTATATATGTCGATGTGTCATCACTAGCAAGGATAAAGCTGGACTAGATGGTCAGTAGGGTAGAACCTTGATAGTCAAATACTACAGCAGTTGTGCGTCTGGGCAAGATAGTGGAGAGACTAGAGAGTCTGAGCACTGGCTACTGAAGGAACCAGGAGGTCCAATTCAGCATCTGGAGAGAATGTAAGGTCTGGCAGTTTGTTATTGGTAAGGTCATTAGTAAGGACCAGCTACCACAAAGACCATATGCATGTGTGTGCCTTTACATGAAACAGCTGGAGATCCAGTGGACAGCTACCAGTTAAACTGGGAGCATAAGGCCAGCTCCTGAAGGGATCCATAGTGTATGTGTCTGTACATGTGTGTGTAGTTATGTAGTAAGTAACAACAGCTGAACAGGAGCTGTGGTCCTTGAGGGTTCATGTACTTACGTTCCAGCAGCTGGAATGAGACACCAAGAATCTAGGGCCAACTATTATATAGATCTGGTTGTTTAAGGCCAGCAAGTGGACACATAATGTGTATATATGTGTATTTATATATTTGCCGCTAACAGATTTTCATCTGGAACAGCCAGAAAGAGGGACAAGATCAGACCTTTTGAATTTTCAGTTGTTGCTGGAACAGTGATTTTGTTCTTGATCTCAACAGGTGAAACTCTCTGTCTTTTCAGCAAAAGCCATTTTCTTTCCTTAGGAATGGCAAACATACTTGCTGTTGACCAAATGAGTCATTGGAGGACTCTGCATGCATAATGCCCCTGATATCTTTACAGCTATGGATGTTTCCTAGCTTAACTACATTCTCCTGCAGCTCTCCTCCCTGCATCTTAGACAATTTCTTAGGTGAAAGCTTTCAATATACCTACAGCAATGATCCATCCAATCTTGGCAGGCAGAGTTCACAAAACTTCCCAATGAAAGACATAATTTCAGCTATCCTTAGACGGTCCTTGCAACTGTTGGTAAAAGATCAGGAGTCTGGCTTTCTGGTTATGCTTCATGTATTATCATGCTCAGATGCATGTTAACCCCACAGTTAACATACTTTCCTCAAACTTCTCCTTGGAAACTCCTATTTGTACCACCCCGCTCACATACTACTTTTACAAAAGCTTCTTCACATAAGCAGGTTCAGAGAACTTGATTGGAGTAGGAAAGGGAGACACTAGTTAAGGACCCTGTGTTCTCTACAAGCAGACACCAGTGATATACTGTCCACCTTAAGCAGCCAGTCTCTAGCTTACAAAAATACCTCCTTTTCTCTTAAATCCCTCAAGCTGAGCAACTTAAGTTTTCTTTACCTCTAAGAGTGGCCAAAAGAATAATTGAAAACTTTCTCTCTTGGTAACTTTAATTATTAGTGTAAATGCAAGTGAAAACAAACAGATGACACTAGAACAGTTTCTTTATACGTTTGAGTCATCTTATTTTCCTGCATCCTATCTGAAGCAAAGGCTGTAGCACTGACCTCATGGACCCTTAGAAATCTGTCCACATATACTATCTGACCATTCAAGCATGGTGTTAAATATACAAAATTTCATATAGGGTAGTAGAGGCAATTAAACTTCCTCCCCATACACTATCCTCCGTCTCTTACAGGAAGCTTTCTTACTGGCAGATTTCAGTTGAATGATCAGTTTTTCTGAAAATCTGGGGTAAGATTTTCAAAAATAGAAGCCTAACGTTAGCCACCTAAATCCATATTTAGGTCTCTACCCGATTAAAAGCTGAGCTCCCGTTCATTTCTTTCAGATTGTTTCAGAATCAAAGACTGCATCAGCAGGAGAGCCAGAGAACACACAGCACTGCTGAAAGCCAGGCAGACGTCGGAAAAGGACCTTATATTTATCTATTCTTAAACTTTTATTTTTGAAGGGTTTGGCCCAACATTCGAATTGTTTATTTCCGGCAAAAGAAGTAGGGGGAGATTGCCATAAAAAAACAAACAGAAGAAGGTCTCTTCAGTTCGAAAAGTCTCTGACTAGCCTTTCTGATGTGCATCTCATTGTGGGATGGGAAGAGAATGAGCTTGCATAATGAATACTAAACTCTGCCGAAGCTCAGATCCGTTATGCAAATAAACATATTAAATGAATGCATTTTCCACGCAGCATAGTTTCTGCCAGGAAATTTGTTGAAAACATTGTTTTGCCATTGACAAAGGCAATGTGCCAAATTCAAACCTGGTGTGAATGGGAGCAACTTGACTGGTTTCAGTGGCACTGTGCCCATTCACACCAGGTCTGTAATTGGCCTATTGTGCTTCAAAGGCTTTCATTATCCAAGATGTGCCAAAGTGCAGATAAACAAATTCTCCAACTACACGAGAGCTTTTTCAGAGTCAAGACTAGTTTTCAGTTCACTTAGCAGGCATAAACTCCTTCTAGTTGAGTTCAGTCTGTGACTGTACCAACTTTCTAACCTACAGAATCAAAACCCTTGGGTACTCTCACCTCTCTCTCATCTGCAGAACTGCTAAAATGATCCAGCCTAGAAGGCAGCAGCTTCAGAAATTGTATCTCAGTAAAAGATGGGAAACCGGACTGATTCAATAAAAATTGACCTGACCTTCCTGTTCTGACTTCATCCCAGGCAAAATCTCTTTCAAGTTTCAGAAATGTTTTATTTACTCTTTCTCTCCACAAGTTATGTCAGAAGTCAAACCAAAAGGCTAAGCATACAAAACAGTATATGATGGACTGTTTCTATGAGATCTTTAAGGTTATTTTATGGTTCCAAATTGTGTAAATAAACATCTTAATTTTGTGTGTTGTGCACACAAATTGTCATACCCCAGAATCTTTTGAAGAATACCCATGCAATTTCAGAGAGAAGATGTAATGTTTCTGAACTCAGCATTTCCTTTATCTCAGATACACCAAACACTGAGGACTATTCTGACAACTGTTGTATAAAGATATGCTAACAAATGTCAAATTTGACAAACAATTACTAATATGAGCTGTGCAATATTTTCCCTAAGATAGGCCTAACGGCTCTGACACATTCTCTAACCATTAGAGTAATATGGGTACCTAAATAATTTAAAAAATTGTGATTATGAGATTTAGATCCTAAGGAGAGAGAATCAAATATTAACGTGAGACCTTGTGAGAATTAACAGAGTTGTATGCAGTATAAAAACAGTAAATCTGATATGATATAATCTCTTATTAAAGCTCATTTCTTATTCAAGTCTGAGAGCAGAATTTGGCCTCTTCAGGGATCTCCTCAGTAGAGTACAATGGGATGAAGCCCAGAAGGGAAGAGGGACACAAGAAAGCTGGTTAATATTGAAGGATCACCTCCTCCAAGCTCAGGAGCGGTGCATCCCAACAAAGAGAAAGCCTGGTAGGAACACCAGGAGGCCTGCATGGATGAACAAGGAGCTCCTGCACCAACTCAGGCACAAAAAGAAGGCCTACAGGGGGTGGAAGCAAGGACAGGTAGCCTGGGAAGAATACAGAGCGATTGTCCGAGCAACCAGAGATCAGGTTAGGAAAGCTAAAGCCCTGATAAAGTTAAATCTGGCCAGGGGCATCAAGGGCAACAAGAAAAACTTCTATACATATATCAGTGATAAAAAGATCTAGGGAAAATGTAGGTCCTCTCCAGAAGGAAACGGGGGACCTGGCTACATGGGATATGGAGAAGGCTGAGGTTCTCAATGATTTCTTTGCCTCGGTCTTCACTGGCAAGATATTCAGCTGCAAAGCTCAAGCCACAGAAGGCAAAGGCAGGGACTGTGAGAATGTAGAACCGCCCGCTGTAGGAGTAGATCAGGTTCGAGACCATCTAAAGAACCTGAAGGTGGACAAGTCCATGGGACCTAATGAGGTGCATCCGCGGGTCCTGAGGAAACTGGCAGAGGAAGTTGCTAAGCCACTATCCATCATATTTCAGAAGTCGTGGCAATCTGGTGAAGTTCCCAATGACTGGAAAAGGGGAAACATAGCCCCCATCTTTAAAAAGGGAAAAAAAACAGAAGACCCAGGGAACTACAGACCAGTCAGTCTCATCTCTGTGCCCGACAAGATCATGGAGCAGATCCTCCTGGCGACTATGCTAAGGCACATAGAAAATAAGGAGGTGATTGGTGACAGCCAACATGGCTTCACTAAGGGCAAATCCTGCCTGACTAATTTGGTGGCCTTCTATGATGAGGTGACAGCATTGATGGATAGGGGAAGAGCAACTGACATTGTCTACCTGGACTTATCCAAAGCATTTGATACTGTCCCACACGACATCCTTATCTCTAAACTGGAAAGACATGGTTTTGATGGATGGACCACTCAGTGGATAAGGAATTGACTGGATGGTCGCACTCAAAGAGTTGTGTTCAACGGTTCAATGTCCAAGTGGAGGCCAGTGACAAGTGGTGTTCCTCAGGGGTTAGTACTGGGGCCAGTGTTATTTAACATCTTTGTTGGAGACATGGACAGTGGGATCGAGTGCACACACCCCCCCGCAAGTTTGCAGATGACACCAAGTTGTGTGGTGTTGTGGACACGCTGGAGGGAAGGGATGCCATCCAGAGGGACCTTGACAGGCTGGAGAAGTGGGCCTGTGAGAACCTCATGAAGTTCAACAAGGCCAAGTGCAAGGTCCCGCATGTGGGTCGGGGCAATCCCAAGCACAAGTACAGGCTGGGCGGAGAATGGATTGAAAGCAGCACAGGGGAAAAGGACTTGGGAGTGCTGGTGGATGAGAAGCTCAATATGAGCCTGCAATGTGCGCTGGCAGCCCAGAAAGCCAACTGTATCCTGGGCTGCATCAAAAGAAGTGTGGCCAGCAGGTCGAGGGAGGTGATTCTGTCCCTCTACTCAGCTCTCGTGAGACCCCACCTGGAATACTGCATTCAGCTCTGGAGTCCCCAACACAAGAAGGACATGGAGCTACTGGAACGGGCCCAGAGGAGGGCCATGAAGATGACCCGAGGGCTGGAGCATCTCTCCTTTGAAGACAGGCTGAGAGAGTTGGGGTTGTTCAGCCTGGAGAAGAGAAGGCTCCGGGGTGATCTTATAGCGGCTTTCCAGTACTTAAAGAGGGCCTACAGGAAAGATGGAGAGGGATGTTTTACAAGGGCATGTAGTGATAGGACAAGAGGCAATGGCTTTAAACTGAAAGAAGGGAGATTTAGATTAGATATAAGGAAGAAATTTTTCCCTCGGAGGGTGATGAGGCACTGGAACAGGTTGCCCAGAGAAGTTGTGGATGCCCCATCCCTGGAAGTGTTCAAGGCCAGGTTGGATGAGCCTTTGGGCAACCTGGTGTACTGGAGGGTTTCCCTGCCCATGGCAGGGGTCTTGGAACTAGGTGATCTTTAAGGTCCCTTCCAACCCTAACCATTGTATGATTCTATGATTCTATGGGTTTTTTTTAACATTTTTGGAATGTAAACATGAAGCTGGTTGCATAAGATCAGGTCACCTATTGCCTGGGGAAAGCAAACTGAATTTTATTGTCTTTATTTTTGGAGGTTTACATCCCTATCTGCCTTCTTCCAGGCATAAGAAATCCGGGTGCAATTTGTCTGACATACAAATTGCTGACTTTCATAACATTTTCATCATAATTTGAGTTTGTTTTTCTATTTCACCTACCTTTTTTTTTACAAGTGCAGCTGTTACATGTATGAGCAGTTTCTATGGTAAAAAGCTTATAACCAAGGCTCCTTGCTATACAAGCATGTCTTGGCACAACAGCAAATAGAGCAATTAAATCAAAGGTGCTATAATCTGCAGTTCCGCTGCCAGATATCTGCACATAACTTCAATGTGACTTATGTGCAAAGATAATGAATTCTATAATGCAAATTTACATATGGGGGTCAAATAAGGAACTTCTTTGTATTTGACAGTACATTGGGTATTAGATATTTGTCACAAAATAAATAATTCATCTTGCATACCCACTTGCTATGTAAATGATAGTCTATGTATATTAAAGCATTTAGCACTTAGAATAAAATGGACAGCTGGGGCCAAATGAATATCTCTCAGGACACATTACCATTACAGTTCCCCTGTGAGATTTTAACTCTTTTCACTTCTGAGGGTTGTCATGAGGACATTAATTAACTAAGGCACAGAGTTCATTCTAATGGCAGCAGAGCCACAGAAAAGGGGAATACAATGTAAAGTAGTACATTAATTTTGGATTCTACTTTCCTCATTTTTAATATTTTTCAAATCCTTGGTGTAATTCGGATCAGATTCAATTTAGGAAAAAATAAAGCTTAAATATTTTCAAAACATCAAGCAGATGACAATCGAAACATAATTAAAAAATGTTTAACATAAGCTGGGATTTGGGCAGAACTTGAGGCTCAAATCTACTTCTAAATTCTACACAAATTTAGGATTCTCACTGAACACATCCTCTCATTCCAGCCCTCTGATAGATTCCTCTCCTATTCATTCGGACCCAAAGTTAACTTTAAATAGAGCATGAAGATTCACACACCAAAGAGTGGCCATGCAAGTGGATGGGTTAAGGGTATCTCTCCGGACTCTATGGAGAGGGTAAATTGGATTGCATGCTCTCAGTCCTACCCAGCATTGCAGAAATTTCCTGGAAGGATAAAAGAGACAGACGCTGTTTTAACTTTCTGTATCTCTCACACTGTGGCTGTGAATCCAAGGGAACTCCACTAAACTCGATAGAGTTGCTTGAGACTTATACCCTGGTTTAAACTCAGCACCTTCTCTCCACTGAAACTGCACTGATATAAATGGGACTTCTAACATTTGATAGTTACTTTGAGCATGGTGTAAACCAGACTGGACCTGATTTAGTGATCTTGGCATTACATATATTTCAATCATCTTTTCCTCAGTGGTTTCAGGATGCTTATATGATACCTCTGCCAACAACTTCAGTTTCTCTAGGGCTAATTTAACAGTCATGAATCAGATTATACAGAAATATGACATAATATACAGAAAAGTAATTTAAAAAAAAAGTCTGTGATCATCGCTGTTGTATCAGTAAAATATAAGCTATGGTAAAATATACAGCTGAATAATGGAGAAAACAGGTAAAAGATTCTGATGTTTTAATCATTCACAAAATGTGTCTGTTCCTAAGCTAACCTCCTAAATCTCAAGCCAACATGAACTGTTATTTTTAATACTGCATATCAACATTTATTTCTACTTCAATTTATGTTATAATGATGCTAGTTATCATAAAAAGAAATCCCTACTGAATTCAGCTTTGACTTAAGGCAATGAAATTTTACAAGTTACACCTATATGTGTCCTGGATTTTTAGTGTCCTGGTTCAGCAGAAAAATTGTTAGCATAATCACCATTTGACCTCAACACATCCTCACCTAATTCTGTAAAACAAAAGAAAGCGGAAGATAGTGTTAGACTAGCAAAGATACCTAAATCTTTTTGTGTTTCTCTATGGTAGAAGTTCAGTGGTTGAGAAGTTAGAGGTTCAGCTACAAATGCAAAGAAAAACCTTTGTCCTTTTAACTCCTGGGCATTTGAGCTTTCGAGCTTAGATCAAAGACACCTGAGGCAGTACTAATGTGGTTGATAAACTCATGTAATATATTGCAAACTTTAGCAAACCACAGTTCGGACCTCAGGTAACAATGTTGGGATAATAATGGGAAGCACCAGGCTCTGCTCAGGAACCTGGACTTTACTATTTAGATCAAGCAGAATCCAAGCAAGCTGTTTCTGCGTTCCTCTTTATTCTGCATCTAACACAGGTGGATGCAGTGATCCACTGGACTGTCAGTATGCCCTTAGCTACCTGGCTGGTTTGCTTTATTGAGTGCTGTAAAAAGTTTGCTGCATTCAAAGTCAGAAAGGAAACCTGTGAGCGGCTGTGAGGGTGGGGAGTACGGAGGAAGGTGGTTCTCTTTGGGGCTGGTTAAGGTCATCTAAACATAATTTACTTGATCATTTCAACATTACAGCCTTTCTCACTGCTTTAAAAATGTCTGTCCACAATCTGATAATGCCTCTACTGTCAGCAGTGTAGAAAGAAGACCTTAGACATTTTCTGCAATAACTCTAGTCCTACTGGGTTCAAACTCTCATTGGTTTTGCTCTCAAACTCACATTTGTAATAAGGTGACAGCTGGCTCAGTGCTTTTTTATGTCATTAAAATCTAATGTCTTAAAAGATGTGAAGTTTTGTGAAGCCAAGACAGCATTTCAAACACAGAAAACAAAAAATGGACTAAAATCTCAGTTGGAGGGTTGTTCTCTGTGAGATAACTTTTCCTTCACAGCAATAATTAAAGGATACTAATATGTGGCATGACGTGAGCATGCTGCTGCCCTGTACATGATAGTTTGGACCTTCAGCTGTGGAATTTGATAGAGAAGGACAGGAATTTTTCAGTGTGACTAGTCCCACCTGAGGCTGATGATTTGTTGAAACTGACGGAGTACAAAGGGGATCACAGATCCCTCTTTGAGACCACCAGCTGTGGCATACAAGCATAATTTCCAATGCAGTAGTATGTGGATGTACATGTGATGACCGTCCTTGCAGTTGAGAGCTGTTTCTGGCTCTCCTGGTGGCATGGGAAGATGCAAGGAACACGTCAAAACTGTGACTGAGACAGATGTCGAGTGCCGTGATCACTGGGTTAGTGGGAGACTGGTCAAATGCTGACCTCTCTCTCTCTCTTTCCCCACTCTGTACTTCTTTAGTAGCAGAATGCACAACTTATTTGCAGATGGAAAGCTACGTCACCTTGCTCACGAGCTGCTATCTCCCCTGCCAGTCTCCCTCTGAGATTGCCCTTTCTTGTGTGCTCTTGTCATATCTTCAAGGTCAAAAAGTGTGGAAGAAGCATATTGTTTCTCCAGGCGTTTTTCCTAAAATGTTTATTCTCTGAATATGCCATTGTTAAAGACTGTACAATAATAGGAGTAGTTACATGCAGAGGATGAGTATTTCATGCAGCGTACTGAGTTTTCATATCTACCTTTACTTCAGGATGGGGAGGAGGTGTTATTGAAGGAAGAAAATTCTGAAATTAATAACTGGAAATTGATTTTTATCAATAAAAAGATTCATTTTGATTAAATTAGTCTTGCAATAGTATTTCGAATTATCTCAAAATACAGTGGAGTAATAACACATGGAATAATAGAATAGAAGCTTAGTCATTTCAAAGGAGAAATCAAACCATCTTGTTCTAAGAATGTCAAAAAAGCAGGTTTGGGTTTTGGCAAAATAAAATATCAGTTGGACATGCCTACCCCTACAAAATATTTCAATGTCAAAGAAACCGTATTTGCAAGTGGAAAGTTCTTCCATCTTCTTTTTTTTTTTGACCAATGCTGAACAGACATCTCTTTCACTAGAGCAGGGAAGGAAACCAACATTCACAAAAAGTAAATATATGGTTTCCATTTGTTCATTCATGTGTACATTTTATCTCTTCCTGATCCAAAGACCATTGAAGTTAATGGAGAGATTCCCTTGAACACTTACCATGCCTTTAATTTTTGAGCAAATGTACAAAGTACAAGTACAAAGCAGCTTATGTGCTTCCCCGTATCGCACTCCTTCCATGAACCTGAATGCTAATCCATAGGTTTAGCAATTCTGAGGTCTCTCTTGGTGGGCAATTAGTGGAGCAAACGGTGAGGCATTTATTGTGATGTGCAAAACTTTGGCAAAAATATTCCCTAACCCATTTTACCTATGAAAGGATTTTGAGTTGTTGATCCCAAGAGCACACAGCACTAATCTGCTTCTTGTATAATACACTCTTTTCCTTTCTTTCTCACTTTGATTACTTCTGAAGTCTAGTTTGTTATTGCTCATTATTTGTTATTGTTTTATTATTTGTTATTCATTTCTTAGTTTGCTCTCGTTATTTGCCTTTCTTCTTTGCTATTGCATTATTTGTTTGCATTCTGTTTCTACAATATTTTTCCTTTTGCTTTTATTTTTCTTCATTAGTTGTAGCGAAATTTTATCTCTGCATATCATGTAGCTTGTTTTATTTCATTATTTCCCATGTTTGTGTTACACAGCCACCACCACTCAGCCTCACAAAGTCTTCTAAAGGCAACTTCTATCGATACAGCACCACTGAACCCCATAGATAATGCTTTAATAAATGTTACGCTGAAGCTGAAATCTTACACAGTAGGTAGCATAAAATCATTACCAGCTTGAATATTTTTGAGGATCAAGATGATAATGATAAGAGCAATGTCCCAATAGGGGACTTGCCACTTATTACTTAATCCACAAGCCCCCCACAGGTGTGTTTTGGTGTCATTGAATGCCCACCCAGGGGTTATATGAAAGCCTGAAGCTAAGACAAATAAATGGTTCTATAAAGGTCTTGTAACACAGCCTAAGCCCTCTGTTTTTTAGACACTTTATGTTTTTAATAGGAAGTTAATGGGAAGTGAAAATATTGCGTGGGAAATGTGTGCATAAAACCTTTATTTTCTTTGTGATTCTCTCCGCTAAAACTGCTCAGGAAATATCATCCCACACTGTCTTTTCTTTTTAAAAAGTACATGTGAGTGATCTCTCATCTCTTTTTATCTGTGGAATATTTAGATATGTAATATAAAAAGGATTTGTAAAACAAATAATTGACCCCACACTCTGGATTTCTCCAGTCAGAGCAAATGCACTGTTATTCATTTCATAATCTGCACTATATTTCAGATATGAAAGACCAAAGTAAGTTAATATTTTCCTCAGCAAAGCTATCAAGCAGACAAACACTACAAAAATGTTATACGGTCTTTCCTTCTCATAGTGTCAGTGTAGATTTTTGATCCTCAGATCCACAGTTTTAGAATCTTAAAGGACTGAGAATATCTACCATTTCTTTAATAATATTGGGCATTTTCATGAACTGTGTACTGTCCTCTGCCTGCTGGTCAAGATTTTCAGGCTGATTTATGTCTCTTTTGAATTATTAATAACATTTTGGAAAGTCTGTGCTCTACTACAAGTCTGAATTTCCCTCTAAATCTCTTAGAAAATCTTTCCAGGAGTTATCTATTGGAACAGTTGGGGGTTTCAGGAGGACCCTTTGGACCCTTGCATGTGCAGGTCAAGTTCAATGCTCTCCGGTCAGATGAGTGTTACAGGAGCATGGACTTTGAGTGTTATATCTGCTGTTTAGGGAAAGGATCCCTACAGTGAATCTAATTTGTATAAAATAGCAAGGCTTCTCACTGTCTGCCACTTTTACCATGGACATGCAAATGACAAAACCCTTGAGTCAAAGCTGCGCTGTATCACCTAAAGAAAGAGAGGCTGAATCCCAGCCCTAAATGAATTCCCACAAATCACAGTGGGACCAGGCTTTTAGCCACTGCTATACTGAAGGTGTTACATACCAAAGACTGAAATTTCTCACAAGATGCACTTTTGTACCAGATGTATTGGGTTTGCACATCAAGGATTTGGTAGGGGGCCTACAGGAGTGGCTTCTGTCAGAAGGTGCTACAAGCTTCCCCTATGTCCAATAGAGCCAATGCCAGCCAGCTCCAAGACAGACCTGCCACTGGTCAAGGCAGAGGTCATCGGCAACGACAGTAGTGCCTCTGGGATAAAATATTTAAGAAGTGGGGAAAAAAAACCTGTGCAACTGCAACTCCAGCAGGAGAAAGGAGTGAGAATATGTGAGAGAAACAACTGTGCAGACACCAAGGTCAGTGAAGAAGGAGAAGCAGGAGGTGTTCCAGGCACCAGAGCAGAGATTTCCCTGCAGCCCATAGTGAAGACCATGGTGAGGCAGGTTGTCCCTCTGCAGCCCATGAAAGTTAACAGTGGAGCAAAGATCGACCTGCAGCCTATAGAGGACCCCATGTCAAAACAGGTGGATGCCCAAAGGAGGCTGTGACTCTGTGGAAAGCCTGTGCTGGAGCAGGCTACTGGCAGGACCTGTGGAGGTGGCCCCATGAAGAAAGGATCCCACGCTGGAGTAGGTTCACTGGCAGGACTTGTGACCCCATGGGGAACCCATACTGGAGCAGTCTGTTCATGAATGACTGGATTCCATGGAAGGGACCCACACTGGAGCTGTTCATGAAGAACTGCAGCCCATGGGAAAGATTCACATTGGAGAAGTTTGTGAAGAACTGCCTCCCCTGGGATGGACCCTATGCTGGAGCAGAGGAAGAGCATGAGGAGTTCTCCACCTGAGGAGGAAGGAGCGACAGAAACAACATGTCATGAACTGATCGCAATTCACCGTCCCCTTGTGCCACTGGTGGGGAGGAGGCAGAGAATTCAGGAGTGAAGTTAAGCCCAGGAAGAAGCAAGAGGTGGGGGAAAGGTGTCTTCAAGATTCGGTTTTATTCCTCATTATCCTACTTTGGTTTGATTGGTAATAAATTGAACTAATTTCCCCAAGTCGAGTTTGTTTTGCCCATGACAGTAATTAGTGAGTGATCTCTCCCTGTCCTTATCTTGACCCATGAGCCTCTTCGTCATATTTTCTCTCCTCTGTCCAGCTGAGGAGAGGGAGAGATAGAGCAGCTTTGGTGGACACCTGGCATCCAGCCAGGGTCAACCCATCTCCCAAGGTGACTGCGTTGCACCATTGTCTAAACCATATTCAGCATAAAGGTTTTATTTCAGATACTTCAGTGTGAAGTGAATTAGTGTGTCTGATAAGACCAAATCTTTAAATTTGAGATATCTTTCCCCTGCAATACAAACAGGACATTTAGAGTCTCCAGCAAGAAGCTTCATTGTCAGGTGTTTAACAGAAGCTACCCTCTAGCTAAGTTTGCCTAAATGATGTAAAACTTCTCTTTATGGGACCCACAGGCTAATACACCAAATACATACTATAAAAGAACTGTACTTAATGGACCTCACTGAGACCAAAGCCTAGAGAACTAAACACAGTCTTACAGTGAGACCCCACCAGTTTCAGATTACACTTCTGTGACTATTTTTCTATGTAATTGCTTTTGTTTCTCATTCCCTTTACTGTTAAGATCTGCAGTTCTTGCAAGTGGTCAGACATTACCCATCCACACTGATGTAAAACTAACGTAAAAAGGATTCCATTACTTCCAGCTAAATAATTTTCCTTAAAATATATATATACTCACCTACAGTGGATGCCTTAGAAAATCGAGAGGGGGAGTACTACATATACAAACCCTTCTCTTTCTTTCCAGTAGCATGAGGTAAATTGCACAATAAATCAATTTTTATGGATGCCGTTGACTTGCAACATTTGCTGCTTTTAAAAATTAATAGCTGAAATAATGAACATTCTCAAAAACTCTCTGAACAGCCAGCTTGATTAATTCCCTGAAATGAAAAGCAGTTGACAGGTGCAATATTCTCAGCTGAAGTTCTCTATAGCCTGATCAGACTACAATCTGAACTTATTCCAGTAACACAAGTTTGCTTGCTTTGGTTTTAATTTGTGGAAAAATAAACAAACTTAAGTCCCATATTGTGCTTTGCCTAGACATACATACACTCACATCTATAAAATATTCCTTCCTGTAAAATTAAATAAAGTTTAATTTTTGTGTAAATATTATTTTGAAGACATAATAGCACTGCACAGTGCAAGTGTCATCACTTCATATTAATATTGTATTATTGTCAAACTTATAAGAAATTCCTGGGTATAAGGCAACGTGCACTGCATTTTGAGCATTTTCTAGATAGTGGTCCACATCCCAAAGCAACGTAACCAGGAATATCTTCTCTGAATGAATTGCAGTTACACAGCTTCACATCAGTATTTCCATTTTACCCATCTTTGAGGGTCTCATTATTCAGAGTCCCTTAACATATGAGCAGGAATTAAACGTGAAAAAGTGTTAACCATTTCTCTTTCTGATTCTTTTTCTAGAGTTGGAATTCAATGATTCTGTTGTCTACAATGGGAAATATTTGTGATATATTTCAGGTTAGGATAGAAAATAAGAAATTAATAATGTTTTGGTTGTGCATTAGGGCATTTGATTAATTTTTTTAAAAATGTACATATAATTAAAAATATCTGAAATGTAATGCTATTCTATGTTCTTTATTGCCCTGCTTTTTATCACTAATGAAGATATTGGTCTGAAATAATTGAGACAGATGCCTGAAGTCATCATTAATGAGGCTGCCTGAAATAGTCAGATGGTCCAGGTGACTCTATACTGCATCACAAGTGGTGGATGGACATAAAACCCTCACTTTCAACAAGTAAAGGTCATCAGTTGCTCATAAATACTCATTCTCTTCTACCTATAGATTCTTTAATATCGGTATTTATGAGGATCTTCTGCACAAAAAATAAGCAAAAGATGGTTTTAGTCTCAATGTAATCAATTTGATGTTCTGTCTTATTTTGCATGACATTAAGGTCTGTGGCGTCTCTCTTTTCACCTATGGAAGTTTTTCCTACATTATTCAGAAGTCTTCTCTGTTGACCAACAAAAATTTCATTGTTACTGTGAGAGGAAATTATTGAGGCAACTGTGTTCCATGTCCTGTTCAGGCGTTCAAGTAAATAAAGCTATATATGAATGTGTGAGCCAGACTGTTTGAAGGAAACCTTGGTGAAAATTTCAGTAGGCAGATGGGGACATCATCTATGTTGTTGTTAAGTCTTCCAAGATAATAAATATTACTGTCTCGATTATCATATTAGGTAACTTCTCTATCAGCAGTTCTTGGAACTGTTAAGTGTCTGGGGGGTTCATAGATTAACAAGATGTCAAGGTTGGTCTTTCCTGTAGTCTTACAAAATAAAAGGAAACACTCAAGGGAGTCTGCTTCAACAGAATTCATTAAATTTCTCAAATATGCAGTGGAATTACAGAGAGTTAGTTAATAAAACCATGCAATCTGTTTGTCAGATAGGTCAAAAAGAAATTAATTTACAAAAAGTAAGCATTTCCAGTGCAACATGCAGACTAGTTTTAGGATAAGCCTTCCAAATGCATACACAATCCATGAAAATAAGGTATCGGAGGACAGAGGAACACATAGCAGGGCAAGATGGGCTTAGAAATATGACTCTGGAGAAAAATCCTAAGCTTATCAGAAATAAAGCATGAAAACAAACTTCTACATAACAGTGTATACAAAGCGAGAAATATGAAGGTTTGCTCTTAGCTCAGCTCTAATCAAGGCATAACGCTGTTCAACTAAAATTACATTGGGTCCCTGGAGGACTAGCACATCTTTCTGAAAGTAGAGGAGCATCAAGGTCTTCACCATCAGTCCATAACTTCTTGCTAAGGGCTACATTCTGGCTTTCTTTAGGCAAAGATGAAGACTGAGGGATTACCAAGTTCTCAGAGACATCCTGTTTACAAGCCTCAAAAGGCTTCGTAAAGTAGAGTGCTTTTCAATGCTTCTTGCCTTGACTGGAGAAAGGAATATCTTGTATCGCCCATGATAACTTGCTCTCAAATGTAAAATAATTACAGTAGTAGAGATTGAACCACTCCTAGTACACATCTGGCCTCATCCTTGTCTCAGGAATCTCTGCAGTCATGATTGTTCTCTTCTTTTACATCTCCATTGTGCTTACCTGAAACAGCCTGATGCTATGTGTACATATATAAAGACTGCGTAATCACTTTGTCTTAAGTACACTGAAGCTTTATTAGTTATGTGCATTTACTACCCAGAATTAGTCTGGACATTTGCTTAGGTTATGAAACATTGATTTTCATAGCCCTGGGGAGGGGGGCGGAAATTAAGATCTCAAAATCAGACCAAAAGGCAAAGCATTGAATGTGGCATTTTATAAATTAAAGTACATCAGCAGCAGTGCCAGGAAAACACGTCACTGAGCAGAATAATAGTATATTGCAAATTAAATAACTATGCCGATAGGAAAATAGGAGGATAGAGGCAAATAAAAGACACCTACTTATTCACAATTCAGTCTTAAACTTTTCTTCCCTGATTCAGAATAAGCGCACTTGTATCCATAAAATGTTAACTCCAGATTTATTGAAAACTCAAGATGGATGGGTACTTCACCCTTTCATGATTAAATATGGACAGATCTGAGCACCAGGAATCTGCTTCGATAAGCTGCTTGTGTGACGAGGAAAAAGAATATACCCAGAAATATCCAGCTGTCAGCTTCACTGGAGTCATTTACTCCAGGGAACCAACTTAAGGCAAAGCAACATGAGGATGGAAACAACATTAAGGAGACTAAAAGACTGTCTGTTTCACATCTTAATTGCTTGAGCTATTAAACAAACACATCTGGTGTTGATGTCTCTTGAATACTGTACTTTTTATGTATGACATATGCCTCTGTGTTAATGATTTTATGAGCTGTTCACTTAGGGCTTGGAGTTAGGCTGTTAGCTTTTTTTAAAAAAAAAAAATCTTCTAATGCAAAACTTATTTATCTGTTTGGTGATTTCATTTTTGTTGTTGTTACCCTTGGCCTTTTGGGCTTTGTGTATTGCACTGACTAGGCATTTGCCTTCTGCCACATCTCCTTCCCCCATTTGTTCAAGAGAAATTAGCAAAATTAGATAAAGGAAAATTCCACTTCTGGCAGGCATGAATTTGTTAGAGTGAGTTAAAGGAGACAAGTTTGCAAAATTTCATTATGGAGCCAAGTAATTATTAAAAGAGATGCTGCTGCTTATTTGTTCAATAACGCTTTTAAAAATTTCAAGCTTTATGAAGGATTGATTTGATAAAAATATCCTTGGAGGATTGTGACCTTGAGTTGCCTTTTGTGAAGGAATTTGCTGGGTCTAACCTGAAAAGAAATAGAAATGGAGACTATGGAGGATTTGTATTTGAAAGGGGATAAATTTGTGCAGACATGCAGAATAAGCGTCATTGATAAACTTGTTTCTAAGTGTTACAGGCTACAAAAGGCATTTCCACTTGGCTTCCTGAAAAATTCTTGTATTCCTTAACCTTTAAAGATGTAAAGTAAGTATAAAAATCACATGTGCCATATAGGGGTTGAGACTGATAATTACTTAGAGGTCAAGGATATCGTAAAGGTACAGCCCTATGTTGTTATCTGATAACATAAAAGTGCCAAACTGCAGAAAGTTTTTTGGCTAATAGAGCTAAATTTTCCCTATCACTTTGTGTGAAATAACCCATAAGGAACTAAAGTTGCCTCAAGAATGGGCTAGCTGTTTATTCCATATGAATGTGAAACATTTCTTGTTTTCCCATAAAAATATTGTTTATTATCCTGACTATTCAAATTGCTTCTGCTTCACAGACTAAAATGAGTAGAGAGTAGGCTGTCTCTTCCTCTTCATACTCACCAATGATATTCTGTCAACAATATATCAGCAATGTTTTCTCCAAAATACAGAATGTTTACCTGTGTAAATGTGTCTATATAAAACATATATGAATCTTTTGTTCCACTTTGCAGTCATACAGGTAAAATAGTTACTCAAGATTCTTGAAAATCAGTGTTATATGTTTCTGCACTCTATGTTTCTTGTAAATATTTCAGTGGGTTTATTTAGCTATTTTTCTGTCCTGCTTTTGGCTGAGACAGAGTTAATTTTTTCTTTGTAGTGGCTAGAAGAGCTCTGTGTTTCGGATTTAGTATGGGATTTGTATGAGAATGTTGATAGCGCACTGATGTTTATAGTTGGTGCTGAGATATCAAGGACTTTTCAGCTTCTCATGTTTTGCCAGTGTGCAGGAGCACAACAGGCTGGGAGGGAGCATAGCCAGGACAAAGAGTTGACAACTCCTCTTATGATTTCAATTTAGATTTAGGATTGAGAGCCAAATTGGTCAATGGAGTATTCCGTATCATTCAGTGTCATGCCTGGTATATAGATGTGGTTTGACCAGGAAGTTGGGATTATCCTCGTTCTCTTCTGAGGGCTCTCTCAGACTCTGCTTCTTGGAGTTCTTTCTCTCACTGTCTTTCCAGGCCTCTCACCTTTCCAGAATTGCAGTGTCCGGACATATCTGTTTTGGGATCACTTGCCAGGACAGGACAGGTATTGGTCACTGGGCGGTGAGTAATTACACTCTGTATCACTTATTTGTATATATTATTATCATTATATATATATTCATGTCTAATATTATTATTATTTTATCATTATTACATTTAATTGTATATTACTGTTGTTGTCATTGTTATTGTTGTTGTTACTGTTACTATTATTAAATTATTATTATCTCAACTCATGAGTCTCCTTCCCTTTTCCCCTTTGATTCTCTTCCTCATTCCCTTGGGGTGAAGGAGGGTGAGGAAGCAGCTGCATGGTGTTTAATTGTTGGCTGAGGTTAAACCACGATATTTTCCTTCTGCAAGCTAGCTATAAAAATAACATACATAAGAAAGTTATTGTATCTTTAAAGTTTTGCAGGTATTTTTCCAAAATATTATTTCTAACATGGTTAAACTGTGGATTATTTATTACAAGATTAATCATTACATTCAAACTAGTAATCTAAATTTTGGGGCACTGAGCTTTCAAAGTGGAATGATTCACCTCAAATACCATTTGAGCTTTCCTGCCCTTTACTATACACTGACAATGTTTGCAACAATTAAGGTTTGATTATATTTGTATCTATGAAAAGTAGATTTTAGCCTTGTTTAAATGGAAAACAAAGTTCAGATGGCAATGAATATGATTTACACTGCTGGATTCATTCTATCATTCATTCATTCAGTGGCATTTGGTAACATTTGCATCATTTGCAAGGGGGTCAGTGCTAATGAGAAGCAAAAGCAAATATTTAGTCCTTTATTAGTTTGAAAGCTGGCATGCAGCATAAAAATCTAAGTCTAAATCTCTAGAATTATTCTGTAACAAGGTAATTTTTCAGTTATATCTGTCCCCAAGGCTCCCAAGCAGAGTGCCTGAGTATGATTGTACTTCTTGTTTATAGAAAGGACCTGATAAAAAATAAGATAAAATAATTATCATAACAAAAATTAGTAAATATTTATCACTACAGTATTTGCCTGTACAAACACAGCAGTCTAACAGAACCTGTAATATCAGTTACCTGTGTAAACTCTTTTCAGCATCTGGTGATATGAAAATGCATGGGATTAACAGCTGCATTCTTTTTCTCTTATAAACATCTGCTTTAACGAATTCAGTGTCTCTGATGCCTAGTTATAAGAATAATCTAAAAGTACATTATCTGAATTTGGATTCTCATTCCTGTGTTTTTGCATCATTTTCAGAGGACATCCATTCAACTTGCTTGCTGTAAACAGCATTTGTCTTCTCCAAATCAGTGGCATTCTTTATGGTTTCTCTTCTAAAATCCACACGACTGACGACAAAAGTCCTCGATGTTTATAAAATTAATGTAGCCCAACCACTTATAAACTTCTTTACAACAGGTGTTCTGAAGGCTGACAAAAAGATATCCAATTCTTACTTTGTACTAATTTTCATTTGTTCAAAGAATTAAGAAAATATTGAATTACTGAAGTGGAAGTAAAAAGTAAAAATGAGCAATAAGAATAATTCTGGTCATTATATCTTGCCTAATTAAGGACCAACAGATAATACTCACCCAGCCAATTCCAGTGGCAACTGGGTAGCCTTTCTGACTGAAAAACTATATATATTAATGTATCATGGACAACAAAACTCATAGAAAATATTGCTGATACATAGTATAGTATACATATGTATAGTATACATAGTATACATATGTATTGCTGATACATAGATACATACTCTAAACTGGAAAGACATGGTTTTGATGGATGAACCACTCGGTGGATAAGGAATTGGCTGGATGGTGGCACTCAAAGAGTTGTGGTCAACAGTTCAATGTCCAAGTGGAGCCTGTGACAAGTGGTGTTCCTCAGGGGTCAGTACTGGGACCAGTGCTATTTAACATCTTTGTTGCCGACATGGACAGTGGGATCGAGTGCACATCCCCCCCACAAGTTTGCAGATGACACCAAGTTGTGTGGTGTCGTGGACAAGCTGGAGTGAAGGGATGCCATCCAGAGGGACCTGGACAGGCTGGAGAGGTGGGCCTGTGAGAACCTCATGAAGTTCAACAAGGCCAAGTGCAAGGTCCTGCACGTGGGTCGGGGAAATCCCAAGCACAAGCACAGCCTGGGCGGAGAATGGATTGAAAGCAGCACAGAGGAAAAGGACTTGGGAGTGCTGGTGGATGAGAAGCTCAACATGAGCCGCCAATGTGCGCTGGCAGCCCAGAAAGCCAACTGTATCCTGGGCTGTATCAAAAGAAGTGTGGCCAGCAGGGCGAGGGAGGTGATTCTGCCCCTTTACTCCACTCTTGTGAGACCCCACCTGGAATACTGCGTTCGGCTCTGGAGTCCCCAACACAAGAAGGACATGGAGCTACTGGAACGGGTCCAGAGGAGGGCCATGAAGATAATCTGAGGGCTGGAGCACCTCTACTATGAAGACAGGCTGAGAGAGTTGGGGCTGTTCAGCCAGGAGAAGAGAAGGCTCCGGGATGATCTTATAGCAGCCTTCCAGTACTCAAAGGGGGCCTACAGGAAAGATGGAGAGGGACTTTTTACAAGCACATGTAGTGAAAGGACAAGGGGCAATGGATTTAAACTGAAAAAGGGGAGATTTAGATTGGATATAAGGAAGAAATTCTTTACATTGAGGGTGGTGAGGCACTGGAACAGGTTTCCCAGAGAAGTTGTAGATGCCCCATCCCTGGAAGTGTTCAAGGCCAGGTTGGATGAGGCTTTGAGCAACCTGGTGTAGTGGAGGATTTCTCTGCCCATGGCAGGGTGGTTAGAACTAGATGATCTTTGAGGTCCCTTCCAACCCTAACCGTTCTATGATTCTATGATTCTATGATTCTATAGTATTTTGAAATAATTAGAAACGTATTTGTGAGGAGTCCAAAACTTATGCAACACAATGTGATGCGTGTAAATTGTAACAATAATGAATTGAAAGAAAAATAGCATAGTGTAGCATATTCCAAGAATATCTTGTATCAGTTCACAGCTATACATGCATGGATGACATGCTGTCACAGAAAACACAACAGAACTAACAAACTCAGGAAGGGATGTTGTTCACCAGCTTAGTCTGCAGTAGGATCAAAACCACATCTAGCCTGTTTTCAAAAACTATCTGTGAGGATTTCTACCTTCTGCATAAAACCCAGTCCTTGGGAGATTATTTACATACAGCAACAGACCACTGCTGTTTTTATCAACACTTTCAATATCTTTGAGGCTATCTATCTTATGTTTCCCAGTTGCCCTTTTCAGGGATAAACGTGGTGGGCTTTGAACGCATTTGTTTTTAGCAAAGCCAGGTTTGCCTTCTCTGGGCTTTCATAAAATTACTGTTTAAAAAAGTGTTATCACATCTTTGTAGGTGCCAAAATTAGGATAGTATGTCTTTAGCTCAACTTTTTTCCTTTCTGTCTTATTTTTCCCTCCATTTTTTCTAAAACGGTACTGTATTTGCCCTTCTCCAGTCTTGTAGGACTCTGCTTGTCCTCCTAGAGTTCTTGAACATAATTACTAATAGTTCAAAGACAGTTCTGGCTTAGTTAATTTCATCAGATCTTGACAACTTGGCTACGTCTAAGTTATTTAATATTCTTTAACCTGTCCTTTCCATCTTCTGACCTATTCTTCTACCTTTTGCTAAAATTAATTCTGTTAAAAATTAACTGTTAAAATGTTAAAAATAATCTCTGTGTTCATGCAAATAGTGTATGAAGCAAAGCGAGATTCTGAAAAACAGGGGGTTTAAGCTAATTTAATTCAACAAAAAGGTCATACTGACAGCTGCAGCAACAGAAAGCCAATCCCAATAGGGGTACAGATAATGCAAGCTTCCTCACACTTCCCTATCCACCTGTTAGTTCAATATACAGTGAGAGGATGAAGTTAAAAGGGCCATTCAGTCTTATGGGCCTGTGAGATCTTTAATTTCTCCAGAACATTGCCAAAGTGCACTAGAAGATTTATTGCTTTTTGCAGCATGGATATTCTGTCCTGAAAAATTGTTTTAAAATCATCAATTTGTTTGATATTTGCTTCCCAAAGTAGTGACAAATACTAGCTGCCACCAAGGGCTGTCTTTAAAATGATACTTTGGATATAGAAATCGTTTAAGAACAATGAGTAATTTTCTCTATCATCTTCTTACAGAAAGCCCCTCAAATAAATGTAGTTGTGTTGCTTCTCTATCTGTCTGCTTTCTGTTGATCCTGTGACCTCTGGTGACTGGCTGTATGGTGTCGTGCAGCTGGAGAGAGTCAACATGTTTCTCCCTTTTAGTATAGTCCTGTACATAAGTTATTACTTTGCTATTATAGCAGGAGCATCACTGCTCTAATCAACCCAGCAGTACACTGCAACCTAACCCCAAACCTGTGTCAGTATATATATTGAGAGGTTTTTCTGTTAAGCCCTGCCATTAAAAGTTAATCTTCACTCTTAGAGACTTAACCACCATATAATAGATACTTGTCCTTGTAGTTTACTCTGAGGAGGAACTAATCAAATGAATCAGAAACGGATACCATTGGACACAGAACTGTTGTTTTGGGGGTAAGAAAGCACTTAATGCCCCCTTTGATCTAGTTCTTCTATGAGGGGGAGGCTCTGGTAAAGTTAATGGGATCTGTACTTTATCTTTGCAGGTCATCTTCAATTTATCACTACCAAATCAAATCATTTGGGAGCACTGTCATTAACCTCCACTAGGTTAGGTACATCCATCAAGTCTTCAATCCGTTTATCATTATTATCAGGGAAGTCATCACTCTTCAGACCACTGTGACTATTAATTTCCTACATATTAGGACATAAAACCTATATTATCCATAAAACTCAGAAGTGCTGCAAAATCCATAGGTCTTCATGGAGTATATAAAGGAGTAGCTTGTGACTTTGCATTGTTTCGAAATACCATCTGTAGTAATATCTTTAGTATGGCCAGATAAGGAATCTGCACTTGATAAATGTCAAACTTCCTTTGAACAAAAATACTAGCTTCTCTTCTGTGCTCTTAACTCTTCCCTTCAAAGAACCTTTTAATGAAATTTCATGCATTTGAAAGATGTGATGAGTAACTTCTTCAGCAACTGTCATGTATTCCCCACTCAGTGAGTGCCAGTAACTCCTTTTAAAGTCAGTGAATGTTAAGCGCATGCATTTATAATAGAATGTACTCCCACAGTACAGATTAAAGGGTTTAATAGAAACTACAAGTCTATATACTCATTTTCGGTAATTTCTATTCCTTAAGATAGGAAAAAGAGCTTCAACAGCCTGGGTGTCAGAAAAAAAACAGTGGCAACAGAACAGATTCAGCCAAAAACAAGGTAAAAAAAAAAAGTAAAAAGACTGTCATTTTTTTACTAAATTGCTTAATTTCAATTCTTCTACATTTCAGCATTCACATTAATTTATTTTAAAACAATGAACTCTTTAAGCGGCTGCTATTTAAAGGTCAAGAGTTGCCATGTCATACAATATGTTACACCACGGTAATTTGCTAGCTTAAACGTTGCAGACATAATGGGGTGGAAGTTAGTATTAGATTAGACTATAAACTATAGACAAGCACAAAGCACTCAAAAAATAAATAAAGCAAATTCTAGAATATTCATGATTGGATTCACATAGATCCAGCCATTTAATTTATTTATTTCCCTGTAATGGTTTGAGCCTACCCCTGTGCTCCTTCCCCTGGGGACATATTGTACTCTTCTGCCCCATTCCCCAGTTTGGGGACAGTTTAAGAAAGGTTCATGCCCAGGAGGGGAAGGAAGAGGATTCCTCCCATACCATGTATCTTGGAAGGCACACAGGGCACAAGCTGCTGAGGCCCACATCAAGAAAGCAGAGACCAGGAATATGAGAAGGTGTCCCATGCAGGTATAGAGAAGGGACAGAAAGGTCTGAGGTGCACAGCACCACAGCTTGGAGGGGGGAAAAATAAACTGGGGGGATGCTGCTCAGGAGACCAGTAAGAGTTCTTCCTGTGGCGAGGACGTTCTGATCAAATTGTGCATCTAACTAGACTACCATTGTTTTCATGACAGTGGCCAGCATCAAGTGCACAAGGAGAAAGAGGTATAAACCTTGTCTATTGGAAAAGCTAATGCATTCACAACATTTTCTGTTACGCTGTATTTACAGTGGGAGAAAGAAGTGGTTACATGGAAGTGAAAACTGAAAAAGGATTCACCAGGGACTTACTCAGTTCACCCACTCGACAGGACATAGCCAGGTGTACTACAGCAGAGGCATTAATGACTGAATGAAAAGGGAGTACACTCCTTCAGATCAGCACTAAGTGCTAAGAGAAGCCAGATTCAGTGAATTTGAAGACCCTGAGGACTTCCCCTTCTCCTTAGCTGCTCTGCCACATTTGCAGGTGAGGCCGGTGGCAGGGCTGAGTGCGTATTCCAAAGATACACATGCACAGAATACAAATGTGGCTGTCCACATAATGACACAAGTAGGAGAGCAGGGCCTTTACTCATTAACACAAACAGCATTTACACAACAGAGAACGCCACAGACAGCCTCATCTTGCTCCTCTTCTCCAGCCAAAGAAGACTAAAGCTCAAAAGGGCAACAAGCTTAATTCATAAGCTTGCAGTCATTTCTGGATGATCTCTAAATATGAACATGGACTTCACATGCATCCAGAATACATTTTTGGCTCTGAAGATCTCACACCTTAGGTCTTTACAGAAGCTGATCTACTCTCAGGCTAGTCCAGCTTCTTAAAGTTCACTAGTAAATATGCCCACACACTCACACAGCTGGTCTCATCTATCCTGTCTCCTCTCTGTTTTCCCACACCTGTTCCTCCCTGATCCACTCCAGCTATAGTGGGTTTTAGCCCAATGCACCTACGTGACTACTCACATTTGTATATCCCTGTTTCAGCAGAAAATGTGAAACAAAACAAAACAAAGTTCACAGATAATGTCTTTTTTTCCTTTACCTTATGCAACTATGAGGCACCTCATCAGTTTCAAACTTTCTGCTGCTTCTCGCAGCCCTTGCAGTAGTAGTCCACTTATTGGTCACGGTATTTACTCTAAATCCTACCATAGCCTGTGGTATTCCAAATCTCTTTCTCCTTTCTCTCTCTCTCACTCCTTTTTATTTCTTCTTCTTTTCTCTTTGGAAAAGCTAATTTGTCTAAGATGACACATTTTAATTTTATTGAAATAAATTAAAACTACATGAAAAATAATGAAAATAATATTTTGTTTAGGAATATTTTAAAAAAAAATTCCTTCCAAATCACGTGTTTATCTTTTGTGTCATTTCCCATCACCCTAAGATGTACACTTCAATAGTCATAAGCTGTTGAAATATTTTTGGTTTCTTAAAGAACAATCCATATTCTTTAACTTGAAATTTACTTTAATCTGAAAAGTAGTTTTAACTAAAATAACTTTTTGTCTCAGTTTGTTGGTTTGGGATTTTTTGCAAGCTACCTGTCTCCATATACAATAATAAAAAAAAACGTTTTTGTTATTATGTTTTAGGTAGGAATTCTTTTAAAAAAACATAGGCTTTAACAAATTTTGGATAAATACTTTCTGAAAGTAGAGTTTTATGCCATTTCCTAATAGGAAATTACTGAAAAACGCAAACAAATTGTAGTGTGTCTATCAATAGTTAATATTTTCTAAGCAAGCAGTTCCTATCCAAGCTTTAAAAATTTTTAACCCTTCATGACACTAGATAAGTCACTATTTTTTTCATGGCAAAGAGATTGAAATAAAAGATTTTCATCATTGGAAACAAAACACCAAGCTGGATAATTAAAACCACAGTACTGAATAAAATCTCTTTCCATTTTTTCTATTTCACCATAATATATTTTTAGTTAAGAGTTACATGTGAGGACAAATAATTTACCATAAAATCCTTGTTGTCACTTACATTTCTGTTAATGGATTATGTCATGAACTTCTGTTTATATCATATCAAGTTGATTTAATTTTAAATGTATCACATTTCTTACACTGATGTAAGATGTAAGTAGCACTTAATCAATAAAAGTGTCTAATTTTTCTATTTTAAGGAAAAATTCTTAAAGAACCTTAAAAAAAAACCCAAGCAATGTTTGCAACTACAAAACTGAAGAAGCTATATTCTAATTGAATAAACTTCAGCTTTAGTAAGAAACATCTGCCATGTGAGGATGTAACTTAATTTGCCCATCTATTCAAAAGTGATTAAATGTGTCTTATGATTTTTTTTCTAGAAGATGAAGAAAAGTAATAACTGATACATGTTTTCCAGCATACAAAATAAGTAAGTTGACTACACATTATCTGCAAATGTTTTTGTTACATTTAGGCAAAGAAATGCCCCCTGAAGTATGCACTATCAAATAATGAGATACCTATCAAAATTCATATTACTTGATAAACTGGGGCACCTTTTTTCTCAGACTTTCCCAGTTGAGTTTCATGGTACCCTGCAAATGATCAAGACAAGAATGTTCTACTGCTTCAGTGGCGTAGTAATGAGGCATCCTTACATTTCCACGTTTTGAGGTGTCGTTGAACACAGAGATGAATATGTTCCTTTAAGTGGGGTTTGCAGGGATGCCTCCAGTTCTAGCCACTTGGTAACCATTAGTAGTTGCCACTCCACTCTTCTTTCTGGCATTCACTCTCCTCCTCTGGCCTTATCTCATTTTCCTCTCTACAGCAGGCAAAGAAGTGCAGGAAAGAAACATGGGCTTCCAGAGGGAAGGAACGTTCTTCTAATGCCGGAACAGAAATAGATGATTGCCTGGGCAAGAGGTAAACATCATCTCAGGGAAAGAGAGGCTACAAAGAAGGGAATATTTCAGCTGTTCTTAACACTTCTTACCCTCTCCTGGAACAAGTTTGTCCACTCTCAGTTCTGTTTTTCCTTAGTTTAGAAGAAGCTGTTCTGCCACTGACGCAAAACCACATTTTATCTTTCTCACTACATGGCAAAGAAAGCTTGAGACAGCTCTGACTCCTGACAGACACCTAGAGAACCTCTAGTACCTTACATTACCAGTAGAAGAGTTTCAGAAAGTTCGTTCTTGGAATTGCTGTTTATGATCAACTCTTCTTGTGTGATGGATAGTCCACCATGAAGTCCATCATAAAGAATCAATGCTTTTTCTGCATTAACTATGAAATAGCTTATGGCAATTTTTGCTGATTCCTAGTCCATTAAAAAAAAAAAAATCTACTGTCCTCTTATTCTGGGAAACACTGAGTGTACTCTTGGTTTAGAGAGGTATATCTAGACTGGCTGATGAGATGTTACCACCCTAATCACTATCACAGTCTCAGTCTAGTCAAAGACATTCTTTCACCGAGTAAAAATACATAAATGGCATTTTTACACAGGTCTAGGTCATGATCAGTCTGCCTGCTTACAACCTAATGACCTAATTCTGTAGGCTGACAGTACATCTGTGCTCTGAAGTCTGCTTTTGTTAATTACAAATATATGACATCATAACATAATTCCAAGACACTGAAAGCCTAAGTACATAAGACTGATTACATTTCTTTGTGGAAATAAGTGTAGAACTTATCTTTTAGCTCTTTCATAGTGTCTCACTCAATTTCCTCCCCTTCTTTTATTACAGGTCAAATCTGGATTCAAGACCATAAATATGATGAGGTTTTGTTAGTAAACAGAGAGATGGAAAAATATTAGAGAAAAGCATTTGTGGGGAAAAAGAAGAATCTCTATCCAGATCAGACTGTTAGTATTATCTCAATCTAAGTGTTTTATTTTAGCCCAAACTTACATTTAAAGAGCCCATCTCACTTCCAGTTATATTCAAAATACTGAAAGTGAGCTGTTCTAATGGCAGAAGTTGTAGAAAAATAAACCTTGTTGCTGGAAAAGCTAGTTCTTAAGAGTCAGCCAGTGATTTGAACTCATTGTGTAAAAGGCACTGAAACTATAGTCAAATTACTTGGATAAAATGTCCTGGTGTAATATTTAAATACAAAGAAAAGAATATCCTACTGTTATTTCATATAACACTTGGTAAGCTCTACTCAAATTAAAATGTGGCGAAATGGGTATGAAACCATAAAAATTTGAGTTATTGGCTTGGAAAGAGTATTGTATGTCTATTAAGACTGACTAGTTTAAACAACACAATTGACAAGGTGAGGTTAAAGAATTGGACTTTTTCTCAAAGACTTTTTTAAAAGTGGTCAGGTTGGAAAGTCAGCACTTAGACATTATCGTAATGCATACCATGGAAAAACTAAAACCAGAAGTTTCTGAAATGATAAGAGATGGAATGCAGAGTGAGATGGGTGAAAGGGAACAGTGAGTCAGAAGAAACCCGAACTTGTTCTTATCACACTAGTGTTGATGGAAATACCACATGCAATTAGTGTTTTCAATTTCCTTAGTGTGCAATGTTATGTGGTATTAAGTGACAAAGGATTTTTTTACTGTTAAATAAGGGTTTATTCTTTAGAATTTGGGATGCGGTCCTACAAACTTGGTAAATTCAACACAAGGGACATTGTACTGGTGTAAGTTTCCAATGGTATAAATGTAATTTTATAGTTGCAGACAGCATTTTTCATGACATTTTGTATTGAAACAGTTTGTCGTTACCTTTCCCTCTCTCAAAATACAGACCTTTATAGTTTATAAAAAGTGAAAGTGGAGGAAGTCCTTAATTTTTAAATTTCAACATATAGGTACAAAATTGCTGTACTAAACCTGGAAACATGAAAAAAATAAAACCAAAAAGCATTATCAATCTTACTATTGACATTGTTTTCCATACAAGGAACAGATTCTCTGTTGCATTGAGTTTTCCAGGTAAAGTTAATCAGAAATAATTGGATTCTATTTATAGAGCTGTGTTTTCCTGAATGCCAGCCTAGTTTCAGCATTATGATAGGTATTTTATAGACGTATACATTTGGTTATAGATTCCAAAGCCTCTAAGTCCTCCAGCCAAGCCCTTAATCATCAGAACCCAAAACTGTGATTTATGTGAAACTCTTCACTGTTGGAGAACCACCCCCAGCTAACCAAATCCATCTACTTTTCATCCCTTTTGCATCACTTATGAAAAACAAAGATATCAGAACATTTGGAAATCTGATTTTGCATGTCAAATTTTTGTCTAGTTGCTGCTACCAAATTTGGCTTCTGTGTTAACTTGTGCCAGTGAATTCCATTAGTTGTATGTTATGAACCTATATGTTTTATTTTACCACTTCTCTTGTTGCTGTTCTTTCTATAGTTAGGACTAGATTCACTTCTCCAAGTTGTTTGTGAGTTTCATGTCAGAACAAACCACCGTGCTATCTCTCCCCTCTTCTTTTACTGTATAATTTTCTGTTGTGACTTTTGATCTTTTACTTCAGGTTTTAGTTCTGCAAGTGTTTCACAGGATGTAGCTGGAGGGTGGTATGTAGTGTATATGTCTTATCAACACCTGTGAATTTGTTGTCCTGGTGCTTAAGGAAAATAATAGGCATTAAAATAGTAACATCGATTCTGTCATACTACTCTTTCTGAGCTGAGCAACAAGAAGAGAGCTTTTTGGTCGGCTAACACAGCTCAATATCCTTCTTCCACTGAAATGCAAACATATAATCCATTTGATTGTTGCAAATCAGTACCAAAGACCACCAGGTATTAATAACTCTTGATTGCAACTGATCCAGGGCAGATTCAGACCTGTAAGTCACAGTCAAAAATCTCTCTATCATAGGATTGCCTGTTACCTAAGTATTAAAGCTTCCAAGAATCTGTTCACCATCTCATTTAAAAGAAAAAAAAAAACAACGCAAAACCAATGTTTTTGTAGAACATGAAGTTTTTCAATAAAACCCTGATATAATAATGTCACGCAGCAGATTCCAGTCCTTAAGCAGTCCTGTTGATGAAGTCCAATATGAGGTTTACACATGACTGCATACATATAATCAAAAGCCAGACTTGCCTGGGAAGGCGGGGAGGATGACATTTTGATTTTATGAGGGCTCTAATTTTTCATAAACTTGACAGATAGGAGAAGGGAGATATGAGAAATGCAACTTAGGCTGATTTGGCAACATCTGGAATACAGAGAAAGTCAGCAGCCTTTGGATGAGATTTCCACCTCAAATAAAAGTAAGAGGGCTGAATAAATCAAATACACACTGTTTAGAACTAGCAGGGGCACTGTAATCTTTTCTTTCCATAGCTTACTTGTCCTTTATGGACATGAATTAAATAACCTAAGGCGATATGAAGAAACTGTGTGTGAGATAACCCCCCCAAAATCCCTTAACCTTTTGAGATTCAGTAAAGTAGTTTTTGATAAGGGCTCTCCAGCTAGATATATACAAACAAGCAGCAAATATTGCCTCCAGCTGTACATAATTGTTCCGACTAGCTCTACACTTGCTCATTCCTCACAACTCCAGGGCCTTCTTTTATATGTGAAATTTAATACAACAAGGAGTAGTGCTGTTCAGCACTTCAGAAGTCAAGGAGCAAACTTTTCTGATCAAGGAATTACGCTTCCAAACTAAGGACAAGAGTCTATGGTCGGAATATAAATGAACAAAAGTTTACTGATGCCATGGAGAATGTGAACCGATCTGGTTGTGCTTGAGCATGGAAGCCAGAAATCAAGGTCCAGGGTTTTTACATAACTCTCAACCACCCTCTGAACATAGTTGAGGTAAAACATCTCATAAGAACAGTGATTTCAAAATCTTTTCACCACATCTGCCCAGTTGTCTCAGTGTGTAACCTTTCCATCCTTTTTCCTTAAAATGCTTCCATGGAGGACTGGTCTTTCAGGTATTTTCTTAAAAAGAAATCAAGTCCTCCCTAACCTTTTTGTATTCGGTATTAGTTATATCTCACAGTAATTACGAAGGTGAGAATCAGCACAGGATCTATTTTCTTAGATGGCTGTCTGCATTACAGTCCCAAATAAGGGACTTATGTGGACTTACCATCTCGTATCTGAAGCAGTGTAGCTGCCTCTCGGCAAAGGCTTACTCCCTCAAGCGCAACACCACTGTCATTTTTAGCTTCGCTGTGTTGCACTTCTGAATATTGCTGTTAGCACAAATGAAAACAGTTCATATCTGTTTGTAGCTGAAATTCTTATCTAAATGTAAATGTGTCCTTAACCTAGCTGGGATCCATAGAGATTAAGCGCAGAAGGAACTGTTTAGTCAGCTAGTCTGGTAAACCCTTGCATTTCATCCAGTTACCCTTTGCATATCTAAGGGTTAGTAGCTAGCCCATACTGTCAGGAAACACAGTGCAACTAAACTGATTACATGCATATGTGCCTGCACTTATATATATTACACAGTGGTATCTGATAGGAACAGAAGAACTAGATAGTGGTTTTGAAAATCCTTTTTTTCTGAACTCTGATATGGGTTCACCTAAAATTGTCATATGAAAATTTTATGACAATTTTCATTTCTCACACACTGAAATTGTGGTAGATCATACTTTCTCATGGCGACAATCATCAAAAAAGCTGGAACTCTTTGGCCTGATCAGCAAAACAATTACCCTTCTTCAAAGGAAGGAGAACACAGTAAGGCATCCTAATGTTCCTATTTTTCTCAGACACATTCTTTTCTGAATTTCTTTTCCACTAAGGAACAGAGCCACAGTTTACACTAACGTAAGCATTTGTATTAGCACTAGGGTTAATGTTTTTTTTTGTATTAGTAGTATTTTAATGGTAGCAGCCTGTATCTTATCATGAAGATTATTTTGTGATTTCTCTTTAGATTCATATAATTCCAGAATTATTCTTTTCACTTGGCAGAAAAGCTTCAGATATATTTTTACCTAATTGCCAATAAAATG
Organism: Tauraco erythrolophus; assembly: GCF_009769465.1. Classification (NCBI taxonomy): domain Eukaryota; kingdom Metazoa; phylum Chordata; class Aves; order Musophagiformes; family Musophagidae; genus Tauraco; species Tauraco erythrolophus. The sequence continues at coordinate 29,464,596 of NC_141466.1, forward strand.
TTAAAATCTGAAAGCATATATATATCTTGCTTACTTCTAATTTACACACGAGGAATCAATCAAATAAAGGCCAGGTGCTGCTTGTGTTGACCAAGAAAAAATACATTCTTTTTTTGCATGTGTATGTGGGATTGGGGATCTGGGGGTGAGTTTAACAAAAATGTTTCACATCATTAGTCAATAATGTGCACTTTTGCCTTTAGGGATCTTGGGACAAAAAAAAAAATAAATCAACAGAATTATTTCATTTAGAAAAGGACCTACTGTGCAAAAAAAATAATTTCCATCAAAAATTTAATAATGTAATACCTAAGCATTGCAGTTCCTATTGACATGATACATTATGAAGGCTCCAGAGACTGGTGCATTGGTTACAGCTTATCACATCAGACTTGTTCGTGCTAGGAAGCATCTATGGAGGCTTGATCATGAAAGCAAGAAGAGGTGTGGGGAGCACAGGGGTTTTTTAGTGGGCTATAACACTTCTGCTGTCCATATTGTGATTATAAGCCGGCCCAAGGTGATAACCACAAAAAGGTGTTGCCACCTGCTGACTGCTCAATGGGGTCCATTAAAAAATTTGATCTTCCCAGAGCAATTCCAGCTGAATGGCCACCTCTGTAGCAGTCAGGAACCAGGGCACCCACTGCCACCTTCAGCCATGTCAGAAAGGTCAAGATCTGTGTGTCAATCCATGGCCACACCAGAACAGGCTCCTGCAGCAGTAGGCTGTTAGGATGTCCATACTACAGCTGCTTGGGCTGACCACCCCACTGACACCCCAGAGACAGACCAAAATTTCCCTATCTTTCTAAGTGTTGAGCAGCACTTGTGTCAGGAAGGAAGGAAGGAAAGAAGGGAGCACTGAATGATGATCAGTATAATGGAAACAAAGACATCATATTTGAGGTTTGTTGAGAACAGTAAATCAAGAAGTGCCAGCACAGTGCCAGGCACCATGACTTAGTTATCTATATACTTAAATTGCTAGAACAGACCCTGGCATATTTTTGGCTGGTAGCAAGGAACTTTCTTTCACTAGACATTGTTCAGAAGTTGGTGTGATCCAGAGCCCACAGTAGTTTGGTTACCAACACCTGATTTTAGGTTCTGAGGCAGTATTTATTGGTATTGACACATTCAAGATGCTTCTTTTGGTGTAAGGGCAAGAATATGCCACAGTACTCTCAAACCTTGTAGGATAGCAGGACTCTTCAAATCCCCATAGACATTAACAGTAACATAATCAATACTTGCAGCAAATTAGTGTAAAATTCTGTACATTCTGTGTCCTAGGTTACAATGTAAGATGTGCCCAAAAGTATGTATTCTATCACCATCTTCATGAGCTGTTGAGACCAGGCGGGGCAATGTTTTCCTTGCCTCCTCCTCCCAGACTGTCTTCTGTTAATGGGCCATCAATGCCTTGCCGCGTGACTCATGGATCACTCCCTCCAGGAGCTATCTCTGTTTAACGGGCAATCGAGGATCCACCGCCACTCCCAGAACAACACCAGCCCCATGTCAGATGCTCCAGCCGGGAGGGGAGGGGGCGCCTCGCGACTGCGCCCGGGAAAGCGGCGGCGGCGGCGGCGGCCGGTCGGGCTCGGGCAGTCACCGGGGCCGGCGGGCACTGCGCGCTGCTGGGTGCCTGGTGGGAACAGAGCAGCCACCCGAGGCCCGCTGGGTGCCTTCCTCTCAGACCGGGGACGCCTGGGGCGGTCGGCATGGACACTGCAGAGGAGCAGCTTTTCTTCTCCGCCGGGTTCCCGGAGGAAGGCCGGGCCCCCCCGCGGCACCGCCGGCCCTTCGGAGGCGGCCCGCGCCCCTCTGCGGGATCGCTGCTTCCGCGGAGCCACGTCTGCCGTGCCAGGAGGGCTGCAGCCGCCATTTGATCGGAGCGCTGCCGGCACCCTGACCAGCAGGGTGTCGGGTCCTATTCTGACTGTCAGTGGGTTTGTGTTGGGTTTTTTTTTTTTGTACTATTGCATTTTTTTCCCTTCTCTTTAATCTTCCTAGTAAAGAACTGTTATTCCTACTCCCATATCTTTGCCTGAGCCCCTTAATTTCAAAATTCTAGTAATTCAGAGGCAGGGGGGTTTACATTTTCCATTTCAAGGGAGGCTCCTGCCTTCCTTAGCAGACCCCTGTCTTTTCAAACTGAGACAGACTTTGGCGCCCAACATGGGGCCCGAGGGCATCGAGAGAAAAAGGGGAAAAAAGGAATAACAGTTCCTGAGTGACCTAATTTTTGTAAGCGTCACCATGTGGTCTAGCTTACCCTGGTTTTGGTGGCACGTGGTCGTGGCTATATTTCTGCCATTTGCAGGCCCTTATCTAAACATGGGTCCTATAAGGCTACTGTGGCTGTTATCCAGTTCGCTTTATGGGTTAATGAGGTGGGGAATTCATGGATTTTTAACTTCCTCTGGAAGGCAGGCACATGGATTCAGAGCTATCATACACTAACTGTATGTTTTTGGGGTTACTTTCTTAATGGTACCTACTGTGAGGAAATGACACCGGGAAAAATTTTCTCCCAACCCTTCATCCAGCTCTTTGCGTCTGCCCCACCAGTTTTGGAAGGATTCAAATCTTCTCTAAATGCTAATGATATCATACAGTGGTTGTTGCTGATGATATGCCTGTTCTTTTTAGCATTCAGAGATAAGGGAAGATTGACTTGGGTAACTACCCTGATACCTACCCCAGAGAACAGGGAAGCTGCCCCAGAACCTGACATGGCCCCAGAAAGAAGGGATGCTGCCACAGAGCCTGGCACTGCCCCAGAGACTAGGGATGCTGCCCCAGAGCCTGACCCTGCCCCACAGCCCACCTCAGAAATGAACCACTCGGATTGGATGGGGGTAATGGAGGAGAAGATACGCCAGGTGCTGAGGGAATACACCTCCCCAACTGATGGGAAACCCTCTCCCTGCCCCGAGGAGAGGGAGCCTGATGGTGCAGCAGTGGAACCCACAGAGTTACAACCGTTCAGGTTCCAACTTAACTGCAACGGCAGCTACAGCCAGCAGTCGTTGCCCCTGTGGAAACCAGGAAGTCTTAAGATAAAATCAAAGCACTCAGATAAGGATAAGAAAGGAGGGTCCTCACAACCTGCAGGGGAGCCAACGGTTGAGATCATCACCGAGTCCCTGACGTATGAAAGTCTCTGTAATCTGCACAAAGACATTGTATGATGGGGATGTGAGGCCTATACAACCTGGCTATTTCGGGTCTGGGACCTTATGGGTACAGGCGTGCAACTGGATGGTACTGAGGCAAGGAATTTGGGACCCTTGACCCAGGACTCAGGTATGAATCAGGTATTTGTAAGGGAGCTAGGGTCCCTTTCCCTCTGGGAGCGGCTTTTTATGAGTGTAAGAGAGAGGTTTGCCCACAGAGAGAGAATGCAGGAGCACCATCATAGAATGCGCTGGAAGACCCTTGAGGAAGGGATCCAACAGCTGAGAGAAGTGGCAGTATTGGAAGTACTCTTTGGGAGGGATGGACAGCATGATAATGACCCCAACAAGGTCAGGTGCACAGGGCAAATGTTGTGGAGTCTGGCAAATCTAGGGCCATCTCAATACACCACCTTCATTGCAACAATTGACGCCGATAATAACTGAGAGACAGTGGGCTCTGTAGCCAACAAGCTTAGAAATTATGAGAGTATGATCAATGGCCAGAATATGCCACAGTACTCTCAAACCTTGTAGGATAGCAGGACTCTTCAAATCCCCATAGACATTAACAGTAACATAATCAATACTTGCAGCAAATTAGTGTAAAATTCTGTATGTTCTGTTATGTCCATCATACATAATGTTATACAGACTAAAGATTTCAAATGTGTTTAAGTGATAATAAAAATTCTGAAGGTGTTTGGGTCTTCTGGATAGGAAGTACATGTTGCAAAATCTTTCAAAATCTCAATGCAAGCCATGCTTTGTTAAAATAAAACAAACATTCCAGAAAGACTTGCTCACATTTCATGTGATATTCTTCACTTTTTCCGAATGTTTACTTTATACAAATACTCACATAAAATAAATTTCAAAAGCATACTTATTATGGAAATGAAAAGTTAATTCTTCATGAATTTCCACAGGGGAATGCCTGCATACTTATCTCACACAAAGAAAGATACATAGGACCTAATTATTAAATAGTCTTCCAAGGTGTAGAAAGGATGAATACAGAGAGTTAAAAAAGGAGGGGTAGGGGTGAGGGGAATCTGAAAAAAAAATCAGAGAACAAATATGTATTTATGGATATCTCACAGGGTTGTAATGTGAGCAAAAGAATGAAGCTATAATCTTAAATTACATGATTCACTGGACATCACTGCCCTGTCTCTAACAAATAGTACTTAAGTGTTCATGGAGTATAACTTCAGTTGCTGCAGTTCTCTCTGAGAGATTTTGTCTGGTACTCTTTTTAAAATAACTCTAACAGAAAACAAAATAGATTGAGGAGAAAAGAGTTTATTTGTTCTGACATTAACTACCAAAAACATCCAAATTGAATTGAACTTGAATATTATTTGTATAGTACTGGCCTGGTGAAACTACCAGGCATGCATCTTTGCTCACTTCACGAATTGGAGCTTAATCAGTGTAACTAATTAAGACCTCAGTGCTTTGCATACACAGTATAATGGAATTTGCCTTCCAATTGAAATCTGAAAATAAATATCGTCTCCATGACAGTGACTTCAGCTTTAGTCTGGAAAGAAGCATGGGAACACTGGCTTGTGATGTAAGACCTTGTAGTTCACAAAGAAACAGACATTATCAGAGACAAATTTACCTTAAGATGAGATGACCTATAATGGATGTCTGGAGGTGTCTATCTGTCCCGATTCCATCACAGAAGCAGAGACATCTAGAGCTATATTCGCATAACTGATGTAGGCATCTAGAGCTGAATTCAATTGCTCACTTACATTTGGTATCTAGTGCTATCTTAGCACTACTAATGTCCTATTTGCTCTAGTCTCTGACAGTTCTACAGAAGTGCCACAAGTCCTATATTGTATGTGACAACCCTGCAATGACATCCTGGATACCTGGATATCTGAAGACGTTTTCAGGTGACACTAGAGGCCTGTGTATACGCAAAGACCTACTCAATTCAGCTGATCAAATGGCTCTTTTCTCTAGGATGAGCTGAACAGATTTCTGGATCTACTGACCAAGTTTATTATGGACTTGCTTCACTACCCTAAATGTAGACTTTGAACTCCTTAAGCTGAGAAAGAATTTGAACTTAGTGCTCTCCTCCTGTCCCTTCATTCCAACCTCTTAGATAATTACCTCCTCAGGATACCATGTTTACATGAAAACATTAAAGTCTTCTGAGTGCTTTGGAAGAGCAGCTGTATGTGTCCATGCTCTTCTAAGGGCTCCAGCTCCTCAGCACTGCTTGAGCTGAGGGACATCTCAGACTACCATAATCAGGGCATCAGGGGTTGCAGACAGAACTATCTCCATGATCAATGTTTCACATGGGCCAGCTCCTCAGGTCAGTATGTAGATCTTTGAGCCGCTATTCTAAAACACCTAAATCTTCTCTCAAACTGTACAGTGAGCCTAAAAGTGTGGCTCTGGGCTTTGGATTCCTTTCTAGGACACTGGCACCCTGAACACCTTGTAGGTGTCTCACTTCCAGATTAAAACAGAAGAGGTGGCTTTCTGATTTATTTAATTTTAACTGCAGAAGAGTGTAGAAAATAAGCATTAACTCTTCTTGTCAAAATGATACAACTACAATTGCAATATTAGACATGTATTTTTTTCACAATATTTTGCAAGGCCGGAATGAAAGATGAATTTCTCAAAAGAAAAAATAATTAAGGCAACCCTTGATCTGTAACTAGCAAATATTCCTAAACGTGTGACTGATTATGACTTTAGTTGCCACAATATCCTTTGTATGCTTTTACCAATATGAAACATTTCTCACCCCAAGTACTAAGTAGACTTTAAAGAAATCATGTGGGTACAATACATTGTTGAAAAGGGATGTACTGATGCACTGGATTGTCTGAAATATTTAAAACTTAGCTAGATAAAGGACATGAAATTCTCAAGCATAATTTAACTTTCCCTTGCTTTTTTCACAGGTGTTTTTACGGTTTCAAGTGCAGAAACATTGTAGAACCAGTTTGTTTAATAAAGATGATACTGGAAATGATTTAACTCCTGGTGAAATCTGAAGAAGTCAGGTCTCAGGAACAAGACAGATTCAGCAACGGGTGTCAAGAAAAGAATTTTGTTGTCTTTTGATTCTGAAGTGGCTGCAAATGGATTGCTTGCCTCATTATGCACAGAAAACAGTTCTGCTTTTTAATTAGCCATATATTTTCCCATTACTCCTTCATTCAGTGAATAACTGGAAAAGTGAACAAAAGTTACCAGAACTAGCATATTAATGAAGTACCCAGTGATTTCACATAGTTCATGAAATAATAATAATAATTAATAATAATAAATAATAATAATAAAGAATCTGTTTTTCATTACTCTTTTTTTAAAGCAGTTCAAGCTTCAAGTTTTGCTGCTTTTAAATAATTTTTTTGTTAGGCAGGGTGATCTGGCAGATATGTATACTCTCTGTTGTATATACTGATGCATCTATTCTGATGCATATGCTGCAGCTCTATCAGAATCACGTCTCTCCTGACATGATTAACTGCCTTTGCAATATAGTCTCTGCATCTGTGTCTATAACGTTACATAAATGTAACAGCTCATCCAGCTGACGTGGCACATCCATACAGCTAAATGCTTCCAACTTCTCAGGAGAAGCTGGCCATGTACAACTCACTGAGAACAGCCCAGGCCCATGGTTAACCCCAGTAGCCAGTAGCTTAACAGTATGGATAGTTTAGTCCCAGGACTCAGGTACCAGACCCTGGTACTGTTTAATTTACTGAAATAGTCATATGCAGAGGACTGGTGTGAAGTGGAATATGAGGTGCCTTGCTGCATCAGACTGGGGTCCATGAGCCTGGTATTACTCCTCCACCAGTCACAGCAGGAGATGCTATTGTAGGGGAGTAGATAGCCTTGGCCGCTTTCTATAGCCTAAATCCCTTGTATTGTCCAATATCCATAATTGGTTTATTAGCTTTTATTACCATTTTTTAATATCTTCTAGACTGCTTGTAAACATCTTCCTTTTCAGAACACTGCTTTCCACTGTTATGTTGTTCTCTTTTGTTTTTATCAAATGCCTCATTTTTTGTAGCTCTCTGTCTCAAATATTCAAGAATCATGTCAATATTTGTGTGCTAGATTTATTTGACCCACTCTCTCCTATGACAACGTTGAACCAAATTGCTTTGTGATCTCTACTACAGAGCAGTTCTCCCATTTATTCTTCTCAATCAGGTCCTGTGCCTCAAGATACGGAACAGCGCCTTTTCTTGTGGACTCTCAATCAGGATGTTCCAGTAAACAGTGATTTATTGCATTTAGTGACTTAATCTCTGCATCTTGTCCTGATGCAGCATTGATCCAGTCAATATGCAGGTAGTTTACAGCGCTATCACCAACTATGCTAAAGCTGCAGCTTCTCTGATCTTATTTAACATGTCCTGATCACTATCACCCTACAGTATAAGAACAGCACTACATTTTTATTGTTGGAGTATGGGACTTCCAGCCACAAGTATTTTTCTATTTTCTCATAATATTTTATGCTGTGACATTTTATATTACCCTTCACATACCGTGCCTCTACATCTCACTCTGTCATCTCTGGAAAGCTAGCACCAGCGTCTCCTACAAAGTTCCACAACGTCCCTGAGATACTTAAAACTGTATTGTCATTTAATGCCAAGCACTTTAGTTTTCCCATCTTGTTCTTAGAATTCCAGTATTGACGTAGAAGTACTTACAAGTTTTGCCCTTGCACTGTCACTCACTACCACATGTGCCAGTCAACTGGCACTGTAGGAGGTCTCATTTACATTCCCTATTTATTATGATTGTGCTGTTTATTTCCCTCCTGGCCCTTTCAGAGGCACATTGAACATTAATTATGTCCCCCTCATCCCTGTTTTACTGAAATAAAAACAAATAAATGAACTTAACCTTGAACTGTGCATTTCTACACAGACTTTTCTATACTGGATTTACAGAATTGGTACCTAGGTAGTGCATTGGAATGAAAATCTTAAATTATCCTAATAAAACCAATTTATTAATCAAACCAATGTACAACTTAGAGGTATTTAGAAAGAAATCTTACAGGTTTTAGGTTGTGAAGTGACCACTTTTTCTACTGGAGATTTCAGGTGGAGAGTAAGGTTTATTCTTGATGCTTTCCAAGAAAATACAAGTTATTTTGTTTAACTTAGACGTTGTTTTAAAATACTTTAGAAGAACTTACACAGAAAACACTTTAGTTCAATGCTACTTTTATGTCTTGAATCAAATTAAAAAGAAAAAATAAAAACAAGTAAAAAAACCCAAAAACCAGAAATCCCACTTTTGTTCAGCTTCAGTTGAATTTGAATAAAAAGAGAACAGCAAGAATGACTAAGACCTAAATTCTACCACTCTTGTTGAATGAGCTTTTCTGCTTATTACTCATATTGAAATTAGTGAGCCTACTTCCCCCAAAAATATACTTCAAATTTCATGTATATTTTTAATATCATCTGGCTCCAGAAAAGAAAAATAGGAGCTGAAAGGAGAAATTTTGAGTAACAGCTACACAGTTCAGTGACAGACAGTATAGTTCTTCAAAGTAGAATCCCCTTTTTTTTTCCTTTCTCCCAAGCCCTCCAGCACATCAAGTACACTGGTCTCGGATCTGTTAAAGTTTTGAGTACTGATCTCTAATAAGTGGTGTGATGGGAGTTGAAACTGGACTATTTCATGTTCAAAGACCTGATAGAATTGACATGGATGAACATTAGTTCTTGCGTGCACACAAACAGTTACAATTTCTTTGTTTTCACTATTTTCCATACTGACAGACATTTTGCCCTTGGGGTCCACTGTTATGTGCAAAGTGAGTGGTTTAGCTTTGTTTCCATTAGTATGAGAGACAAGAGAATGACACTGTGCAGAAAAGCAAGGCAATACGGATGTGGATGTTCAAAACAAATCCAGTTTCAAAGGCCTATGCTGCTCAAATGGAAAAGCCGGTGTGTGTGCCGGCGAATGTGTGTTTCGTTGCAGTATGAGGGAAAAGGCATTTCGAGTGTTCCCTGAATGACAATGAAGTATTGGAAAGCAATGACATTCTAATCATTGCTGCAAATGTCAGCACAAGGAGCCTGTGGGTTGTGGGTCCCCAGTGCACAAGTTAACAGCTTTACAGTAAAATCACCAGGGATCAATTAAAAGGAAACTGTTACTAACCTTCATGCATCCTATTGCCGAAATGCCTAGAGAAAAAGGTCTAATTATAGTCCTAACCTTTCCCAATGGGCCATGAAATAGCTTCCATATATGGCACGGAAAGAGGAAAAAAACCACCATGGTGTGCTATTTTCACATGTTTCGAGTCTCTTATGCAAGGCACTCAATAACACAGCTAGTGTCCAAGTACATTGAGCTTCACCCTGAAAATCAATACACTGTAATGCTAACTATTGAGTTAAGAAGAGCTTCAAAATAAAAATAAAACCAAAGATGGAGTGAGATAAGAATTCAAGTTTGTTAATGCACAGAGACAGAAATCAAAGTCAACCTGAAAAATAAGAACAAGGATCAGACGTAAAAGCACAAATCACATGGACCTATCATCCTAATAAGGTTTGTGGGACTTTCTGCATATTCGATTTCATGTTTCATTTTGGCAACATTTAGAGCCAATGTGAAAAAAAGGAGGAGGAAAGTGAGTGAAGACTTCTCCAGCAAATGAGAATATTGCCAGATTTTTACCCACCGAACTATCTGGAGAAGTGGAAAAAAAGATTTCCCTAATTTGCTTTCAGCTATTCACAATCTCAACAAAATTTTGCAGTCATGATAGATTGCAGAAAAGCAAGGGCTTAGTGAGGACTCCCTCCTTTCTTTGGCCAAGTGTGGCAATATCTTGAAGCTGGTTTTCATGCAGACTAGGCTTTTCCCATTCCAGTGGGACATGTGCAGCTGGATCTATCAGCCTTGAAAAACCAAGTGCAAATGGACTGATGCAAAGCAGACACAGAAATGAAATGCATAATGCCAACAAACCGCTACATGCTGGTAACCTATTCTTTAATTGTCACAGAATCACAGAATGTTAGGGATTGGAAGGGACCTCAAAGGATCATCTAGTCCAATCCCCCTGCCAGAGCAGGACCACCTAGATCAGATCACACAAGAATGTGTCCAGGCGGGTTTTGAACATCTCCAGAGAAGGAGACTCCACAACCTCTCTGGGCAGCCTGTTCCAGTGTTCTGTTACCCTTACTGGGAAGAAGTTCTTCCTCATGTTTAAGCGGAACCTCCTATGTTCCAGCTTATATCCATTTCCCCTTGTCCTATCATTGAATGCCACTGAGAAGAGCCTGGCTCCATCCTCATGACAGTCACCCTTTACACATTTATAAACATTAATGAGGTCCCCCCTTAGTCTCCTCCAAGCTAAAGAGACCCAGCTCCCTCAGCCTTTCCTCATAAGGGAGATGCTCCACTTCCTTAATCATCTTTGTCGCCCTGCGCTGGACTCTCTCAAGCAGTTCCTTGTCCTTCTTGAACTGAAGGGCCCAGAACTGGACACAATATTCCAGATGTGGCGTCACCAGGGCAGAGTAGAGGGGGAGGAGAACCTCTCTCGACCTACTAACCACATCCCTTCTAATACACCCCAGGATGCCATTGGCCTTCTTGGCCACAAGGGCACATTGCTGGCTCATGGTCATCCTGCTGTCCACCAGGACCCCCAGGTCCCTTTCCCCTGTGCTGCTCCCCAACAGTTCAGTCCCCAACTTGTACTGGTACATGGGGTTGTTCTTACCCAGATGCAAGACTCTACACTCGCCCTTGTTGTATTTAATTAAATTTCTCCACCCTGTCCAGGTCTTTCTGAATGGCAGCACAGCCTTCAGGTGTGTCAGCCTCTCCTCCCAGTTTAGTGTGATCAGCAAACTTGCTGACCATGCACTCTATTCCCTCATCCAAATCATCGATGAATATGTTGAACAATACAGGTCCCAGTACCGACCTTTGAGGGACTCCACTGGATACAGGCCTCCAGCTGGACTCTGTCCCATTGACCACTACTCTCTGGCTTCTATCCTTCAGCCAGTTCATAATCCACCTCACCACCCAATCATCCAGACCACACTTCCTCAGTTTAGCTGTGAGGATGCCGTGGGAGACTGTGTCAAATGCTTTAATGAAGTCAAGATAGACCTTGTCCTTCAGGTATGTCTCTTTCCCTGCCTTGGGCAATCTCTGGGGTATCTCTGTTCCATCTAAGCAGCAAGCAGAGCTAATGGAGGGTTACAAGAGGGACAAGTTTCTAATTCTCTGTTCAAGGAAGGTTGGGAGTCCAGAAAAGTAACTTCCATATGTAGGTTTAAGCTCTAGTCCTTCTCTATTACGATCATGAGACAATGTACAGTTATGAGAGTGGAGAGGGGAAAAAAAAATGAAGACTATATCCTCTTGGGATCTCAAAGACTTTTACCTCAGGTGCTGGCACGTTGACTTTTTTTTGTGAAGCTATGAGCTTATTCTTAAACAATATCGACAGGAAACAGCAGATGGCTAAATTGCTTGCAAATGCTTTTATATTACAGTTTATATTCACGAAGACACTTCCACACTGACATAAGCAATGTCATTTTCCAGTAATGTTTGGAATTAGTCCCTTGGGTCACCAATTCCCAGGCATTATCAGATGATAACTCTGAAACTGTGATTACTTAAATATTTTTCAAATCCTGAAGTACTCTTAAAAGGATACAATTTGCAGCCATGGGAGCCTTGTTACAGTGTTGCTATCCATACAAATATCTCTATAGTTGTGTTTTGAGTCTCCATCATATACCCCCTGGTAAAAAAGCTGATAACTGGAAAGCAAAAAATTGCTTTAGGCTGAAGCATGTTTTATGAGATCTTCATCAAATGTTGTTTCTCATTTCTCTTTAAAAGCCATTTATTTTTAAAAGAAACCAGGTATATTTAAACGAAAGCAGATCAAAAGATGAATTTCTTATCAATTGTTTTAGAATATTTTTGACCTTGCAAAATAAAAGCATACACCATTTGACACTGCACGTGTATAAAAATATACATAAGGGAATTATATATTCAAAACTTGATAACATTCAATTGTCTCCAGCTCCTCCATAAAACTTCACTGCAGTTAATTCCACAGATTGTATAGATTCATGCTGAGCATTTTATTTGCAAATCACAAACTCTTTTCACTCATCTTCCTGTGTAACTCTTAAGTAAATCTAAATATTATCCTATTCATACTTGCCTGAAAATACATAACTTCAGTAAGGCCTGACTCTGCAAAGCAACATGCAAATAAAAAACCACAACTATATATTTATTTGAAAGATCTTGCCTTAAACATTTTACATTAATGATAACATTTTCCAGTATTAATTTTCAAGTTTTGGTACATTTAGTAGTTTGGATTATTTTTAAATAAGTATCACAACCAAGTTTAAATCTATTAGAAAGAAAAGGTATAACCCTATAACCCCCATCTTTAAAAAAGGGACCAAGGACAACCCGGGAAACTACAGACCAGTCAGCCTTACCTCTGTGCCAGGTAAAATCATGGAACAGATTCTCCTGGTAGCTGTACTAAGGCACATAAAAAATAACCAAGTGGTTGGTGACAGCCAACATGGCTTCACTAGGGGCAAGTCGTGCCTGACTAATTTAGTGGCCTTCTACGACAAAGCTACAGCACTGGTTGACATGGGTAAAGCAACGGATGTCATTTTCCTGGACTTGTGCAAGGTGTTTGACACTGTCCCACATGACATCCTTGTTTCTAAAATGGAGAGACACGGATTTGACAGATGGACCACTCAGTGGATAAAGAACTGGCTGGATGGTCACACTCAAAGAGTTGTGGTCAATGGTGTGATGTCTACATGGAGACCAGTGTCAAGCGGTGTCCCTCAGGGGTCTGTTCTGGGGCCAGTGCTGTTCAACATCTTTGTCAGCAACATGGATGATGGCATTGAGTGCACTCTCAGTAAGTTTGCCGATCGCACCAAGTTGTGTGGTGCCATGGACTCACTTGAGGAAAGAGATGCCATCCAGAGGGAACTTGATAGGCTTGAGAAACGCGCCAGTGCAAACTGCATGAGCTTCAACAAGTCAAAATGCAAGGTCCTTCACCTGAGTCGGGCCAATCCTAGGCACAAATACAAACTGGGCACAGAGTGGGTTGAGAGTAGCCCTGAAGAGAAGGATTTGGGGGTGTTTACAGATGAGAAGCTCAACATAAGCTGGCAGTGCACTCATGCAGCCCAGAAGGCCAACCGCATCCTGGGATGTATTAAGAGAAGCGTGGTCAGCAGGTCAAGAGAGGTGATTCTTCCCCTTTACTCTGCTCTTGTGAGACCCCACGTCGACTACTGCGTCCAGTTCTGGTGTCCCCACCATCAGAGAGACATAGATCTGTTGGAGCATGTTCAGAGGAGGGCCACAAAGATGATCTAGAGGCTGGAGCACCTCTGCTACAAGGACAGGTTGCGGGAGCTGAGATTGTTCAGCCTTGAAAAGAGGAGACTTCAGGGGGACCTAGTAGCTGCCTTCCAATACCTGAAGGGAACCTACAGGAAGGCTGGGGAGGGACTTTTTACAAGAGTGTCCACTGATAGGACAAGGGGAAATGGGTTTAAGTTGAAGGAGAACAGATTTAGATTAGATTTTAGGAAGAAATTCTTCAGTACAAGAGTGGTAAGACTTTGGAATAAATTGCCCAGAGAAGTTGTGGATGCCCCCTCCCTAGAGGTGTTCAAGGCCAGGTTGGACGGAGCCTTGAGTAGCCTGATCTAGTTGAGAGGCATCCCTGCCCATGAAAGGGAGGTTGGATTAGATGATCTCTGAGGTCCCTTCCAGCCCATGCCATTCTATGATTCTATGATATATTAGTTGGAAAAACATTTACTTCTTTTTTATATATTTTATTAAGAACACAGAAAAACACTCAAACCAACTATATTTTAAAAGGATTTTATATTTAGCAGTGATCTTGACATCTATTCAGTAAATTTCTGGAAATCCTAATGTCTGCAGTGCTTTATACTTATATGTACAGAGTAATAAAGTTACTGAATCAAGACCCAAATCAGAATGTTTCAAGTAAACAAAAGAAAGAGAAGTATGTAATGACAAAAGAATCATATATTAAGTAATCAGCCTGTAACCAATAATAGCATAAAGAGTGATATCAGAATATGCAATAGAGTATATAGGGCACCAAAAAGTCAAAGTCTGAACATGGACAACATCTATAAACAAAACCTGAAACCATTAAAAAAACCTTACGATGCACATTTATAAAATAAAAAAAAAAAGGCCAGACAGAATGGCATCATTGCAAAAGGTATTTAAAAGCATTCCTAACTTCCTGCTATAAAATTCTGATGTATTGCCAACAGCTATACACATGAACTAGCTGTGATGTATTAAATAACATCTAGATATTAACCTGGAGAAGCTATTCATCACATCTGTGGAAATGCCAGTGCTGATACATCTGAAAAGGTTCTAGATTTCAAATGTCAATAACATTCTTGTGAGAGTTTATCAGATTAATTCCAACTCAATGAAATTTTGTCATAATAACTCATTTTACCAAAGCCGAAACACTGTGCAGAGATATATCTTTTTCAACAACCATTTCACTATGAGATTTTTTTGAGGTTTTTGGTACGTACATTTTATTTAGTATGAATGTTGTTTTGATTGACAGGCCAGTCAATCTCACCTCTGTGCCCCGCAAGATCATGGAGCAGATCCTCCTGGCGGCTATGCTAAGGCACATAGAAAATAAGGAGGTGATTGGTGACAGCCAACATGGCTTCACTAAGGGCAAATCCTGCCTGACTAATTTGGTGGCCTTCTGTGATGAGGTTACAGCATTGACGGATAGGGGAAGAGCAACTGACATCATCTACCTGGACTTATCCAAAGCATTTGATACTGTCCCACACGACATCTTTGTCTCTAAACTGGAAAGACATAGTTTTGAAGGATGGACCACTCGGTGGATAAGGAATTGACTGGATGGTCGCACTCAAAGAGTTGTGTTCAACGGTTCAATGTCCAAGTGGAGGCCAGTGACAAGTGGTGTTCCTCAGGGGTCAGTACTGGGGCCAGTGCTATTTAACATCTTTGTTGGAGAAATGGACAGTGTGATCGAGTGCACCCTCAGCAAGTTTGCAGATGACACCAAGTTGTGTGCTGTTGTGGACACGCTGGAGGGAAGGGATGCCATCCAGATGGACCTTGACAGGCTGGAGAGATAGGCCTGTGAGAATCTCATGAAGTTCAACAAGGCCAAGTGCAAGGTCCTGCATGTGGGTCGGGGCAACCCCATGCACAAGTACAGGCTGGGCGGAGAATGGATTGAGAGCAGCCCGGAGGAAAAGGACTTGGGAGTGCTGGTGGATGTGAAGCTCAACATGAGCCGCCAATGTGCGCTGGCAGCCCAGAAAGCCAACCGTATCAAAGGGCTGTATAAAAAGAAGTGTGGCCAGCAGGTCGAGGGAAGTGATTCTGCCCCTCTACTCTGCTCTTGTGAGACCCCACCTGGAATACTGCGTTCAGCTCTAGAGTCCCCAGCATAAGAAGGACATGGAGCTGCTGGAGTGGGTCCAGAGGAGGTCCATGAAGATAATCTGAGGGCTGGAGCACCTCTGCTATGAAGACAGGCTGAGAGAGTTGGGGCTGTTCAGCCTGGAAAAGAGAAGGCTCCGGGGTGATCTTATAGCAGCTTTCCAGTACCTAAAGGGGGCCTACAGGAAAGCTGGAGAGGGACATTTTACAAGGGCGTGTAGTGATAGAACAAGGGGCAATGGATTTAAACTGAAAGAGGGCAGATTTAGATTAGATATAAGGAAGAAATTTTTTACATTGAGGGTGGTGAGGCAGTGGAACAGGTTGCCCAGAGAAGTTGTGGATGCCCCATCCCTGGAAGTGTTCAAGGCCAGGTTGGATGAGGCTTTGGGCAACCTTGTGTAGTGGAGGATTTCTCTGCCCATGGCAGGGGGGTTGGAACTAGATGATCTTTAAGGTCCCTTCCAACCCAAACCATTCTATGATTCTATGATTCTATGATTTGGGTTTTTTCACATGCCCAGGGCTGTCTTGGCATTTCCTTCAAACTTCAGAAAACAGCAGCAATATATCGAAGCATCATCTCCCAGAGAAGTCTGGTTCCCATTTTCAAATCTATATTTGAAAGATAAACTTGAGTAGGCTTTCTCACAATCTCTATTTGAACTAAAAGCATGTAGATACCACAAAATTAACATTGTTTCTAGAAATTGCAGCACAAATCTCTTCAAGTTGATAGACTTCAAGCTTCAGACTAGATATGCTCTTCTTTGACTGATGACCACCTTAAGGACAGTGCTCTACTTTACATCTCCCTTCATCCCCTCCAGGGAGCTGAAAACCTTTACACACATTTTTTTTTAACTGTGTCTGCTATGATGAGTGTAAGAATAAGATGCATCACCTATGCTTCATTTCAAGTCTTCCTGCGCTAGCCCCTGTTCCATGGTACAACATAGACAAACCATAGCCTAAATATCATTAAACTTAGAAGAAATTTCAGCATAACTCCCTCCTGATACAGGATGTCCTTGACTGTATTTATCTGTTCTGGAAATGAGCAGTACAGAAAATAATTCATTAAAAAGTGATAAACTGCATTATCCTTCAGCAGTTGATAAATGCCATGACTCCCAGCTGATTGTAGCATATCTATAATGGAGTGTGGGGGCGTGGGCTGCGAATATCTTCGTTATTCATTCTGAGGTTTATAAAATGCCTACAGCCACAATAGTGAGACTTTATATACAAAAATTAAAGGCATAAATTTCATACACAGCCCGCAGTGGGATGTGCTACGTAAAATGACTGCTGCTGCTGCTAGAAATTCATTGACAATCCAAGCAGGGGCGTAATGTAAGCTGGAAAGCAACCAATTGACTGAAAAACAGAACAAAGTGTCTAAATTTCCTCTGAAAGGGAATTATCCACAGTAGCACAGTTTTGATTTTGCACCAGGCTCAGGAGCTGGATCAGCTGAAGCCTTGGTTTAGGATGACAGAAGCAGATTAGGGTGACTAAACGTGGCTCCAGGTAGTTCTTTACTTGAGAGATTTACACTACTTGTACTCCACCACTGATTAATTGCTGCATCACCTGAAACATCACTCCATTTACTGAAAAGTTTCTACCATCAAAGAATAGACCAGACACATGTGGAGGCCTCAGGCAGTGGTGGGTCAGGAAGGAAAATGAGACAGCAGAAGTACAAAATGTTACAAGTGACAAGCAAGAAAATCCGTAAAAAGAGAACCTTGTAAAGCGTGTGGGAGAAGTGAGGCAGGACATGATGAGAAACTGAGTGTCTGATAAAATATAGAAGAGAGACAAGTGGGAACTGGGTGGCATAAACACACTGACTAGTGAGCAGTCAAACTTAAGTGAGTTCTCCTTGTCCTTCCCCCAGTGAGGATCATTGAAAGGAAGAGAGAGGAGTAGTCGAAAACAAATGTAAGAGAAGAAGATGGGAATGAAAAGACACTAAGATGAATCGATAAGATTTCCTGTGGATGTAACGTACGGAGTGAGAGAAGTAAATATGAAAAAGAGGAATTTCCTCCTGCCTTTGGCAGTGAAGGAAGTCTATTGTTTTCAGCAGAGAACTCTAGAAAATGTCAGAATCCATATATATAAAAGGCCTAACATCCCATTGATGCTTCATGGCACAATGACACAGCATTCAAGGCATTTCATCTGTGTGGATTTTATTTTAGTTTGTTATCCTGATGTTTTTAAGGACTCTACAGGTAACTTCAGTCAGCTAATAACCTCATTTGGGAAACTGCAACTGGCTTATGGAGAACAGATAAGTACAGAGATTCCAAATAGATTCATAGATTCATAGATTTCTAGGTTGGAAAAGACCTTAGAGATCATCGAGTCCAACCATCCCTAATCCCCATTAAACCATATCCTCAAGTAGCTCATCCACCCTATTCTTAAACACATCCAGGGATGGGGACTCAACCACTTCCCTGGGCAGCCTATTCCAGTGGCTGACAACCCTTTCAGAGAAGAAATACTTCCTAACATCCAACCTGAATCTCCCCTGACTAAGCTTATGCCCATTTCCTCTTGTTCTATCTCCCATCACTAATGTAAAGAGCCCTTCCCCTAACTCCCCACCATCTTTTCTCAAGTATTTATAGGCCGTAATCAGGTCTCCCCTCAGCCTCCTCTTCTCCAGGCTAAACAGCCCCAACTCCCTCAGCCGCTCCTCATAAGTTTTATTTTCCAGCCCCTTGACCAGTTTAGTTGCCCTTCTTTGGACTCGCTCCAGGAGCTCAATATCTCTCTTAAAGCGAGGGGCCCAAAACTGGACACAATATTCCAGGTGCGGCCTCACCAGTGCCGAGTACAGGGGCAGGATCACCTCCCTGCTCCTGCTGGTCACACTATTCTTGATACATGCCAGTATCCCATTGGCCTTTTTGGCCACCTGGGCACACTGCTGGCTCATATCAAGCCGGTAGTCAACCAACACCCCCAGGTCCTTTTCCGCCAGGCAGCTCTCCAGCCACTCCTCCCCAAGCCTATAGCGATGCTTGGGGTTTTTATACCCCAAGTGAAGGACTCTGCACTTGGCCTTATTAAAGCTCATGCCATTGGCCTCAGCCCAACGATCCAGTCTGTTCAAATCCCTCTGAAGGGCCTCCCCGCTAGGGGTGCCGTGGGGTCGAAAGCCCAACTTACGTGCTTCTATACGAACGCACGTAGTATGGGCAATAAACAAGAGGAACTGGAAGCTCTTGCTATCCGGGGAAACTACGACATAGTTGCCATCACTGAAACATGGTGGGATGACTCGTATAACTGGAGTGCTACCATGGATGGCTACAAACTCTTCAGGAGGGATAGGAGAGGTAGAAGGGGTGGTGGGGTTGCCCTGTATGTAAGGGAAGATCTAAACTGTTTAGAGTTAAATGTTGGGGATGACCTAGTAGAATGTCTGTGGGTGAAAATCAAAGAGGGGCCTATGAAGGCGGATATTGTAGTGGGTATCTGCTATAGGCCACCCTATGAGGACAGTGAGACTGATGAGCTATTCTTTAAACAACTGGGGGAAGTCTCGCGCTCACTAGCCCTTGTCCTTATGGGTGACTTTAACCTGCCTGATGTCTGTTGGAAGTATAACATGGCAGTCAGGAAACAGTCTAGGCGGTTCCTGCAGAGCGTGGAGGACAACTTCCTCTCACAACTGGTTAGTGAACCGACTAGAGAAGGAGCTCCCCTAGACCTGCTGTTTGTGAACAGAGAAGGTCTTGATACAGTGCCACAAACTATTCAATTTTCCTAGAATAAAATTCAAAAGTTTTCATGGAAATGTAATAACTCTTGCACATTATTTATTTGGGAGATTCAATTTATAGGAAGCTTTTACAAAATCCACCCAAAGCGTCTTGGATTCAAACTAAGCTACAGACACACGTGGAGGCCTCAGGGAGTGTTGGGTCATACTAAAAAGTAAAAGGACACAAAAGAGGTTGACTTAGGCATAAACTCATGGCACAAACTCATGTCTTGATAAGAGTAATATGTCTAGTGTATTCTTACCTGCCTACCACCTGATTCAAAGTGAGTAATTGGTGGTAGCCCTCCAAAACAGAAAGTAACATTTTAAGCTAAAGAATTCACATCCTTCTTCATAGAAATGAAACTCCAAACTTAATAGGTTATAAAATGCATTGTCTGCGTCATACATTTCATGTGTCACCTATTCCTTATTGCAATACCATATTCCATGTAATACCCTGTCTGTATTACTTCCAGATCCTTCTCACATCACCAGAAAATATCTTCTGTTGTGTCCCATGCTCTTTCTCCTTTCTCTGCTTCATGTCACATGCACTGCCTATGTTTTTGTCTTCTATCTGGACAAGAGAGGACATGCACTACAGCTAATGAGGAGCTATGTATACTGCTAATGACCAGCTAATGTATGCATGTTAACTGGTATGGGATTTGCTGAGGTATAATGGACAATGGTTGAGCTCACCCTGTCTTTCCCACAGAGAGGTATATTACATTTTTTCAAATACTTAACACAAGATTCAGTTTCATAAAAAGACGTCTAAATTTAGATATCCACATTTAGGTATCTAAGGGACCATTATATCTCTCAGCTCCAATTTTAGTCAGTGGAGATCTCATCAATCCAGTCAGCTGAGCCTAGAGAATGATTCAGCTGATAAACCACTTTCCATCATTTATCCGCAGTCCTGGCTAACTGGGGAGGTCCTAATTGAATGGAGGTTGGAAAAATGGGACGCTTATCTAAAAGAAGGGCGGAAGGAGGATCCAGGGAACTACACTCCTGTCAGTCCGACCTCAGTGCCAGGGAAGGTTATGGAGCAGATCATCTTGAGTGTCATCATGTGACATGTACAGGACAAACAGGTGATCAGACCCAGCTAGCATAGATTTATGAAAGGCATGTCCTGCTTGAATAACATGATCTCCTTTTATGACAAGATGATCCACTTAGTAGGTGAGGACAAGGCTGTGGATCTTGTTTACCTAGACTTTAGTAAAGCCTTTGACATCATTTCCCACAGCACTCCTGGAGAAAGTGGCTGCTCATGGCTTGGATAGGAATAGTATTTGCTGAGTAAAAAACTGGCTGGGTGGCCAGGCACAAAGAATTGTGGTGAATGGAGTTAAATCCAGTTGGTGGACAGTCAGAAGTGGTATTCCTCAAGGCTCAGCACTGGGGCCAGTTCTGTTTAATGTCTTTATCAATGATCTGGAGAAAGGGATTGAGTGCATTCTCAGTAAGTTTGCAGATGACATCAAGTTGGGCAGGAGTGTTGATCTTCTTGAGGGTAAACAGCCTCTATAGAGGGATTTGGACAGGCTGGATGAATGTGTCGAGGCCAACTGTATGAGATTCAACAAGGCTGAGTGTTGGGTCCTGCTCTTGGGTTACAACAACCCATGCAACACTACAGGCTTGGAGAAGAGTGGCTGGAAAGCTGTCCAGCAGAAAAGGACATGGGGATATTGGTTGATAGTCAGCTGAGTATGAGCCAGCAGTGTGCTCCAGTGGCCAGGAAGACCAGCAACATCCTGGCTTGTATCAGAAATAGTGTGGCCAGCAGGACTAAGGAAGCAATTGTCCTCCTGTACTCAGTAGTGGTGAGACTGCACCTTGAACACTGTGTTCAGTTCTGGGCCCCTCACTAGAGGAAAGACATTGAGGTGCTGCAGCGTGTCCAAAGAAGGACAATGAAGTTGGTGAAGGATCTGGAGAACAACAGTTATGAGGAGCGGCTGAGGGAACTGAGGTTGTTTAATCTGGAGAAAAGGAGGCTCAAGGGAGACCTTATCACTCTCTACAATGATCTGAAAGGAGGTGGCAGTGAGGTGGATGTCGGTCCCTTCTCCCGAGTATCAAGAGATAGAAGAAAAGAAAATGACCTCTAGTTGTGCCAGGGGAGGTTTAAATTGGATATGAGGAAAACTGTCTTCACCAAAAGGGTTGTCAAGCATTGGAACAGTCTTCTCAGTGAAGTGGTTGAGTTCCCCACCCCTGGAGGTATTTAAAAGGTATGTAGATGTGGTGCTTAGAGACATGGTTTAGTGGTGGACTTGGCTGTGCTAGGTTAACAGTTGGACTTGATCTTAAACATCTTTTCCAACCTAAATGATTCTATGATCCCATGATTTACATCTGGGAAAAATGACCCCCTCCCTGGGCTTTGTCAGCCAAACTGCCTCAGGGCATGATTCTGTGGCCAGGTGTCCACAGCTATTTGAGGAGCAGTTGGTCACTATGTGGGTTAGACAAACTGGACACAGAATCTATGAGAGACTCTTCTGGAGTCGCAGCAGGAAACCATGCATGATATATAAGTTTATATCAAATGGCACTGTATAGTTGTGCAGGCAATTAAAATGAGACTAGCTCTCCACTGCTGTATAAGGAATTTAGACCCCTATTCTCTGTAGATACTTACATTTGCATACTTAACTTCAAACTGGATGCTTCCTTTAATGTCCTTGAAATTTTGCAAGATTTGACTGAAATTGGTGAAAGAGAGCAAAAGTTCCTGAGGAGAATATATGATGACATGAACTAGTCTAAGGACTCAGTTTCCAAGGCCTGCAAAACAATCTGCATAGAAAGCACTCGAAATGTCAGAATTCAGGTTGCCTTAATCTGGCTCCTTCATGTGAACACATAATGATATATTTTTTAATTACATACTCACATACTTTTTTTTTCCCAGACGACGTTTTCTTCATTTAGTGCACAGAGGAGACACTGCTTATTTAATGAGCAGCAGTTCACTATTTTGTTTTCTCCTTATTCTTCACTGTGCAGCTCTAGGTCTTATTTATTGCACATAATTATAACACTGCTTGGAAGACAAAATTATTAATTTCCTCATGGGTTTTTCTGTGTACCTCATCTCTATCACACATTCATTTTCACAGTACCCTTTTGAAACATTTCCTCCATTCACAGCTGAGATGCTAAGGCTTGGAGAGATTAAAGTCCACAGTATTCATAGATTTGAAGTGGCCAATTTAAGTCACTGAGGAAATTATTTTTTCGAGGACTTAACATTGCTTCACACTTTACAAGCTCTGCACATAGCCCCCATTGGTATCATTCTTGAATAGAGTGCTCATCATTTCTGCAAATCGGATGCCAGGAGTTAGCTAGGTACTTACGAAAAATAATTAGTGAGCCATCATAAAAAAATTGGCTTATGTGCCTTGATTAGCATTATAGGCTTCTTGACAAACCTGTCTCAATTTTCCATTGATCTTCTTCACCTACTTGCTTATTCTCTGTCCCAGCTCCCTCGTTGAGTCCATCTTAGTTTTCCTCCTGATTTTCCATTCAAATTCAGTCTTCTATTTTGTATTTAGCCTCTTAAAAGTAGCACACAGCACCAGGAGTCTCTGAAGACTTCTCAAAGTCTTGGTAAAACTCAATTTTATCATGCTCAACGCCTAGAAAAGGCTGATTGAGCCTTCTGTCACTGGCAGAACTGGGACACAGAGCCAGGAAAATCCTCAGAAATACAGGGTTTCTAGTGCTGTTTCTGGGATGTTGAAGAGGGCAATGTGTGTGTGTGTGTGCGCGCACGCATACAGAGATGAAAGACTACTAGTTCTTCCCCCTAATCTTTAGCACTTCACATCACTTCCAGTAGATTCCATATGAATTTGGCAAAGAAACGAAGGTGACAATGACTCCTTTGCTGTCTCCAGCTGTCTAATTCCCTAAACAAATGTGCGTTTTGTCTATGCACATAGGTGGCCTTTAGTAGCCCTATCCAACCTTTCTTTTCCTCAGCTCTCCCACTTCTTTTTGTCTTTTCCACTCTTCTCACTTACAGAAGGATAGCTCTATTGCTGTCACCAGGATAACCAAACACAAGCCCTGCCTCTGTTCAGAACAGTCTGCATCTATCATGTGCCTCCCATGGCATTTCAATTGAGTGATATTTAAACGATGCTAAGAAATCAAGAACCATTTGGTGTCATTCCCATGAAGCTGGTGTAAGAGGATATTGATTTTACAATTTGATACTGATAACCCTCAGCACTTTCCATCCCTACCAGTCATGGCTATCTGCCCCGCATCTTGAGCAGCTGCCTCTCAGTTCAAGATCCTTCACAAAGAACTGTCCATTTCTTTTGACACCATCCTTTCTCCAGCTTTGGTAACATTCATTAAATATGGAGTTTAATATCATGAACATATCAATATGTCATGGTTTGATGGGGGGGGCGGGGGGAGGTTCTGGTGGCAGAAGCTGCCCATCAGAACAGACTCCCATCCCCCTCGGGGCTTGAGCCAATGGGCACCCCTGCAAATTGCCCTATTTATGTTGGGACAAAGGAAATGGAAAGGTGTGCCTTTTCCCAGGAACGAGGAGAGGGGAGGGGGGCGCTGCCGGGCCGGTGCCACCCACTGAGGATGGCGGCGGCGGAGCCGCTTGGGGAACTCGGGGAGAGCCTTGCTCCCAGGGTGCCCACCGGGCCGAGTTCACCCAGAGAGGACTGAGATCTGAGAGAAACGGCCACACCGACACCAGGTCAGTGAAGATGGAACAGGATGAGGTGTGCCGGAGCTGAGTTTCCTTTGCCAGCGGTGGCGAGACGGCAAGCGGCCACCCTGCAGCCAAAGGCAGTCCCGGGGGAGCAGAGACCGAGTCACAGCCCGTGGAAAACCCACGTCGGAGAAGAGATGCCTGGGCCTGAGTACAGTACGCATCTAGAGTATGTGGGATGACGGGGAGGTGTTTTGTTTAAAGGAGATGCCTGAGCCTGAGACTATTGTGAATCATGGGCACAGGTAGAGACACATTTACGCATTTAAAGTCTGTATGGAGACGCATTTAAAGTCTATATGACGACCCATGCCAGACTGAGTGGCAACAACTCCCTAAGAATCCGAGACTGTGGTAAAACTCACAAGGGAGCAATCCGATGGGGAAGGATTGTGTCCTGCGGGTAAAACTCACGCTGGAGAAGTTTAAGGATTTTCCTCGTGAGTAGGGGATCCACTGGAGCAAGGGACAATGGTGTAAGGACTCCTTCTCCTTTAAGAGAAGCGGCAGTAACAACATGGAATGAACTGACAGCCCGTATCCTGGGCTGTATCAAAAGGAGCGTGGCCAGCAGGTCGAGGGAAGTGATTCTGCCCCTCTACTCTGGGATGGAGAGTGGGATTGAGTGCACCCTCAGCAAGTTTGCAGATGACACCAAGTTGTGTGGTGTTGTGGACACGCTGGAGGGAAGGGATGCCATCCAGATGGACCTTGACAGGCTGGAGAGATGGGCCTGTGAGAATCTCATGAAGTTCAACAAGGCCAAGTGCAAGGTCCTGCACGTGGGTCAGGGCAATCCCAAGCACAAGTACAGGCTGGGCGGAGAATGGATTGAGAGCAGCCCGGAGGAAAAGGACTTGGGAGTGCTGGTGGATGAGAAGCTCAACATGAGCTGGCAATGTGCACTGGCAGCCCAGAAAGCCAACCGTATCCTGGGCTGTATCAAAAGGAGTGTGGCCAGCAGGTCGAGGGAAATGATTCTGCCCCTCTACTCTGCTCTCGTGAGACCCCACCTAGAATACTGTGTTCAGCTCTGGAGTCCCCAACACAAGAAGGACATAGAGCTACTGGAACGAGTCCAGAGGAGGGCCACGAAGATGATCAGAGGGCTGGAGCACCTCTGCTATGAAGACAGGCTGAGAGAGTTGGGGCTGTTCAACCTGGAGAAAAGAAGGCTCCAGGGCAACCTTCTAGCAGCCTTCTGTTACTTAAAAGGGGCCTACAAGAAAGCTGGAGAGGGACTTTTTACAAGGGCGTGTAGTGATAGGACGAGGGGCAACGGATTTAAACTGAAAGAGGGCAGATTTAGGTTAGATATAAGAAAGAAATTCTTTACATTGAGGGTGGTGAGGTACTGGAACAGGTTGCCCAGAGAAGTTGTGGATGTCCCATCCCTGGAGGTGTTCAAGGCCAGGTTGGATGAGGCTTTGGGCAACCTGGTGTAGTGGAGGGTTTCCCTGCCCATGGCAGGGGGGTTGGAACTAGATGATCTTTGAGGTCCTTTGCGGAGAAGGGATTTGGAGAAGTACTGAGACGACTCAATATGAGTTAGCTGCAGGAAGTCTCGTTTATTGCGCAGTTCTTATTGCTTATATAGACAGTTTTTGCCAATAATCCTGAGACCACACCTTTTCTACACCATTATTGGATGATACATATGCTTGTCATATTTAACAGCTTATTTCAAACAGACACCCGCCTAGCGAAGCTCTGCTCTAAGCAAACACTACTCCCTTATCATACTGCATAGTTTTCTTATCCTTAACTTCAAGGGCATTCTGCCCTTGAGGCCTAACTTTAGAGCTCCAGTCCTTATTTACACAGGATTTTCTTCGTGCAGTCTCTTCAAGGATCTGCACTCCGACAAATCCCCCTTTCTTTTCTTGCACGAAGAAGACCCTGTGCACGAGACCGTCAACCCCAGTTACTAGCATGTTGTTTTGGTACAGCCTTGCAAAGCAGTTTCTAGCATACTACTTCCCTTTCTGAGGGCTTTACTATTTCCGTTATACCCAAGATTCCACTGAGCAGGAGGGTGTCAGTCGGCAGGGTCATCGCAGAGAAGAGAGGCAGGCACGGCACCTTCAGGGCGTCCCCTGTTTATCCACACAGTGTGCTCTGCTGCCTTCTTCCACTCCGCTCTGAGCCATCCCTTTTACACCCTCAGCAGAGTCTATGACAAAGGTACTGACACGGCATTGCCGCACGCGTGGCCAGTGCGTGCAACAAGGCCGCCCAGTATGTGCTGTGCTGGCCAACAGCGGACTTTTTAAGTTGTAACATATTTCTCCTAGCTTCCTTTTTCAAAGTTACGTGCTCACAACTAAGTCTAGTTTGTAATTCTTTGTCATTAATTCGGTACCAGTTAACGCTTCTCCTTCCAGTAGCTCACTTCTGATTGGAAAAAAAAACACACAAAGCATATATACAAGCAATATATACAAACAACTTTCACACACGTAATATACTAAATCATAAGAAACATAAAGACAGTTTACATATCAATATACAATCCTCTACCACAATTCTCCCCGAATGCTCTCCAAGCCATTGCAATTGTTCGTGGATGGACTCACCATGGTCACTTAGATTAAAACAACGTTTGTGTAACGTGGTTGTTGCTGGCACTACCTACAAATTTTGGTCCTAATAAATTTAACTCTTGTGGGGAAATATACGGAAGACTGCCCCCCTTTTTTTTTTTTTTTTTTAGTGTTAAATGAATTCATTCAATAACAGCTTGTCCCATAGGTGAAATGAGGGATACCGGTAATGTGAGTCACTCCCCAATCCTGTAAAAAGGCACCATACTGGATCACTGTCTGTCCCAATTTTCTTTGGTACTCCCATGGTTTTCTTCAGTGTGAGCAGTAGCAACAGCAAAGGCAGAAAACATATCAACAGTTACATGCACATTTGTAGATCGATTAAATGATTGAATATAAGTAATACCAGTTTGCCATAATTCATTGGCACATAAACCTGTTGTATTTACTCCTGCTGGAGTATTTGAAGGCACAATACGTTGACGGTCAGGGCAGGCACGTACAATCTGCTGAGCCTGATCTGCTGTCTGACCTGACAGAGAGCATCATCTACCACCAACTGACAAACTGTAGGCCTATTCATCATTCCTTGAAGCAGTACAATCCAATGATATTGTTGCGTGGGTCGTTCATTGTTAAGCACTGGAACTGAAAAGGCAAATCTAGGACAATCGTTAGGGTGCAAATAAATAAAAAAGTAAAAAGGTGAAATAACCCAATCTTTTAAATCAATCACCATCAAATGCTAACATTCTGGAATCATAGTAGGATTTGGTACACCCGGTTGTAAAGCACCCATTGGTGAAATGATTGCATTAATAGCTCTTAAATCTTTTAACATAAATCTCCACTTTCCTGATTTCTTTGAGATAACAAATTTTGGAGTATTCTATGGGCTAGTGGAGAGAATTATATGTCCTAATTTGAGCTGTTCGTCGACTAATTTTTGAGCTCACTCCAGCCGCTCGCTTTTTAATGGCCACTGATCGACCCAGACCGGCTTGCCAGCTTGAGTCAGGGCTGGACATCAGTGACGTGCTAAAAATTTGAGGTTAGCATCACATTCCAGTGATTCAACAAAGCCCGACCTCATAATGTATATGGGACATCAAAAACATATGGTTTCAAAATAGCTTGTTTGTTACCTGGGCCTACTACTAACAAGGTCTGTGCACTCTGCTGTGGGATCTGTGTTCCACCTACTCTGATCACAGCTGCCAGGGCTTGTATCAGAGGCCGAGAGGGCGGCCAGTCAGGATTTTTCACTATAGATACATCAGCCCCTGTGTCAACTAGGCCAGAAAAGCCTTCCCATTAATGATTACTGTTAAAGGAGGCTGTGCAGCTGTGACTGTCTGTGTCCAAAATTCTTTTGTGATAGCAGAGTGACCTTTATTGTTATATAGGCAGCTTTTATAGATTATTACTCTGGCCACGATGTGTCCATGCGGCCCTCACCCAGCTGTGATTGGGTACAAACAATAGTGCACGCACCTTTTTTAACTTTACTATTGGCTATGCCTAAAAAGGAGCTATTTTTCACTTGCTAAAGTAAACATCATTTTCTCACACACTCTATATCAACTTCCCAAACTCCCCATGTCAACTTCTCACACTCCCTGCACCAGCTGTTCACACTCCCTTTTCTTTCTCATCCTCTTTATCGGTGTTTCCCAACTTCAGAAAAGAGCACAGGCTTAAATCATCAAGGTGAAACCTCAACTGTAGCTGTGTGTATGATGCCACAATTCCCCTTTTTTGTTTTTCTGTGACCATTACTTGATGAACCGTACTCTGTACCGTTCGCTGGGAGCGTGACAATAGGCAGGGGATGATTATTACTATGCATAGAAGAACCACTAGCAATATAATGTCTGCTTTACTAAAGATTTTAACCATCCTGTCAATTAAGAGCTTTGATAAAGCAGAAGCTGTAGCATTAGTTTGTTTTGCAAGCCAACAGCCCAACTTATTCAGTATAGTTAACACCTGTGCCACTCCAACTCCTGGTGCAAATATTGAAGCTGCAATGATTTTAGCTGGTTCCCAAAATTCTGCTCTGGAATCGCACTAGCTATCATAAGCATGTGTGCTGCAGCTATTCTGGGTGTGTCTATGACTTAAGTTCATGGTGGTGTTAGGGAAATACATTCTTAAAGTCCCTATAGTACATGGATCTCCCCTTATATGCGAAGGAATACCCTGCTAAGCTCTACTATAGCCCTGCAGAAGCAGTTATTAGCATTTTGGTGGTTTGTTTTGTTTGTTTGTTTGGCCTCTTTTTTTTTTTTTTTTTTTTTTTTTTTTTTTTTTCTCAGAATCAATTACCCTTGGGAGTACAAACAATCCTAATTTTGTGGTGGATGATCGTCCCAGCAATAGTGCACATAATCCTTGTGATATAAGACCAAAGACACCAGTAGGAATTAAATGCACCAACGTGTCAGTGATTACTGTTGACCAAAACATTTAGCTGCCAATATCTCTGCTTTATAGTGTTCCGAGCCCACATTGTGACACGCCTTTACTAAATCTGCAATCGTTTTTGCCCGCTTTCTGATAAGATCAAGAGCTTGTTGGCAGTCTGTGTTAGCATTTTCAATGGCCAACTGGAATATCAACACATCTGCAGTAGCCGGATTTTCTGTTTATCTCTGAACTGCCATTTGTAGTTGATCAAGGAAATGCTCATAAGGTTCCTGTGCTCCCTGCCAAATGGAAGCAGAGGAAGCCTCCCCTGTCCCAAAATCAGGGACACGTCTTAATGCTCTCTTAGCCAATTCAGTCAGTTGTTGGAAAGCCACTTGCTGTAACCCTGCCTGTGCCTGATTTTGACATGTGTGACATTTTATTCATCCCAAAATATTTAGCTCTCGATTTAAGAGATTTAACACCTATAACACTTTAGCTATTGTTTCATTGGGAGATTTCCCCATCATTCCTGTTTTAAAAGCATATTCTCCAAAGTACCATGTACGTGTTCTATGATCAGTTGCCCAGTAGGATTGTAAGAAATACCAGCAACATGCTCAATACTTTATGATGACAAAAATACGTCTGATAAGAAGTGTATGCCAAAGTTCCTGCGAGCGTAAACCACGAGGACTAACACCATTCACTGGTGGCATGATCGTATTTTGACAGGTACTACACAATTGTACAATTGAGCGGGCTTGCTCTGTTGTTATACCAAATTGTCACCTAATAGCATCAGCATTCTGATGGTAGAAGTCATGCAAGATGTTTGCCTGCATGGGCGAGTTTGGTACCAGAGCTGCACTCGTGAGAGGCTCAGCTCGCCTGTTCCCTCTGCTGCAGGCCCTGGCAGCGCGGTGTGCGCTCGCAGATGTACCATGGAATACGCATGTTTACGGTTTTGCAACACTGATATTAACTGTTGAAATTGCTGGAACAGAAGAGGATTAGTTATTTCCCGCGATGCCGATCGGGACGATCCAAGTTACGATGTGCTCTCTCGGTACAACCCGGGCTCCGGGCCTCGGCCGGGCGGGGGGGCGGGGCCAAGCGGCCGCTCTCCAGGCGCGGCCGGCGGGTGGGGGGGCAGCAGCGGCCGGGGGGGGGGGGGGGGCGGGTCAGCCCTCCCTCGCCTCAGCCGGGCGGGGGGGCAGGGTGGCGATGACGACCCAGCGGCCCTGTGCCGGCCCCCCCCTTGTTGTTGCTGTTGTTGTTGTTGCCGCAGCTCCGGCCGCTCGCGCTCCGTAACCGCCGCCGCCCCCTCCCGCCGAGGGGACCATCAGCCGCGAACGAACCGGCGCAGCGGGGCCCGCCGCGCGTCTCCGTCCCGTCCAGCCGCGGCTCCGCGCACGGGCGGCAGCGCCGAGGCAAACGCCGCCCGCGGCCCCGGCCGGCAGCAGCAGCGGCGTCCCCGGGGCGCCGCCGGGCGCGGTGGGCGGCGCGGCGCGGGGGTGCCGGTGTACCGACTGCGTTGGAGGAGGGGGAAAGCAATAAGTCTGTCTTTCGTTCGGGGCCCTGGATCAAAAGATTCGATGATGACTTTTCCAGGCCAGCAGCATCCCCACGGGTGGCTGCACGCCAAAGTTTAACGTCTATAGTGTCCCAAGTCCTTGTCAGGTATATATTTGAAGAGCTTGCCTCCGGTACATGGGCTGATACCCAAACCAGGAGTACCGGGAGTTTTATCAAGTCAGAACTGTTAATAGTGCTGGTTTCTCCAGCACTTTGTCAACACTTTAACTGCAGACTTGTGTTCTGTTAAAGCCATGCTTCCCATTGTTCCCAGTCGCTTACCTCCTCCTGTTGAGGCAGTTGTCGCTTATTTTTTTTCTTCAGTCGCTTACTTCTTCTTTCCTTTGGTTCCTAATTCTTCATGTTTCCCGATAATATCTTTTGCATACCCCCCTGCAATCAGGGGGGGGCCAATATCTTTTTCCAAGTTTTAATCCACGCTTCTCTAAGAAGCTTCCCAACAACGACAAT
Source organism: Tauraco erythrolophus (assembly GCF_009769465.1). Taxonomy (NCBI): domain Eukaryota; kingdom Metazoa; phylum Chordata; class Aves; order Musophagiformes; family Musophagidae; genus Tauraco; species Tauraco erythrolophus. The sequence continues at coordinate 29,495,940 of NC_141466.1, forward strand.
GCAACGTCCCGTTCCATCGTCTTACCGCGACAGTGGATCCTGCAGATCTTCCGGCTTTCCCCTATAGGCCGCCTGTATGTAGATCTGCACGGCTTTCCCCGATGGGCCGCCTTAATGGATCCTGCGGATCGTCGGCTTTCCTGTATAGGCCGCCTGGGTAGATCCGCCCGGCTTTCCCCGATGGGCCGCCTGAGGTCGCCGTCCCTTCTCCGCTAAAATAACACTCGTTCAAAACAAGTAATAAATGTCCCGAGTGAAACGATGAGTCCAGCTCATTTTTTCCCGTCCCTGTTCGGGCGCCATAATGCGGAGAAGGGATTTGGAGAAGTACTGAGACGACTCAATATGAGTTAGCTGCAGGAAGTCTCGTTTATTGCGCAGTTCTTATTGCTTATATAGACAGTTTTTGCCAATAATCCTGAGACCACACCTTTTCTACACCATTATTGGATGATACATATGCTTGTCATATTTAACAGCTTATTTCAAACAGACACCCGCCTAGCGAAGCTCTGCTCTAAGCAAACACTACTCCCTTATCATACTGCATAGTTTTCTTATCCTTAACTTCAAGGGCATTCTGCCCTTGAGGCCTAACTTTAGAGCTCCAGTCCTTATTTACACAGGATTTTCTTCGTGCAGTCTCTTCAAGGATCTGCACTCCGACAGTCCTTTTCAACCCTAACCATTCTATGATTCTATGATTCTATGACCTGCACTCCCCCATTCCCTGTTCCCCTGTGCTGCTGGGGGGAGGAGGTAGAGCCGGGAAGAAAAGGCAAAGGGAGGTGGAGAGGTGTTGATTTGGTCTTGTTTTCTTTTGATCTGGCCTTGTTTTCTTTTTATCCTTTTAAGTAACTGGTTTTGCTTGTCTTTATTCTTTAAGTAACTGTTAATAAATTGTTTTGCTTTCAGAAAGCTGTCTGTTTTGCCCGGGACCGTGGTTGGTGGGTGCTCCCTCTGTTCTTGTCTCAACCCTCAGTCCTTTTATCATATTTTCCTCCTCTCCATTTACTGGAGTGAGAGACCAGCTGTGTGGAATTTAGTTGCCGGATCGGCCTAAAACCACGACACAATGATTCATATCAATGACAGCTCACTTATGCCTCCTCCTCCAAAAAAAAAACAAGCCTCAAAAAATACAAATCCTACCAGTCTTCTATAGAGTATCTCTAGGGACACTTACAAATGGTTAAGCAATGGACAAATGTTCTTCAAGTGAAAAAAAAAAAACAGAAAGCTTTCCTTTTAAGGAGACAATTCTGACATGATTGCAAACTTAACACTTTAGCATAGTAATCATTATGGAAATGCAGAAAATATTGTAAATGTGTAATATGAAATGAGGTTATATTAGAAGTGAAAGTACATAGCAGTTTCCATGACTCTATGCTATCTAAAGACTGGTAGATAAAGTCTCAAAAATAAAAATTGAGAACATGTTCTCTTGAAACTATAAACAGCAGCTTCACACAGTGGATATAAATAATGAATGCTGATTAATGAACATACTAAAAAAATAATGAGCAAAGGTAAAAGAAGACATCAGTTATATCAAAGACCATGAGAAACATTTAATTTATATGTTCAGAAGCTTTTGCGATCAATACAAAAGGTTCCAACATGAGAGTTAAACAAAAGCTCTGGAAGAATAAATATCTATTGACACAGGAGTTACTGAGTTCATTTCATCCCGGTGGTGTTCATTTCATCCTGCTGGTGTTGAGCTGTGTTAATACCTTGTGAGAACAGATTCCTTGTGAGCTTTTGCTGGAAAAATGAGAAAAGCCTGATTGAGTTAATAACTGAAAGATAATGTCTATAGTCTAAAACAAAAAAGGGAAGGGCAGAGGAGAAAAGGGGAAGGAAGAAGGGAAGGGAAGGGAAGGGAAGGGAAGGGAAGGGAAGGGAAGGGAAGGGAAGGGAAGGGAAGGGAAGGGAAGGGAAGGGAAGGGAAGGGAAGGGAAGGGAAGGGAAGGGAAGGGAAGGGAAGGGAAGGGAAGGGAAGGGAAGGGAAGGGAAGGGAAGGGAAGGGAAGGGAAGGGAAGGGAAGGGAAGGGAAGGGAAGGGAAGGGAAGGGAAGGGAAGGGAAGGGAAGGGAAGGGAAGGGAAGGGAAGGGAAGGGAAGGGGAAAAGTAAAAAGGAAAAAGGAAAAAGGAAAAAGGAGAAAGGAAGAGAAAGAGAAAAGGAAAAAGAAAGGGAAAGAAGGAAAGAAAATCTAACCTTCAAATGTATTTTACAAAGAAAAACACTGTAACAACAAAAACAACAAATGGAGTCCAGTTCAGTAGTCATTTAAATCAGCAGTAAAACTTCCATTGATTGACACAGGCTTCGTATTAGGCCTGAGGAGAACAGCCAGAAGAGCTACAACATGCCAGAAGATCCCGTGGAAGGAAACCAGAAGGCAAGTGAATTGCACTTGGTGGAGTAGGACCTCTAAAAGTGTCCATTATTTATTTAAAAGATTGAGATTCCATAAGTAAAGTATTTGCAGATGAGGAATTAAATCCTCCGGGTGCTGTGACCAAACATGCAGCCACAGTCTCCCAAATCTGAATCACTATAGGGTTATTTCCTTACTTAGCTATCCAAAGAGTCAACGTGATGCAGACTTCCAGTTCTGATTACACCAGCTCAGCCTTCTGTGAGATGCAGGGATTATTTTCTAATTGATCCGCACCAATTTTTCAAAAACGCCAGCAGTCAATGAATTGCCCATTACAACTGAATAAAGGAAGCTTAATGCCTTCAACAAATTGCTCTACACAAGCCAAAAAATACTGAGACTGAAACTGAATCTTCTGACTGGCTAGGAAACATCATCACTATTTATAACAAGAAAGACATGGTTAGGTTACCTTCCCTATGCTTCATTTTGCCTGTTTTTTTAAAGTATTTTGACCTTGATTGATCCTCCCTGCTATTGGAAAAAGGTACTCCAGTTTGATCATTAATTTCATAATGCAAATTGTCAAGCAGCACTGAAGTTATCTGTTGATTTACATAATGCTTTTACTGTGCTGGTGAAAGAAAATAACTTAAGAGGGTGGCTCTGAAAATGCCACCCCTCTGCCCAGCTGCCATAAAATACATTAACTTAGCACAAAGGCAAGAAGCAGTTGGCCCTTCTGCGTGTTATGGAACCTAATTACTCTATTCACCACTGATGGCATGCGCAGTAGCACAAAATTGTTCAGGAGAGACAGATCAGTTGGGATAAATTACAATCTAGTCTGCTACTTGTTAATTTTAAAATGTCAGAAACATATTGGACAAAAAGAAAAATAAAATAATTTTATTTCACCATAATAATATATTCCCCTGGGAAGTCCAGAGGAACTCAGAATGGATATAATAACGTATAATAATAATAATATCCCATACCTCATGTGACTTCTGTTGTGCTTGAAGGTATTCAATGCCTCTAGGGTGGTCACGCTCTATAGTATATCTGGACCAAAATATCATAATATCATATACATGATCAAGATATTAGTCATTTATCACTATGCTTCATGCTCTCAAACAAGTCAAAAATTAACTCAAGCAGTTCTACTGTACTGAAATTAGAAAATCACTAGTTAGCCAAGTATGACCTGAGACATAGCCTTAGCAGCAAAGATGAAGATGTCTGAATTCTGACACAGGTTCTTGGTGTGGCCTTAGATATTTTGTTTCCTTTTGCTTCCTCATGTTCACATTTTCATGATTTAAGGAAAAAAGCATTTAATCAACTCTTTCTCCAGCATACGTTAATGCTTAACCAAGCAACTCTTAAGTGCACTGTTTTTCTAAGCTCTTGGAAATGCACTCTTTATCCTGCCTATGAAGAGCCTCTGTCCTCTTGATACGATGATTCTTTAGCCTTCTCACAACTGATTTTAAAAGGAAGAAGACATGGGACTGTTGTAGATTCAGTCATATGATCTGAATGTACCTGATCTTGCTTGAAGTTAAGTGCTCAAGGGCCTGCTTAGCACTTGGATGAGAGACCACTCGGAAATCCCACAAGCACAAGTCAATGAGCCATGTTAAATTACAGAAACTGAATTAGTTCAAAGACTCTATTAGGTTCTGCCTCCATGATTGAGCTGCTGAAAAACAGGAGGAGGAGGATGGTTGAATGGCTAGCTATCATCTCTGCCTTTGAAAAACTGCTGCTGTTTAACTCCTCCTCTGACTCTTTCTCTTTTCCTTTCCTATTCTTTCCTCTCCACCATCTCTTTGCTGATTCCTCCCAGCCTGTGGGAACCTGCCCTTGCTCTGAGAAGGAGCAGGAGGCAATCAGAAAGCAGCAGTCTCCGTGTCTGCCACAGGTCAGGGAGTAGAGTGGAAATGAGCTCCTACTGTCCTACCCCTCGGACCAGTGAAATGTTCACAAGACTGTAATTTTATCAAGCAAGCTGGAAATTTTAAAAGCCAGGCAGGTTAGTGGAAGGAGCCCCTGGGGGCAAAAAGAAGATAAATGATGGTTCCCTGTCTACATTTCCTTGCTGCACAGCAACTGACAAAGCAAGCATTAGTTTTCTTTAGGGGCATTGCTCCAAATCTCATTTCAATATCATGCTTAAATGTTCCAGTAAAATTCTTAGTCTTCCAGCAGTTCCCTCTCATGATACCGTATTACTGATGGATTTTGTCAGTGACAAATGACAAAGCATGCCTGTCTCTGAAGCCATTCTCATTTGCATTCTTTCCAGTTCCTTATCTGTCCCATTGGAATAAAAAATTAAAATTAAAAGATAACATTTCTGAGAATAATATTTAAGTAACATAAACTGTAACAGTGTTAGCATGACATTACATTCAGTACGAAGTACTTTCTGATTCCTCTAGATAGGCAGATATCTGGTTTAGACATAGCTGAAAGTGTTTTTGATTGAAACCATTGCTTTCTCTGAAGAAAAGTATTTTTAAGGCAAACATTGTTGCCTAGAAAATTTGAAAACAACAGACAATGCTTCCCTTAATTTTTTTGGCTTGGTTTGACTGATCTAATGTTTTGAGACAAATGTAAAAAAATGATAGTATTTTATATGAAAACAAATTGGAGTTTCGATTTAATGAAACTCTTAAGCACGTTTCAGTCAAACTCTTCAGCAGAACATATGAAAGTTCTGACTGGTTTGCTTGCTTTACCGAGTTGAGGCCCGCTTTTGCTTTTAATATACCCACACAAGAAGGAGTCATCCTTTTTAGGACTTCGACTTAAAAACAAATATCAAAAGCCTTTCCTTTTTTGTTGTAAACATAACTACATGCAAAATACTAGCAATGATACTTTTGCAGGAGAAATTGTACATTTCTTCCATATTTTGCAAGAATAAAGCATTTTCTTACTTCATTTCATTTAAATATTTTCTTAAATTTAAAGGATTTTTCTGAATATCTTCTACCTGCCTAATTGTTATGCCTGTATTTGTGAACTACATCCTGTCATAAGTATGACACCGGGCATAACAAATTGTTTAGGAAAGATTAATCAAAACCCTACTTAAGCAAAGGAGAACTAAGTGTTTTTTAGAAGTCTTCCATTTTCCAGGCGTGCACAGTGACAAATAAAGAAAGCAAAAGCAATGAGTGAAGATGGTTCTTCAAATGAGGAAATTCAAATAAAATCCAGAAGTACCTGATGGGCTTTGGGTAGGACCTCATGAGCAAGGCCTCGGAGCAGTATAACAAGGAGCTTAAAATTAACATGTAGATGAGAAATGTTCTCTTAGGCAAGGTGTAAGTACTGTAGAAGCCTTGGAAAAAAAAAAAGGAATAGAGCTCTAGGAGCCTGGAGGAGCTATACCTGCAGTAATTAAGAGAATACTTTGTTGAGACACGGGCCTTTGCTAGTGAAAATGAAGAGAGAACAGAATAGTTCAAGGTCACCATGTGAGAAAAAAACACAGCATGGACCAACAGCATTAGAGAACAGGAAATTGGAAAAAAAAAAAAAGAAAAGACGTGTTGGTGATATGGAGAAGAATTGAAAGTTTGCAAGAGAGTTGTGAAATGCAAGTGTTCATGGAGGGCATTAGATATGGAGTAGGAGTCAGAAAGTCATTATCAATAGCTGAATTTATGTGATTTTGTTAGGTATAGACCAGAAAGTTTTAAGGAACAGTAGTGAAATATGGGGAGAAGGTGTAATTACTAGTAATAACTGAGCTGTAAAAAAAGACCTCAGATATAAAGTGTCAAAGCTGATGTGAATGATACACTAGACTGGAAATCAGTTAGTGAGAGTAGATGATGGAAAAAGAAGAGGGTGAAGAGGACTTATCATTTGGCCAAGGAAACATAAGCGGTGACTTTGTCAAGGACAGATAAGGGACAAAACAGACCAGATGCTAAGAAGAATTGGTGAAGAAAAAGGTAAAGAAAGAAATTGCTGAATACAGTGAGCTTGTTTTCTCTACTCATTTTACCGTGAAATAATCTACTCATTTATCTGGTTTTTTTTTAGATGTGACAGTCTAGATTCAAGAACCCTTACATTTTCTTTGCTAAGAGTAGTTTAAGTAAGAAATCCCTTAGAAAGACCATTTCTTAGTATCTTTTCAATAGGAACATGTGTGGAAGAATACAAAAAGGCTAAAAGTTCCATAGCAGGTGTCTATTACTTATGCTGAACAACAAACTCCATATACAGTCAAGACACCATCAAGGAAGAATATCTGATTTCAAATATTTTCAAAAGAATGTAACTTAAGGGTCATGGAAATGCATTATGCAGAGGAATATGTAGATGAAAAAGAAAACAATAAATCATCCTATTGACAGTAAGCTATATTAAACTGTTGAAAAGTCTTCTAGAGGAAGTGCAGAAGCCCCATTGCTTAAGGCTTTTAAAATTAGACTGAATAAAACAGTAGAAAACTGTAGCATAGGATATAATCTTGCAATGCTAGTAGGATAACCTAATTGATCTCTTCTAGCTATAATTTTTACATTTCAAAATCCATGGCTTGGGTGTTTTGCTGCCTCAGCTCACTGTGGGAATACAATGATTGTGGGTTGAAAAAGTGGTCAGCAAGAAAAGAGAAAAAGAGTTAATGAAAGCAGAAAAAAGTGCCTCCCACTAGAGAGGTAACTGGCTGTGCTAACAAATATCTGAGCAAGTCTGATTTCCCATGAGGCCACCTCTGATAGCTAGACCCAGGCAGCCAAACCTGAATAGAAGGCAAGAATAATTAGATTCTGATGAGTGAAAGACTCACAGGAGGACCAACTTTTCAGAAGGAGTTAATGAAAGGAGAAGAAAATACCTAAAATTTCCAAAATATTTAAAAGGGAATTTTACTATGGAATAGTCTTTTAAGTAGTTAGATCTTCCTTACTAACCTACGGATATATATTCATATAAGGAAAGGGAGAGAAAGTCAGAGAAAATGCCTTGCACCTTCACAAAATTGATCACAGCTGAGGAGTGTTAATATGTGTGCATTTCCAGTACAGTAAGATTCAGGATGACCCATAGCTATTATTCAAAGTCAGTATCAGACCATTTAATTTTCTGCTTCAGTTCCTTTCCTGTTCCTTTCTCCATCCTGAGTGTTATAGTCATTCACCATCTTCTCTTGTGCTATTCTTCCTTCTCATTTGCTTGTGTTCTCAATAGTGCTTTGGGAGACTAAAGTCCCCCAGAGTAGTATCCATCTTCTTGAACTAATCTGAACTTGGAGCAATTGCTAATAGCTCAATAAGCGTTTTATGACCTATCTCCATGAACAAAACTTGCACCACTGATGTCAATGTATTCACTGCTCAAAATCACTGAACACTGAACAGGATTAATATTTGTTCTGCTAGTGTGGTGTCTCTTTGTTTTAGGACTCAGTCATCAAATGAACCTTTAGAGAAACAGCCAGCACCCATTTCAGGAGAGGAAAAATATCAAGTCATTATTAAGTTATCTTCCAGAGACTCTATTTGTGCTGGAAAGATGCTCATCCACTAAAATGAAATGGTTCACTTATTTAGGAACACATATTCTCAGTCCATGTAGTTTCGTTCTCTACTTCTTCGTATCACCAAGACTTTCTTTAACAATTACAAGAGTTGTATTTTATTCATAGATACCCTGCAAGCTACCCTCTCTCATATTTTCGTTCCTGAACGGGAGTTTGTCTCCATGCTCTGCCTGTGCATCCACATGTATGAGTGCCATACTGATCAGTATTATGCCAGTAACACACTACTATACTGTTGTACACATTACTGTTACTGCCAGTACCAACAACTACTCCAATTGTGAACTGGAACTTGCAAATTGAAATTGGTAATTGAAATGACGAACAATCCCTCCATTGTTGTAGGCAGGCTGTTTTTTTCCTCCAAGAAGCACAGCTCATGGATTTAAACAGTAATTCAGAATTTTATTGGGTTTTTTTAAAGATAAAACTGCTGCTGCAATATGAGGAAGAGATTCTGAATGAAAATGTTGCCTTCATCAACTGAATATCCTTTAGTTTATCAAGCAAAAGTTAATTGTTCATATTCTTAGCACTATACTACATGAGTTCAGTACCTGGATGATTGACAAATTAGTTGCATGCATGGTAGTTGCAGTAAAACATTTACAGTTCTGGAAAATAAGTCTCCACACAAATATTTAATGTGGCACTTCTGTTTGTTGGTGATAGAATATTGCTCATATAATGGAAATTAAGTGTTGCAATGTATCAGCATGGCGACTCCAAACATTAAAACAAACTGTATTTATTGCAAGTTCACAGAACCAGGGTTGAATAAGCTTTTGTGGCATTTGAATCACACTTATTTTATAACCTCCTGAACCACTGACCATAGTCCTGTCTGCTCATGCTATTCTCTTCTTTCACAGTATCCATAGGCAGAGGTATTGCCTACTTTTCAATCCCAGAGAATCCAGTCTCTTGACAGATGAGCTAACTACCAGCTCTTAATCTTATATTCCCACCGCAAAGGATACTTAAATCAACTAGTACTTCCCATTATTCCCTGAAAACTGAATTGATCAGGTACCTTGTGTTTCTGTGGGTTGGTTCTGAAATCATGATTTGATGCAGATTTCCAGTTCTTGTTGTAACTCATACATTAGGTCAATCCTTGCACTGATCAGTCCATGAATAAAATGGGTTGCTTTGTTGTCTGTTTCTTTATTTTGAAGTTGAATCCTGTGCAAAAGGTTCTGTGCTGTACAGAATCCAGCAACAGGGCTTAAAAATTTGATTTAACTTGCATGTTATTTTATTTACAGACAAATACTGAGGTAACAAAATATCAGGCATCATTCACACCTTAAGGATAAAATATTGTTTATAACCTTATATAATCTCATACTAAAAGCCATATAATTTATGATGCGTTTATAATGCTGCAAAGGCCATATTTGTTCTTCATACGTCATAATTCTCATTTATTGACTCCCTGGGCTGTGAAGGGATTTATTTTGTCATCTCAAGTGTATTTTCTCAGAAAGAATGAACAGTTCAGGCCACTAGATTTACCATTTACATCTGTCCTGTGTGGAGCTGCTACATAAACTGTAATATCACATTAGTATCAATAGGATACTACAATAGGCTGCTGTTTCTATATGGCAAAAGTGACACCAGTGTCTTTTACTGTATCTTTAACTTAGAAACATAAAACTGGAGGCAGATCTTGGAGTGGCCAGGCCTAGACCAACAGAAACAGAGAAATGAAGCACAGGAAATCTTCATTTGGAAATATTATTTGAGCTCTTTTTCCTGGTAGTGCAGAACAGTTCAAAAGAACATATTTTACCCATATCATTTTCATATGGTTCGATGTTCGTGGCTTCCGATTGGGATTTAAGAATTTTCTCCTACAAGATTGTTACATTCATATCAAATACCAAATTTTAATGGAATAGTGCTATTTCAAAGCTCTTAACCATGAATAAAAATGGGACTTGGGAAATATCCTTGAGCAGAATTAGTTCTTTCTTTGTACCAGTGCCTGAAGCAGGACATACATAAAGCTTGAAATCAGAGAACTGTTTAAAATGTTTCTGATCATGATAATTTTTTTTGCATATAATTTCTATTATAACAGGAAAGATTCATGCTATCATGATGTGGGTATCTAAAATTTAAGGATTGAATTCAGTTGCTAAAGGATGGACAACTAAATGTCCTAGAATATCATGTCTGATCTCCAGTTGTGCATGTTTCATGTACCCTAGGACATTTCAGGTGTCACTAGTTACATATCTTTAGGTAGCTGAACGCTAACTCCAAGTCTGAAGCCTAAGAAAGTTCTCTAGTTTCCCTCTGTTATCAGTGATGAAAGAGAAAAGTGTCCAAAGAGTTATTTATTCCACTGATCTTTAAAATCTATAATATTCACTGTCCTCTGGAGATACTTATCTATTCATGTATCAGACCTAGTTTAAACAACAAACTAGATTAGATGCCAAACAAAAGGCAGCTGGGGAGACTGAGACACCTGGTACTCATTTCTGCATGACTATACACTGGAGAGAAAGATGCAGAAATCATCTTTACCCGCTAAAAGGATCCTTTGCAGTTGTGTTGCATTCACAACTGTATAGAGGAGACTGCCAGAGTAAGACTGTACTTTTCCAAAGAGGAGTCCTCCCAAACCACATAAGAATTATTTTAACGTATAGCTTTATGTTCCCTCTTCCTCACGGACACAGATGAATAAGGGTGATCTTTAAAATGGAATTACGTATTTTCTCTCAGAAAGCTCTTCAAAATCAAAGGCCATTTTTTTTCTCTCTGGCTTAGGTATTTCCTAAACAACTGTTTACGCCATGAGGATGTCACTTTGAAATCTTGCCAAAATAAGGGCTGTAGCTTCTTATAAAGCTTAGCCATATGCAGTTTCTTTCAATGAGTTTCATAATTCAGTGGCCTTTATCTCAAAAAGCTGCAATGTCAAAACCAGGCAATATTAAATGTGAAAGATTTGGATATTTGAATATTTGGTCCCCATTTATAAGAGGCGACTGGAAAGAAGGCACAAATCAAATAGCAGCAAATTTCACTCTTGACATGTCTGCAGAGTGCTACCTGACAAGACCCGAGCACTGAGACTACTGGAATTTTCACTTTGATGATACATAAAATGTTCTAGTTTTGCCTCTACAAGGCAACTGGGAGAAGAGTTTACAGGTGCTGACAAGCTTATAAATGTATAAGGTATTAGAAATATCACAATTAATTCAATAAATGTTTTTTATGAAGTGCTTTCTGAAACAACTGCTAAATTAAATGGGCCCCAGAAGTGTAGCAGAGTTAGCAATGTTATTTATAACAGAAAGGAGGAATGAAAATCTTGTAGTAGTTTACAGATGTTTTTATTTAATATCTCTAATCCAAAAGATCTGACAAGATGAGGCCACCCCAGTGTTCTTCGATGGCAAAGCCCCTAGGGCTCCTACACTTCGCCACAAGTAGGAAATCCTTATTAATCCCTTTAGTATTTGTTGTAATGACATTAATCGTGATGAACTCCTCCAGTATTAATTCGGATGTCATATATAATTCCAGAAGAATCCCACTGAAATTTGAACAGACCAAACCTCATCTAATTGGAGTAGGAACCATAAAATAACTCAGTGTTTCAATTTTACTGAAAAAAACTAATCACAGCTCCTTTTTACAGTCTAGCCAAGTTAAATGAATCTGTTAGCCCTTGGAATAGCATTGATTATATTCAGTTTATTTGTAGAAGTCACATTTATGTGGGCCATATTTTGCCATGCAATTCAGCATCTGTTAATGGATTTAAAGAAATAAAGTGTCTGAGCAGTTAATCACTGACTTGAACTTGTTATTTTATATACCAGACTTTATGTCATTATGCGTTATGTTTACTGCATGTGTAATATGTCTAATGCATTCTCGAAAACAATTCCACAAAGCCTGTTTACGCTGCTGCATCTCTGCATAGAGGGAATTTGGGAATTCATCTATGGTTTTGAGGAGAACTCTGCAGAACCTTAGTTCTGCATCTCCATCTTCTGTTGTACCTTTTTTTTTGTAAAACATGTTAAAGAAACCTTTCCATACATTTGTTATACACAAACATTACACACCTTTAGTGTACTCACAGCAGAAAGTTCAAAAGTTCGATACAGATACTTTAAATTAGATGAACAAAACCCTAGTAAAATATAGTAGGGAGTAATCAAGCTACACATGGTCCCACCAGAGCACAACCTATTAGTAAGAGGTTCAGTCTATACTCTACTTGGTTAGCATTTGAACTATCAATATCTAGAGGTGAGAGAAATAGGTTATTCATCCCTTTGTTTCTGTTCAGTAAAGACCTGACAGCTGTGTCGAGGAAAGAATACCACGGCAGCCAACCAACAGTAATGAGTCTTGTTCTGGAGAACAGCATTTCTTCAGTGAGGAAGAAAGAAGGGAAGATTTGTTCTTCCTCAACTTACCACGCAGCGTAGAATATAGCATTTATGGAATGGTCTTGAACCACTGGCCTCAAATCAGGGCATTGTTATTTGTTTCAGTAGATGAAGAGCCGATCACTAATTGGGTATAGAGACTGGAGTAGACCAGAACTCTTTCTTACAAGACACCATCGCTAAAATGTATTTGTTTTCTATAACATAAAAATATGTATTTTCCTATTGGAAAATAACGTTTAATGAGTCCTGAATGTTTTAGCCGGACATTTAACTTGATAAAATTACTTTTTGTTGACATAACAAGAAAAGAATGTTAAGATAATGATTAGGCTCAATGGGTTTTCCACTCTACTGTAAACTTTACTTGTAATCTTGGGCAAACCATTTATGACTATGTGCTTTGAGATATTTCATGCATTGGAGTGCAGAGCGTAAGGGTTTATCACTTAAGGATGTGACTGTTGTAGACAAGAGAGTCCCCAAACATAACCCTGGTGGAATGGCTCTTTGGAAACTAACTAAATGATGTTGTAAAGAAAGCCAGGAATGAAATGCATTAAAAAGAAGTGAGAATTCTGTGTATAAGTAGTGACCTGATCACACTCGGGTCCTCTGGCAAGAAAGTTGTCTCTATACTTCGGTACCTTCTGATATGATCCTAATCCTGACATTAGATGAATAAGTCTTCTCCTCATTTCTCAAAAAAAGAAGACAGACAGACATAATACTCAGGGAAGCATTCTCACTTGAAAGAGAAGAATTAGAGCATTGATCTCGTGCATAGAGACCTCAGATTTATATCCCTACTCTGCTTTCTTCAGCACAAGAAAGGGCTGCTCTTCCTTGGACAAAGAAAGTGGACCACATGCCCATGTAGTGCACCATCTTCTGTCAATTATTGCCAGGCTCCCCAGCAAGAACTGTCCTATTTTGCATTCAAAATTAAGTATTCACTAGGTCAGTGAAAAAATTTGATTATATATGCCTCTGTTTAACATACCACATAGGATGAGGGAAAATGAGGTCCATGTCTTTGCTGCTTGGTTATTTATGCAAAATGTACAGCCTTCTATAGAAGAAGATAGACAGAAATACACACATGCACATTCTATAATTATTGGACAGGCCCAAAGCTTGTGCTCTGAGATATTCACTTTCTTCCTTTAAACCTGTGCTGAGTTTGGCTGGGATAGAGTTAATTTTCTTCATAGTAGCTGGTACGGAGCTATATTTTGGATTTGTGATGAAAACAGTGTTGATAACACAGGGATGTTTTCATTATTGCTGAGCAGTGCTCACACAGAGTCAAGACCTTTTCTGCTTCTCACCCCACCCCACCAGCAAGTAGACTGGGGATGCACAAGAAGTTGGGAGGGGACACAGCTGGGACAGCTGACCCCAACTGACCAAAGGGGTATTCCATACCATATGATGTCACGCTTAACATATAAAGCTGGGGGAAGAAGGAAGGAGGGAGACATTCGGAGTGATGGTGTTTGTCTTCCCAAGTAACTGTTATGTTTGATGGAGCCCTGCTTTCCTGGAGATGGCTGAACACCTGTCTGCCGATAAGAAGCAGTGAATGAATTCCTTATTTTTCTTTGCTTGCACACTCAGCTTTTGCTTTACCTATTAACTGTCTTTATCTCAAGCCATGAGTTTTCTCACTTTTACTCTCCTGATTCTCTCCCCCATCCCACTGCGGGAGAGTGAGCGAGTGGCTGTGCGGTGCTTTTTTGGTTGTTGAAGTTAAACCAAGACAAAACCAAGCCTATAAAATCAGCCCAACTCCTGAATTTCAGGCAATCAGTTACCTCCTGTTTGGATAAGGTGTGCAGGTATACATTTAATTTCATATGTTTCAAGGTTTCAGATTTGCTAAATTTGCTAATCTGGAAGTCCAGAAAGTTCCATCTTTGAGATATCTTAGACTACTCTTACCTTTGCATTATCAGAGGTATGTGATCATCAAATTTCCTTGGTTTGCTTTATTTTTAACATATTAAAGTATTACTGTGTCTGACTTCCAAGAACTCCATCTCTTTCCTAAACACTTTGGTGGAGGTAGAGTTCTGTTTTCGAATTCATGAAATGTACAACTTCTAGAAAGCCTGGAGAGAAAATTAAACAGCCTAAGTCCCCCGATCATGACAATTTAACTGCAAGATGGTTACTGGAACTTTAACCATGAGAGAAAACTGATTGAACCTTTCTTACTCTATCGTCCATCCCCTGTAACATATAACTTCTCTCACTGTCATTTGTGACTCACTTTACTATTACTTTTAAGCCAAATAAAATTATTTTTAAAGATTTTTATATATGAAAACTGCCTCTTATTGCCTGGCACCCTCTACTGCTTACCAGAAGCTCACACCACGAATATCCAAAGAGATTCCTTGATCACACAAATTTTTCACCTCTTCCTTCCCTCTTGTCAGCCACGCAGCCCACTTCATCAACTTCTCCCATAGTATTCAGAGAATGCATGTACCGTAAAGTTTGTTTGCTTTTTATTTTCTGTTTCGCAGAGCCCTTTAATCTTCTCAGAAAAAAAAAAAAAACACAAACCAAACTAAACCAAAAAACAACCCCCACCTCAAATATAGGGAAAAAAGCTTTCAATAAAGTAGCCTGCCCTCCTTCATGTCAGAGGAAAACAATCAATTCGTGTAATAAATAATGACAGAATCTTCCAGTCACCTGTTTCTATAGGACCAACAATGAAAGCATTGCTGAAAGAATCTTAAATTTGAATCACCAATCCTGCTTTGCACTCATACATCTAACACTATGGTTTCTCAAGTAAACTAGTGGATTTTAGAGCATTAGGAATAAACTAAATGTATAAACCCTAAAACATTGGGTTTAGGATGGATACAAGCTGACTTTCCAGCTCCATCTATACAGATCCTCACACAGATCTGAATCAGGCACCTAATGATAGAGGAGTGAAAAGGTTGCTGCAGGTGACTTACTTAGTATCACCCAAAAAGTACATTGGCACAGACCTCCCAGGCTCTGGGCACCCTGTTGAAATCTCTTCTGTCCTCCACAAAAGCTTCTTGCTCAGGCTTTGTTTCATGCCTTTGCCTCTATCCCATCCTCTTCTCTTATGTAGCCTTCACATTTTACCTTTCTTTGCTCATTTTGTCTATCAAACTCCAAGCTTCCTGGTATGGAAAGCTCCAGATCAAACACCCAATGTAACACAACCTCTAGGAACTTAACATGTAAGGAAATATGGGATGATTGTGCTTCAAATTTCATGTGTAAAATATAAACTTTCGAGGATTTGGATGTTTTAAGAAAAATTGCAGAGAGGCAACTATGCTTTCAGTCTGTTTCTGATTTATTAGGAAAGATTTTTCCAATGTCTTTTTTCAATAGCTGGGCAGCCTGGTGCAGAGGTGCTCAGGCATGCTGGTAGGTTGAAATTAGGGCTGCTAATGCCAGATCATCACTGATATCCTGTGCTACTTGGGGATATCATCCAAGCACTTGTCTCAGCTTTCAGGTGCCCACTGCTCACTACTTATCATCTGATTTACAAAACTGTTGAGCTCCGCAGTTCCTTCTGACTTCTCATTGTTAATGGCACCAGTAACAATGCAGTATGAATCACTTCACATCATTACATTAAAAGCTCTTTGGAGTCTACTTCTCATTTGCACTAAGAGCCTTTACATTGCTGTGGAACTGTGAGGGAGATTTAATGTGGGTTTTTACTTACTTGCAAATCTCTTTTTCATTATCAGTGTTTTGGAAAAATGAAAAATATTTGTACATGTAGAATAACACCTCTTTTTATTAGTACACAGTGTCCTTTGTATAATTACATTATTCCCATTGTATAACCTTTGTCAGTTCGTTGCTTGCTCATGGAAAAAGTCTGTGATAATCATGGATCGTAGGCACAGTGACATCTTCAACAGAATTATAAAAGAGACCAAATTCCTCAGGATGATTCTTTCTTCTTCCCTCTTTCACCATGAAACATATTAAGTAGGAGTCATTTCCACGTAGTTTATACAACTGAAAAGAGAGGTGAAGGGATTAGCCTTTCTTCCTCACCAGTCCACAGAAAGGATAGGGGTAATTCCAGGATGAGATTCAGCTGACTGTGTTAAGATAGTTGGGATAAATTGCTTCCTAGAAATTTCGAGGCAAGACAACTAGATAAAACTGCTGTTTACAATTAACAGTAAAGGTTATTGATCTGCAACACATATAATAGGGACAAAAAGGTATTTTTGGAGGGAAACAGTGACAAAGTTCTTTTCTATATGTGTACAGATTTAATGAACTAGCTTCAGAAAAGTTTAGAATTTTTTTCTTATAAACTTTGAGAAATACTCTGCTTCACTTTATAAGCAAACTTAGCCACTTTGCTATCCAGCCGAGATGTCAAAGTTATTGACAGCAAAGATAGGCGTCTGTGAATGAAATTAGTTGTAACCTTTACCAAGAAAAGCTTCAGTTGAGCACTGTGAGACTGCAAGTTTACAAATCCTTTGATTAGAGTGAAAGAAATGAGAATAAAAAAATTACCTGCTTCCTCATTCCATGAAATAGAAGAGAAGGAAAAGATTAAAACTGACAAGTATGAAATCTTTAAATACCACAAAGAATTCTGCTAGAGAATTTTCTTACATAGATTATAGAATGACAGATATAAATGGAAATTGAAGAACAACAGATCAGAACAAACGATTTTTCATGCAGGAAATGTATGAAGGAAGATTGCTGCTGCAAGCATACTGACTTGACTAAAGAAATAGATTCCATTCTAAGTCAGGAACAGTGATATGTTTGTATAATTTTGGTATGCTACATACTCAGAGAACAGGCTGAGCATCTAAATGAAAAAGATGATATTCGCTCAGAAAGTTTAGTATCTGGCAAACAAATCTAGGAGTTTCATCATCTTCCAGAAATCTAGAACATTTTTTAAAAGTAATGCTGTCTGTAAGTTCTTACACTTTTTAGAAGCCTTACAGATTCTTTTTCTGAATCTAAGCTTTCAGAGAGTTATTTTCCACTCTGTTGGTTACAGACAGTTCAATGGGCAAAAATAGAAAAAAAATTATAACTACATCAAAAAGAACTTTTATGAAACTGCAGCAGCTCATGACTACTTGCCAGTGTTATTCATAACAAATATGGCTGCACAATATTTTGTAATTTCATATTTAACAGTTTCACAAAAACAATCCTAGGAACTCAGAAACATAATGCATCAGAGCTGGAAACCCTATGAAGTTGGAATTCCCTGTAATAAGAGTTTATAAGATTCTAATAGGAGTTGAGAAAATCTGCTTCATAATAATTTCTGTCATTTCCTGCCAAGCAAGATCTAAGGACCATGCATTGCATTTCTCACTGAGACAGTGACATTCTCAGTGATACTCTACTGACAGGCAATAGTCTAACTCAAGATAGTTTCAAAGTAGTGGACCATGCCCTACAGATGTCATTTTGCAGTTGTCCTAGGTTACAATGTAAGATGTGCCCAAAAGTATGTATTCTATCACCATCTTCATAAACTGTTTAGACCAGGCGGGGCAATGTTTTCCTTGCCTCCTCCTCCCAGACTGTCTTCTGTTAATGGGCCCATCAATGCCTTGCCGCGCGACTCATGGATCACTCCCTCCAAGAGCTATCGCTGTTTAATGGGCAATCGAGGATCTACCTCCAGACTCCCAGGAACAACACCAGCCCCATGTCAGATGCTCCAGCCGGGAGGGGAGGGGGCGCCTCGCGACTGCGCCCGGGGAAAGCGGCGGCGGCGGCGGCCGGTCGGGCTCGGGCAGTCACCGGGGCCGGCGGGCACTGCGCGCTGCTGGGTGCCTGGTGGGAGCAGAGCAGCCACCCGAGGCCCGCTGGGTGCCTTCCTCTCAGACCCGGGGACGCCTGGGGGCGGTCGGCATGGACACTGCAGAGGAGCAGCTTTTCTTCTCCGCCGGGTTCCCGGAGGAAGGCCGGGCCCCCCCGCGGCACCGCCGGCCCTTCGGAGGCGGCCCGCGCCCCTCTGCGGGATCGCTGCTTCCGCGGAGCCACGTCTGCCGTGCCAGGAGGGCTGCAGCCGCCATTTGATCGGAGCGCTGCCGGCACCCTGACCAGCAGGGTGTCGGGTCCTATTCTGACTCTGTCAGTGGTTTTTTTTTGTGTGCTATTGCATTGTATTTTTTTCCCTTCTCTTTAATCTTCCTAGTAAAGAACTGTTATTCCTACTCCCGTATCTTTGCCTGAGAGCCCCTTAATTTCAAAATTCTAGTAATTCGGAGGAAGGGGGGGTTTACATTTTCCGTTTCAAGGGAGGCTCCTGCCTTCCTTAGCAGACCCCTGTCTTTTCAAACCGAGACAGCAGTCCTGCAGTACCTTAAGCCTGTCACCTTGCAATTTCATTCTTTTAAATAAAGCAATATGAAGGAATAGAATGAGCAATCTAACACTTATGTAATATACAAGATGGATAAAACAGTGTATTGTAAAGTATATGAATTTTCTATTTGCTGCAGTAAATATACACCTTCCTAAAGGGAAAATATTTTTTAAATGCAGTTCTGTACATTCCATCCTGTGCAATGCACACCTAAAACAGAAGTGCTTAATAGCCTATGTTACAATTCACAAAGCAACTAATTTTGCATATGAAATGCCATGTGCAATCATCCAAAGACTGTGCTTCTAATTAATCATTTTTTATCATGATCATAGCAAAATCAGGTGAAGAGTAAAGGAAGGGTAAGAGAATATTCACATTGTCAATTTTAGACAATTAGAAGCACAGGAAATTAAGAACCTGGCATTCCTTAAACAGTCAGTGGGGAGTGATAGGGTGCTTGAAGTTAGGCGATGTTGGACAGTTTGACTACTCGTGCCCTATAGACTCCCAGTGTCCTTTGCAATCTTGTAAGAAGCAGTTGTTCCGAAATCTATGAAATATTAAATGGAAGTGTTTTATACAGCCTTACTTTTGAGTATGCACTTTGGTGAAACATCAAGTCCATGTTTCAACTGTGCAGTGCTTCCACAGACACGGGAAGCAAAAAAGTAAATTAGTAATTTTCTTTAAGAATCTCTAGACCTTGTGATCAAGAGAGGCAGCATAATGGCTGAGCAAGCTTTAATTTGTACTCTCCAAGCACCCCAAGTGCTTGATTCACATTGTCATATAGAATTACTTGGTATTCTGTATGAAACATGACTTCTTGCTTGGTTTTTTTCCACACAACCAGCCACTGGGAATTATTGTCAGAGTCTTAAAATGATTTCTTAATGATTGCTTGTTAGGAAATGAAATTTCTTTCTTGGTCTCTTTCTCCTCTCTCTCTCTTTCAGGGGTGGATGAATCCTCATACTCTTATAACATTGGCTGTGCATACCATAATGTGGTGAGCATATATTGTATAGATGATTTCCTCCTTCTGAGGACCAGTAGCAACATCATCTAGTAGAGAATGACTGAGTTTATTTGAGGAATGGCGTGGCGAAGAATAACACCTTTGAAAGCACAATAAACGCTTGAGGAAACAAGAGTATATGGAAGAAAGATCTGGCTGCATGCATGAACAGTGGAGAAGAGACTTAAAGAAAATGAAAGTAGGAGAAAGATAAAAGAGAATGGAAATTAAGAATCAGGCCAGAAAATGAAGACCACAAATACTGTCAAAGAAATGAACTTTGGGAAATAATTCTAAGAAGATTCTGAGGTTTATTTGTTTCCCTTCCATATTACTTGGATTTTTTTCAGTTTCAAGAGCCATAGAATATTCTGTTTAGCAATAATTTCTAAAGTTCCCCCTTCTTTGGGGATGAGCTAGAGTCAAGATATACATTCAAAGCCCAGATTGCAAAAATACTCAGTGTAATTCATCTGACCTACCTGAACAGATCAGTATATGGAATACTGTAATTTCATAACACAGTGGAATTTTCAAATTTGCTTAGGCTTTGGAAATGTCATCAAGCTTTCATTATTTCTTAAGCATTTAAGTATTACAGAAATAACAAACACTACTTTTCCCTTTGCTGACTATATGCTACCAAATTTCTTCTTCTTTTGTTGTAACTGTTGCTCAGTCAATTCTCCTTTTCAAACTAAATTGAGACCACCTATTCTGTTTACCAGTGATTGACATGATGGCTTTAACAAATAAGACACTCCAGTTCCATCATGGTATTCCATTTTTCAAGGGACAGAGAATTGTCTTAATTTTAAATTCCCTCCAAACAGAACTTCAGCTGACAGAATCTGGATGGGGATTCCAGTGAAGAGATGCTGATTTTTGCTACCTCAGGACCACCAGTAGATGACTTTAGGTATTAAATCCACACAATGACATTACTATAACAAAGTCTAGCTTCGACTTGTGTGTAAAGTTCAGTGAATTGCAAAAAAAAATAATTTTCAGAGGTTATTAAAACATATCTGTAAATTTATATTAAACTAAATAATATAAACATATTATAATAATGTAAAACATAATATATAAAATATATCTATATTTGAATATAAAAGCATGCTAGAGAAACATACAGACACATGCAAACACGCACATATCTCCTCTGAAAATAATAGTATGTTATATACACACATATACTATTTATCTTTGTTTGGAGCAATTATTATTTATACAACTGATCTATTCCATAAAATTGCTCTTATTCCTGATGACATGGCCTGTTAAATGGCTTCTAGATGAGTGAGAGCGAGATATATGTCAAAAAGAAAAGCTTGTGATTCATTTTTCTTACTCGTATGTTGTTGCCAGATTCACACTAGGTGAAGTGTGTTTTAAATAGTTTGCCTTAAGCACTGGCATATGAGCTAGCATGAAAGATTACCGTCCGAAAGGCATATTCATTATTACTAGCCCTGGTAGTATTTGTCACTTTATTCGCTTGGGTAGCAAATATGTCACCCAGACTTTCATGGGGAATTAAACCATTGTGCAACCTGACAATAACAAGAATATTTTTAGCAACTCTGACAGGTATCAGGTATTTCTATGTCTACACATCCTTAGCGATAATTCCCTTAAACAGGTATTTCGGAAATAATCTCATGGTAACACCTCTATCGGACCTTCCTGCTGCTTGATGGACAAACAGTTCTATCCAGTGAAAGTTACACACCTCTCTACTGTCCCTATTACGCTATAATAGTGTTATAGCAAATTGCTGCAAATTGTTATAATAACTTGCCATAAAGAAGAGCACTTCCACGGTAATCTGCTCGTACAGTGACAAAGTCATGTGTGGTTCATTCCATATCTGAAAGAAAACCTTGCAGCCCCTTGGTCAAATCAAAGTGATGGAAAAGGATTTTCTCGGGGTTAGCAGCGCAAATAAGGAACCTTCAGTTTTTCTGATTTAAAAAAAGAAACAAACCTCTTTTAGTATTTTAAAAACTGGACCAAGTAAAGCCAGAAACATTATTTAAGTTGAAATCGAAAACATTTTTTTTCTTAACATGGAAAAAATATTTTAATATTAATTTACATTTAAACATTTTTACAGATGCAACTTGCATTAAGGCAATTTCTCATCAATTTTTTTTAAATATCTGATGAGATTTCTGTAATTCATCCCTTCCTATAAGCACTGATTGTACTGGCTGATGTATAGGTCATTACCTTCAGGTAACATGAGGTGAAATTTATCATTTCTTTCTCCTGTCTACCTGCTGGAGCATCCTCAAGTTTTGTCTAGGACTCTAAGGAGGGATATTCCTAGTTCACCTCGTGATTTGGGACACACATACATGCCACAGAGATGCATGCACAGCAGCTTCCACCTATTCCTATAGCAGCGTCACCTGACAAGTGGTGAGCAGTCAGGACAGCCCCAAATACTTTTAAGAATAGCTTCTGTATGTCCTGAATTAAGGGTAAAAAGACTGGAGTTTAAGGTGCCTACAAAGCAAACGTGTGGTTCTAGGACTTTAGAGAGCTGAGGGTTTCAGGGCACTCTTGGGATCCAAGAATCCCAATAAGCGATTCATTGGATAGCGAAGAAGCTTGAACAGTCCTAAGTAAATGTGTAAGTGTCAATGAAGACCCAGAATAAGAGAGGTAGAAAAGCATAGGCCAACCATAGACGGCAGACAGAGCTTCCATTGGAGACAGGAAGAGGGTAAAGATCACAGAATCCTCCCAGCAGAGACTTATTCAGTAATATCCCAGTGTCCTCAAGAGAAAAAAAGAACTGAGCTAATGTCAAAGGTCTCTAATCTTAGTAATATCCTAAGGCTAGAAGTGTCAATGTCAGCTAATGATCCAGAAACATTGACATGGATACGTGAGTGTTACCTTTCACAGAGGATCAGAGAAATTAGTGCAGTGCCTAGATCAAATTCAGATCGGTGGAAAATCAAAGAAGTCTCTGGACTTCAGGCAATTTTAAACTGCATTAAAGATCTCTTCTCTGTGACCTTGTATCAGAAGGGATGCTACAGCCTTTGAGGTCTTTCAGACCATGGTGTCAATTGATGCACATAGATTTGCATCTCCTGCAAAGCTAACCCTTAAAAAAACCCAACAGTGCTCCACTTCCCATGTATCTACATGTTCTGTAGCACTTTGCTTAAACTGATAAATTAAATACCACAAAACTTATACAAAATAGGGACACATTATCTCTTGTCTGTTTTCCCAGGATTGGAAAGTTTGTTGCTCTTAGAAGTGTGTGGGAAGGGCAGTCTGTAAGGAGATTACTGTCTATTTATTTCCTTGAGTTATCCGGCCTTACTAAAGCAGTAGAGTTCATCTGATGTTTACCTCAGCTTAGTGGGAGGATTTTGCAGTCCACAGTAAGCTCCAGACTGCTGCCAACACAGTGCTGTTGGTAAAATGAGAAAGCTATGCCGACATGATCTGTAGCTGCACCTTTGTCTGTGCTGCAGGCATATCACTGGGCTCTTAAACTCAAAACCCGCCCTCAGTAATGTCAATAGGCTTTTTTCCTTCAGACCTCAATTTTGACGTGGATTGAGATTTCACCATCAGAATCCAAATCCCACTGAATTCAAGGAACCTTAACTTCCTACGAGTGGTTCTTAGCTTTTGATATTTGTAAGTTCATCTTCAGAACGTCAGCCAGTCACTTCAGTCACTAAGGCATCTCCAGAGAGCAGCTTGTCCTAGCTGTCTCCTAGAGTGAGAATATTGCTCTCTACATAGGCCTGTTTATTGGCAAAAAAAAAAAAAAAAAAGGGATCCTAGCATTATCAGGTAATGTTACCCACAATAAAGGGGTTAAAGTTTTTGTGTAAGAGTTTCATAAAGGGTTTAGTAGGCAGTAGGTGATGTACACATACCTAAAGAAGCTAACAAAATGACCATCCTTGAAGCTGTCAAGAGTGATTAAAAAGGAGACTCTTTATCAAGAACTGTCTGCCCTTGGAGGGAACATCCCAGAAACTGCATAACTTTGTTATCATGTTTTTCTGAACTGTGACATGCAGTGACTTGGGGGAAAAGGTAATTCCAGCAGGGGGAGATGGCGACCACCGACTCACGGACCACCTACCCTAAATACACCCCACAAGACGAGGACGAGAACTGAGCATGCGAAGTAATTTACATGTAAAGCGAGAGAAAATTAACCAATTGTTTAAGAATATGTAAATATGTTATGAATTATGCATGATTGTAGTGTATATCTCATTTTCTGTCCAGAAGCTGTGTGTGCACACTAGGAGGAGATATCCCTCGTGCACCCAGCGCTGCAATAAAGAATACCTGCTTTCTAAAACTCCAGAACGAGTCTTGGAAAGTTCAATTTCCTTTTCAGGTATCAGTAAGGCTTACACAATTAACTATTTAAATAGTCAAGTTGGGTGAAATTAATTCCGACCTGCAGGTATAGGTGCCTAAGAAGGATTTAAGACACATATGTCTGCCATGTAGGCACCAGTAGATTGCTCAGAACCACTGCCTTAACTGAGCAGTACCAAGCGTACCAAAGGACTTGCATGTCCACGAGTTTGTTTATGCCCACAGCAGGTTTCTGTTACTAGAATGACCATAGCTCTACACAGCTCACGCATGAGCATTTTCAGAAAAAGAATTAGAGGGCACCCGAAGAGAAAACAACATCTGAGGGAAGTCAAGCTATTCAGCCTGCACTGATGAGAAGAGGCGAAGGGCTGATAGTCTAATTTTATCTAGAAGCTCCTCCTTAACCTCAGCAGGTTTCACAAACTGGGCTGGCCAAAGCAATTTTCTCCAGAAGCTGCTTTTTCATTGCACAGAAAGTTAGGAAAACCAGCTTAGGCAGTTATCTCTTCCGGCGCCTTACAGAGCGTGATGTTTTGAATGAGAACCTACACATCAGCAAATGAAGCTTTTCAATTCATAAAGTTTCTGTTGCATATTTAGCTTTTGGCACCGGATTCACTTTTGTATATGGATATTAATTCATGAGTAACATTGATCCTTTAGAAATCCAGATGTTTTTTAAGGACTGTACTTAGAATGAGAAGGAAGTACAAATACTGTAGACTAGATACTGTGAGGCATTCAACATCTCTGTACTCATGAGTATTATAAACTGTATTGTATATAGTAAGATCTGATGAAGCATACATGTGAGGAATACTCATGCTTGCAAGATGAAGATGACTGCTAAAGAGCTTCCAGATTTCTGGTATTTTCTAAACTAATCTATTGAAATAAACTAATGTTTCCAGAATTTATAAAATTACTCCAAAATGGAGAAAATGGGCATCTCTTCTCAAGATACTGGCCTTATTTAAAGAAGCAGTAGGTTTATGCACTGTGCTTGTGACCAAACTGTGATAAGCAGATGTAATGCAATCAGAAAATTAGATTTGACTTTCCCCTTCAAAATCAACGTGATTGTTGATGGTTGTTTTCTCTGATGGATTTGTAGCTAAGTGTTCAGTACATTGCAGAATCATGCGCAGCTGGGCTTTCACTTTGAGTGAAAGTATAAATAATTGTTATTAATTCTTTCCTGCTCCATATAATATCTCACTGAGGTTTTTTGGACACAGGATTTTTTCTGGTATACTGACAAAGTCTGCCCAGCAATCAAGCCATTTTTTAGTGTACGCCACTGTTTCTGCATTTTGTCTCACTCCATTTAGCAGAGGTCAGAGGTGCCAATGTTAAAATGCTTTTCTGTCTACAACTGCTCTTAAACTATAGGCACAGACTTGATTTAATTTGCTGCTACGGCTGTTGTGTAGCTCCATAAATGTTAAAATCTGATCATATTTTCCTTTGTAAACACAGGCAGTATATTGACACATGAACACACAGCTTTGAATGAACTTTTCACAATGTTTAGTTGCCTTTTAAAACTCCAAAGATATATTAATCTGTTGGAAAATATTAGAAGACTAACAGTACTGGACATAGCATAGGGCCTTTAGAAAGGAAACCAAGCAAGCAACAAACACAAAATCGAATCAACAAGCAAATAATTCCTGATGAATTTTAACTGTTTAAGAGTACCTGGAATATTTATTTAAAAAAAAAAAAAAGCCAATTACAGAGCAACATATATACAAAGCAACTACGCCTTTGGGCAATAAAGGTCAGGATATCATTATCTGAGGGTGTTCTGCTAAAGTATTAAATAGCATATGGATTTTCTGAAATTTGGATCCTGTTACTGTGTGGTGGTATTTACTCATTCTTAAAGTATCCATGCACATACCCACTGCATCTCTGAATATCAAAATGCATGCATGGGTGTGGCTACTCTGAGAATCATGAACACAAGCAATATGCATATTCATGTTCAGATATACCTGGTTTACTTTAGTAATACCAGTTCTTTTTATAATGGACCAGGATTTTATTTCCACAAATTACACTCCAATGTATGACTTAATAAAAGCCTGCTTTTTAAAAAGTGTTTAATGTGATAGTTGGAAAGTACAGGAGCTATGTTAAAGTGATATGCCCTGTAAAGAAAAATACGAATCTGACTAATAAAATTTTGTATGTCTTTTTTCAACATCTATGTACTGAAAAATCAGTTATTTCCTTTCTCTGGTGAGAAAACAGATGAATTAATGTTTTCAGACACGACCTGATATATTTACCTTAAAATTTGGTTCTGCTTTCATGCTTTTGAATGCCATGCCTATGTATCAAACAAGTCTTTCTGGAATTGCTAAAAAATATTCCTCATTCTCATCTTTTATGAGGACCACTTTCTTACTTTGTGATTTAACAGAGAACACAAATGTGGCATAATGAGAAAACAACAGAATGAAAAACACCACCAACACAAACCTCTAGCAACAAAATTCAGAGTGGTTTATTGTGAAAGCGTTGCCAAAAGGTTATGGTACTCCTTTCCATTATTTCTCAGTACGTAATCACATGGCACACATTGAAAATTACGTCTCTAAATGAAAGATTCTCTCACAGGTGAGCAAAGATAGAGCCATAATAAAAAATATAAGAACACAATATTCACTAACATCATGTGTTCAAGGCCCAAAGTGTTCAAGGCCAGGTTGTATGAGGCTTTGGGCAACCTGGTGTAGTGGAGGGTTTCCCTGCCCATGGCAGGGGGGTTGGAACTAGATGATCTTTAAGGTCCCTTCCAACCCTAACCATTCTATGATTCTACGTAAAGATCAGAAAAAGCAATTGAAGAATAGAACAGTGACACAAGCAGCAGCAGCACCCAAATAAACTACAAATGCCAGCTCTATGAGGTATAGTCAAGTACAATGATTTCACTTTGCAAGTGTTAAAAGACACAGTCTACATTTTTTCCCTAAGTGGTTCAAGAAAAGCAAAATACTTTTTTTTCCTCTCACCCATCATCCCTTGAAATCAGAAAAGCCCTGACCTAAAACATAGAGTAATATGTTTTCAGACCAATTCACCTTTCCAACTAGGCATGTTTCACTATTCCTTAACTCACTAGGACATTTCTGGAGTGACGTGGAAGAACCTTTCATGTATCAATTTCCTTAAAATAGTCCTTAGGGCTTAAAATTGACACCTAGGGCCAGCTACAATGTGTTCAAGAGACTTGCTTAAAAGGAGTTTATTCAGAAAGTAAGAGTAAGTAGCAATTGAACTGAAATGTACTGAGCAGTAGGCAGATTGACAAATGCCAGGATATACTGAGGTCCTCCTCTCCTTCCCAACTAAGGACAGACCATTGTAGTTAGATGGGTCATAGTGAATGGTTGAAAAATACACTAAAAAATATTAGTGTGATATTTTTCCCACTGGCAATACATCTAAAAAATGTCAGTTTTCAAACACATCTTTGGCTGAAAAAACAACATTTGCAAGATTAATATTGTGCTAAATATTACTAAATATTATTACATTTTAAATTATGGGGGCCAACTTAAATGCCTCTATGAAAACGCACATAGCATGGGGAATAAACAAGAGGAGTTAGAGATGTGTGCATAGCTGCAGAGTTATGATCTTATTGGCATCATGGAGACATGGTGAGATGAATCCTATGACTGGAGTGTTAGAATGGAAGGATACAGACTCTTTAGGAGGACAGATAGGAGAGATGAGGAGGAGGTGTTGCCCTCTATGTCAAAGGCCAGCTGGAGTGTGTGGAGCTCGACCTGGGGAAGGATGAGGAGTCAACTGAGAGCTTATGGGTCAGGATTAAAGGGAGGGCAGGAACAGATGATATTATAGTGGGGATTTGCTGCAGGCCACCTGACCACAAAAATCAAGCAGATGACACCCTCAACTGACAGATAGAAGCAGCCTCACGTTCACGAGCCCTGGTCCTCATGGGGGACTTCAACCACCCCGATATCTGTTGGAGGGACAACATAGCAGGGCAGAAGCAATCAAGGAGGTTTCTGGAATACGTTGATGATAACTTCCTTCTCCAAGTGATAGAATGACAAACAAGGAGAGGTGTTATGCTGGACCTTGTTCTCATCAACAAGGAGGGGCTGATGGGGAATGTGGAGCTCAAGGGCAGCCTTGGCTGCAGTGACCATGAAATGGTGGGAGGTAGGCCCATGTGAACTTCATAAAGTTCAACAAGGTGAAGTACAAGGTCCTCCACATGCGTTGGGGCAATCCAAGCACAAGTACAGGCTAGGAGGAGAATGGATTGATAGCAGCATGGAGGAGAAGGACTTAGGGGGTATTGGTTGATGCCGGCATCAGCCAGCAATGTGCACTTGCAGCCCAGAAAGACAATTGTATCCTGGGCTGCATCAAAAGAAGCATGGTCAGCAGGCTGAGGGAGGTGATTCTGCTCTAGTCTCATGAGACCCCATCTAAAGTACTTTGGTAGGCTCTAGGGTCCCCAACACAAGAAAGACATGGAGCTGTTGGAGTGGGTCCAGAGGAGGACCACAAAGATGATGAAGCTGGAGCACCTCTCCTATGAAGACAGGCTGAGAGAGTTGGAGTTGTTCAGCCTGGAGAAGAGAAGGTGCTGGTGAGACCTCATAGTAGCCTTCCAGTACTTAAAAGGGGCCTACAAGAAAGATAGAGACTTTTGACAGGGTGTGTAGTGATAGGACAAGGGGCAATGGTTTTAATATGAAAGAGGGTAGATTTTGATTGAATCTAAGGAAGAAACTCTTCACTCTGAGGGTGGTGAGGCACTGGAACAAGTTGCCCAGAGAAGCTGTGGCTGCCCCATCCCTGGAAGTGTTCAAGGCCAGGTTGGATGAGGCTTTGAGCAATCTGATGTAGTGGAAGGTGTCCCTGCTCATGGTAGCAAGGTTGGAACTAGAAGATCTTTGAGGTCCCTTCCAACCCAAAGCATTCGGTGATTCTATGATTCCATTATAAATGATGTAGCATAGAGTGACTCCAGAAATTAGCTGAAAAATTGCAGGTTTGTGCTACCTAGGGACTACAGGAGATCCTTACCACATCTAGTACTCTAAAACAGCAACTCCCCACTTGAACTCTTCTTTAGTTCAAGAGATTTATTTTTCTTATAATTCAAGTGTCAAAAAGGTGGAATAAATTGAGAAGAAAACACATAGGAGAAATATCTCTGCCTGAAAAAGCTGCCGTATCAGCTTCATGTTATCCTTCATAATGAAAAGAAGAGGGATTTATTAAGAGAAAAAAGAAGTTTGCCCCGAAACCTCTGAACTATTTAGACGATCTAGCTACTGTTGGTTGTATAATGGACCCCCAGCAAGGCTGTTGCAATGGACTTAAAGGAAAGAAATTAATGTTTGGTGGACTAGCCCTTATTAGAGCTGAAAATGTGGAAAGTGGGGAAATAACTTTAAGGGATCCTCATTTTTTTTCCCCTGTAAATATGACCATTTTCTATACCAAGAGAAGGGATGGGAGATGGAAAGTTGCTCTATACTGTAAAAAACAAATTTTAATTTCTTGTACCAAATTTTATCTGCGTATTTCTACTCATTTATTTGAAACTCCACAGTCAAGAGGAAGGTTTCTTTTTCCTGGAGAAAGACACTTTATAAATTAAAGAAAAAGCTAATAAAACTTTCCCCTATTCTTCAACAAAACCAGCTTGCTATAGAAGGGCACATATTCCCCACTGTACACAAGGAAAGATATAGCTGACTTAATCCATTGTGCTCTGTATCTCCTTAGTGCTATTTGTAGAACTATACCCTCATTACACATTGAATTCTTCATTAAATGGAGCCACTACTTTATTATCAATCATATTTAAAAGTGATCTTGGGGTACTATGGCTATGTTTTCCCTGAAGTGTTAGAAACTTTCAGCTTGTGATATTAATCCAATATCTGTTCACTTCACCCAGATCCCCAATCTAATGTTTTGTTCACTAGAAACAAATTGAAGCCTTAGAGATGGGGATACTTCAGCTGAGAAATTGCAGAGCTGTCACCTCAAAAATCTGCAGCTCCAAGGGACAGCCTAGAATCAATGGTAAATCTTATGTCAATAGCTGGGAACTGAAGGTCACCTAAGGACAGAGACAACAAAGTCCTAATAAAAATTGAAACTACTTTAGTACAAGGCACAAAAGGGTTTCAAGATATGAGGGAGTAAGAAAAGAGGTCACAATACAGAAAAAAGCCCACCAGATCGAGATACAATGAAGTAAATAAATGAGAAACTGAATGAGAAGAATAAAACCACAGATGACTGTTAGAAGCCTGCTGATGGCACTCCTGATGCTGTGAGTAGGAGGCAGTGAAGGACAGGATGGTGGGTGATGAAAAATGGGGAGAGAAAAGATCAGAACACAGCAGGGAGGTTTCCTGACCTACAGTTTGAGGAAATTTTTAGAGTTAGAAATGGGATGCTTTGTCAAAAAGCAGGAGCATTGCTCAAAAAGGGTGAGCATGAAATATAAACTTTGTCTAGCATGGGTACTTATAATTAATGAGCTGCTTTTGCTTGTTAACATCATGAAAATGTGCTGAAGGGAAAGTTTTTAACAGGACCTTTTAACATTAAACTTTATCCATACGTCACAGTTATTTTTGCACAGCTTGACAGTTACACTTCTCTTTCTGTCTCCTCTGTGCTGCCTCCCAGCTGCATTTTTTCTCACAAGCATCTCGCAACTCGTTTATGCAATGAGGCTTATGGAGCCTGATATTCACACTAACAAAGTGAAGACATCAGTACTGTCACATACGATGCAGATCAGCAGTTTCCTCAGCTTCTGCCTACTCCTCGGGTCTTTCTTTCTGTTACATCTCTACCACCTGCTGTGTAAGTCATGCAGTCAGTGCTTTAGAACAGGTACTTCACCTACAGAGGTAAAAAGGTGAAAGAATCCTATATGGAAAAGTATTTCAACCCAAGAGCCATTATAGCCAAACAAGTAACTCAATGCAGAACAGGTAACTTAAGAAATGCCTTTGGATCTTCAATTCTTCATGCTGGATACTACCCAATGGAAGTATCGGGCCCCTCACTTTAAGAGAGATATTGAGCTCCTGGAGCGAGTCCAAAGAAGGGCGACTAAACTGGTCAAGGGGCTGGAAATAAAACTTGTGGGGAGGCTGAGGGAGTTGGGGCTGTTTAGCCTGGAGAAGAGGAGGCTGAGGGGAGACCTGATTACAGCCTACAAATACTTGAGAAAAGATGGTGGGGAGGTAGGGGAAGGGCTCTTTACATTAGTGTTGGGTGATAGAACAAGAGGAAATGGGTATAAGCTTAGTCAGGGAGATTCAGGTTGGATGTTAGAAAGAATTTCTTCTCTGAAAGGGTTGTCAGCCACTGGAATAGGCTGCCCAGGAGGTGGTTGAGTCCCCATCCCTGGATGTGTTTAAGAATAGGGTGAATGATCTACTTAGCAATATGGTTTAATGGGGATTAGGGACGGTTGGACTCGATGATCTCTAAGGTCTTTTCCAACCTAGAAATCTATGAATCTATAAAGGCAAACATTGCTATGGAGGAAAGTAGACAGGTATAGCTGCACTCCATGGACAAAGAGGTACATAGTCAACAGAGAGGTTAAGGAAACCTGAGATGTCATCTATTTACTGAATCTGCCAGCTGAAGTGAAGGTGCCTAAGGAAGAGCCTCACTCTTGCTGATTTAAGTTTTCAGATTTGTTCTAATTTAGTGGTAATCTAGAGCACTAGTAGTGCATGGTGTATCTCTGTTAAGAAGGTGTTCTCTGTGAGTCTGTGGCAGTTGCTGTTTCCTTTTATTTCTCTATCAAGTTATAGTTTCCATTTCTTCAAGCTCACCTAAACCTACAATTAAGCCAGCACATATAATTTTAAATATATGTATAGCATGCCTGGACTCAATAGAAGGACATATGGGTCAGTCTTAGCATTCGTATCAAATTTATGCTAATTGATACAAGTTTGAGAATGACCATCCATTTTCAGTTTTTACTTTTGGCATTCTTTTCCCTTCAGACACACAGTCTGAAAGATAACCTCTAACCCAGGAGTGAACATTATGCAACATGTGACACAGTTGTTGCGATGTTTATGCAAATAGTAAAAGTATGAGGTGCCAGAAAGAAGTGTGAGGAGACATGAAGGGATAAGAAAAGGAAAATGGCTCACTCTGTTTCTGTTTATGCTCATTCTATATACCAGAAATCCTTCATTTTCTGCTTTTGAGATTTGTCCCAAGGTGAAGATATACTAGTGAACAAGAAAGCAATTAATACTATTAAATATTAATAAACAATAACAGGGTAGAAGATTATGAAAATGAGCTATATTTTAGTTCTCTAAGAAACCTGTTCTATTTCTGCAGTTAAGTCCATCCTTTGCTTCTGCGTGGGCAACTTGCCAGCCAACATGTCCATGACTGAAACTTATCTTTTTTAGTGCACCATAATGTTAGCACAATGCTTTACCAGACAGGCAGAAAAAGAAATCTATTTTTTATTTATTTAGTTAAAGGCCATATTCAGTGCACCTCTCCCTCTACTGATAACTCCCTTTGTCTAATACAGATACCTTATTTTATTATCTTCTTCTATTGCTAGGATAAACACCAGAATGTCCACTGACTAAAACTAACCATGTGAACTCTCACCCTCTGTGTATCTCAATTAATTTTGCTGCTGGTAACATGTACTTTAATCCTTCTCTTTCCTGAGCCAGCAGTTCCTCATTTCTCTCCATATCTACTGGTGGTTCTTCAGTGGTTCTTTTTTCATGGGAAGTAAACAAAAATTCATTGATTTCTAGAGGAGAGAATACAATAGTTTTTGCATGCATTAGCAGCACATATTCAGACACATACAATGTCTCCTTTTATAATACTCAAGTTATCTCTTTTAAAATTTTAGATTGCAGAGAAAACATGAGCTATTACTTTTATTTCTGAATATTTGGGAGGCATTCATGCACTGCAGTGCTGAGAACTACTTAAGTGCCTAGACATAGAAACGATCCCATCAGCATCTTCAACAATTCAAGCCTCTCCCCCATTGGCGAATAATAACACCAGTTAAGTACAGCACATGAAAATGAGATTTATTCCTTCCTCTATGTTCATGATTAAAGTCGTAGGATTTTTTTTTCCTAAGATCATTAGTTGTATCCTTTTGCCTAAGCCACATCTATAAGGTAATTATGTATACCTTCTATTCATAGCCTTTGTAATCCTCCACATAGCCTGCAGACTGCTGTGTTTAAGAAACTCTGAGTCTGAAGAGAGGAAATAAGTAAGTTCCTCTGCCCTTTTTCCCTGTACAGCTATGTTTTTCTCTATGTTGAAAGACCTCTGCTACATCTCAAAGCTCTATGCCTCATCCATCTCAAAAGGATTCCTTTTTGTTTAAGAAGGTCAATCAAATACCTGCGTGACCTTTTTTTTTTCCAAGTTTTGCATTTTTTTAAAATGAAATGCTTATGTACAGACTTATTTTATTTTCTAGAAAAGAAATTATCCAGGACCACAAAGAACATGGAAGAAAGAAATGTACAGACCAAAAAGATTTCAATGACCTAGCATCCCACATAAGTGAAAAAATGTCCCAAAGGAACTGCTGATGTTCTCACGATTAGATTAAAACTGAAGATGTTTAAGAAAGAAGAAAAGCCTTGAAATACTGCAGAAAGTACTGATCTTCTCTAGATCATTTCTTGATCTTCTGCACAGTAACTAATGATATTTTCTTACAGTTTGGGACAGGATCCAAAGGGTGGCATCTGAGGGAGATAGGACAGTGGCTTTTCTACAGAAAAAAAAATAATTATTGGCTCAAAAATCACTAACTCTCACATGAATTTAAAAGAAAAAAATATTCCCAATAGTATTTTAGACAAAATATTCAGGAGAGCAATGAATATGCACAACGTTTTTGAGGAAAAGGCTGAGCTAGCAAAGACTAGCGTACGCTGCTTCACAGTAAATGGGTTGCAGAGACTGCTGTGCTTGTTGCATTCATTCAGTGACAGATCAGTCTAGGAGAATGGTAGCATCTGGATGAGGGCAGATGGCTAAACTGTCAAATAATGACATTTTACAAAATTTCAGCAGTCTAAGCGCAATATGGTTCCAATCCCAAAGGCAGACAGGTAAACAATGTTGCAGAAGTTAAATCACTAGCATATAAGATTATTGATTATAATTATTCTAGAGGAAAGAATTCTTCTCGGAAGATTAGGCTGACAGGAAGATTGAGAGCTCTCTCAAAAAGAATTAGGTGACTCCTTTCTGGTTTTGCTCAGGCATCTATTTTGCTACACTTTCACCTCAGAGGAGCTTGTTGTGATGAACTAAGATATAATGAAATTTCTCAGGGTGAAGATGTTCAGATTCACCATTTCTCTGTGATTCGTCTTTCACTGCAAAAATTTGCATTGGGTTCCAGAAATTCACCACTCAGTCAGGAATAACTGCTAAGAGAAGCGTTTGTCCTTACAACATGAATGCACTTGGAAGCCAAAAAAATCTTATCATCTGCATAGCTCAGAGGAGGAAATTCATTTGTGAAGATACCAGAAAACAGTAGTTTATTCTGTGGAGAGAAACTAAAACATCTTTCCACTCAGCTGAACTTACACAGAGACAAAATTTAATAGTCACTCCTGAATCTACAAATCAAGTTTCTGCAAAGAACAAGGAGAAAGTTTGGGCGCTTTTTTTGTGGTAAATGACATGTGTTTTGGAGAAGTCACAAAACAGACAAGTTAAGAGAGACTTCCACTTTAACTAAGAATTTTTATTTCTCTTGTACAGCAGGTACAGTAAGGTACCTTAGTGATGAAATGTGAACTGTAACCTACAGTTCATAGTGTTATTCTTGAAGGGAAAGTGGAGAGATCTGTTTGAAATTTTCACATCTGTCAACAACCACTAATATCATCAGCTATGCAGTTACTTGAGTGACAGCAGATTCTTACAGAAGTGACTGAGGGGTTCTTCTCTCTTTTGGCCCCTGCTTCTGTTGTTACTGTGCAGTTGTTCCCAGCCCGTATGTACTGGTATGTGTAGCTTTGCAGGTTGTCAGTCTGCCACTTGCGCTGTCAAACCTACAGCTACCATGCTCATAAAAGCACCTTCCCAAAGAAAAGGCAGATAGACCTATGAAAGACAAATGGGCAGACAGACAAATAGGCCTACCAAAACAGAAAGGAAAAAAAAAAAAGAGCTATTCTGCTGGAAATATTAATAATAATAAAATATAATAAAGTTTCCATATGCTTTTCATTAAAATCATATATAATTTTCTGTGCTTCACAGTGCTTGACAGATGTGATAAAATTACGTGGACGGTGTGAATTAGCTGAAGTCCAATCTAAATGAAACCAAAGTAATACTTATTGGTAAGGGTAAGAACTTAAAAGAGTAAGTGATAGAGTAAGGGAAACTGTTTTTTAAAATTGTATATTATTGCTGGTATGACTCTTCATGTGCATTTCATACTGGATTCACATTTTTTATGAGTTCATATTTGGCAACAGTAACTCAGAAGCTATTACTATTCCTCTCAGTACTTTTTTTACCATTTTATTGACACTGATAATATTGATGATATTTTTAAGAGAGAATATTCTACTCAGATGAGTGACGAGTGGCATTCCTCAGGGGTCGGTATGAGGACTGACGCTGTTTAATATCTTTGTCGGCAACATGGACAGCAGGATTGAGCGCTCACTCAGCAAGTTTGCTGATAACACCAAGCTGTGTGGTGTGGTCGATATACTGGAGGGAAAGGAAGCCATCCAGAGGGACCTTGACAGCCTCGAGAAGTGGGCCTGTGAGAACCTCATGAAGTTCAACAAGGTCCAGTTCAAAGTCCTGAACATAGGTCAGGGTAATTCCAAGCACAAGTACAGGCTGGGCAGAGAATGGATTGAGAGCAGTCCTGAGGAAAAGGACTTGAGGGTGTTGGTTGATGAGAAGCTCAACCTGAGCTGGCAATGTGCACTTGCAGCCCAGAAAGCCAATCGTATCCTGGGCTGCATCCAAAGAAGCACAGCCAGCAGGTCAAGGGAGGTGATTCTGCCCCTCTACTCTGCTCTCGTGAGACCCCACCTGGAGTACCGCATTCAGTTGTTCATGGAGCTGCTACAGTGGGTCCAGAGGAGGGTCATGAAGATGATCCTATGAAGGCAGGCTGAGAGAGTTGCGGTTGTTCAGCCTGGAGAAGAGAAGGTGCTGGGGAGATTCATATTAGCCTTCCAGTACTTAAAGGGGCTTACAAGAAAGCTGGAGAGACACTTTTGACAAGAACGTGTAGTGATAAGATGCAACGGCTTTAAACTGAAAGAGAGTAGATTTCAATTAGATCTTCCTTAGAAGAAATTTTTTACAATGAGGGTGGTGAAGCACTGGAACAGGTTACCTGGAGAGTTTTGGCTGCCCTATCCCTGAAAGTGTTCAAGGACAGGTTGGATGGACTTTGAGCAACCTGATCTAGTGGAAGGTGTCCTGCCCATGGCAGAGGGGTTGGAACTAGATGATCTTTAAGGTCCTTTCCAACTCAAACCATTCTATGATTCTATGATATCACAGCAATGTCCATAGCTTTACTATGTGCAGAATAGAATAATCTAACCTTGGTGTGCTTTGACCTCTATAGCTGAATGATGTCAATGCATGTATAAATGCATATGCTGTTAATTACATAATAGTTTAGAGTCAGAGTGCTAGCTGTGAATTAAGTGACATTAAACAGTGAAGAAGCTTTTTTCTCCATAGCTATTTTCTCAAGAAAACTTAATTCCTTTGGAATTCCACTTTCCCAGTAGAATCATTATTGTCTAAACAGGACTTGAACTTTCCGGTTTAC